>NC_053028.1:366246619-366567894 GCF_003073215.2 Triticum urartu | reverse complement strand
AGAGTCAATAATGTTGAAAAAGATTCACAAATTCGCAAGTGTAACAAGTAGACCAATAGCAATGTGTGGCACACGAAAACACACACATGGATAGATAAATGGGGTCGTGCAACCAAGGTTGAGCACAAAATGTGGAATCCACAGAAAACGCTCATGTTGCACAATTCAAGAGAGACGCTAGCACGATTGCTCTATAGGCGGATACGAAACTTGTGCACAACCTATAAGATGCAAAATGTATCGACTTTCTATCCCAAGTATGCTATATATGTATGATGTTCTGGTGGTATGATCCAAGATGATCGGATATGACAATCTTATGTGCAATGTGGGATGATGCTATGGCACTTGCTTACAAGCTTTATTCTTTTTTTAATGCCACAATGTGAAATGCAAAAACCAAGATAGCAATTGGGTATATACGGAAACAATCTTGTGGCACAAGGGATGATATGATACCAAAATGATATGGTATGTATGTAATTGAAGGGTGGATCACTAATGTGCACAAGTAACGTTGCCGGCAATACTCAAATGGCTAGTCTCGATAGGCAAGTAACGCAAAATGGGCTAGGGGTTAACAATGCAATTACAAGGGAATATACAATGGAGGGGTACCATGATACCAAGATGATATGGAGGTTACCGTCCGCAGTGATGATGAGTGGCGGTGATCTTGATGGAGATACCAAGATGATGGAGACTCGTCCCTAAGTAGCCGAAACACCTTAGGAAACGGAAAAACCACAACTCAAAATCTCAAGGACAAAAGTCAAATGGTGGTAGCGGAATGCGGTGGTGTTGCACTAGGCAATGCGGAAGTGGAGGTTATGGTGGTGGACTATACACGGTTTCAGAGTTGGAAGCATGGTCCCTAAGTAGCCGAAACACCTTAGGAGACACAACTCATAACACAAACAAAATTGGGTTAAGTTGGGTGGTGGGAGTGTATAGTGGTCAAGCCTATGTGGAAGTAGTGGTGGTGGTTGATGAAGAAGAGACCGTCCCTAAGTAGCCTAGACACCTTAGGAGACTCAAATCACTCCTCAAGCAACCACTAATGCGATGGGGAACAAGATTAGTTAGGTTGCGGAAGGCCATGGTGGTGTAGCGGATGATGTGGTGGAAGCCCTAGGCAAAGATGCCAAAGTTCCAAAAATTTGATGGAGTCAAATGGTGTTGAAACCTATGTATATGGATGGTGGATGTCAATAGCTACTCAACGAGCTAAAGAACGAGAAAATCGGACTCCGGATGTGAAAGTTATGGCCAAAACAAAATTTCAGCCGAGTCAGTGTCAGGGTTACCCGGACATCCGGGAGTAGGTCCGGATGATCCAGGTTCGTCAACCGGATTTCTATCGTGTGGGGCGTCCGGACATCCGGGAGATGGTCCAGCTGATCCTGGTGGATCCGGATGATCCGGGAGCACTTCCGGATGATCCGGGTAGGTCAAACTGCTCGGGATTTTCTCTCGGGGACGAATTTTTGGGCGGAAAATGGATGATTTCAGGGTCAAAATTGATGAGATTTCGTGGATGGAAGGTGGGGAAACTTGGGTAGATGCTAGATCCACTCGAAACCAAGCAAATCCATGGATCAAAATCAACAAAACATCATCAAAATCAACAAATCACAAAAAAAATTGGGGCTATTTTTGGTGGGGATTTTCGAATTTAGGACGGCATCAAGCAAAAGAAGGCTAGAAAAAGAGGGGTGGGGGCTCCAAATTCGTGATCAAACTTGCTCATGATACCAAGATGATGTAGGGTACGAACCCTAGGGGCCGGTCTTTCATGAAAGGAGTGGATCCCACGAAGAACGCGAAGAACACGAGGAGGGAAACAAGGGGAAACACGAGGGAAACACGAGGGGAACACAAGAGAAATCACTCAACCAACAAGAATAGATCACACGCTAGATCGATGAACACAAAGGTTGGATACAAGATCCAAAGTCAACAACGGACGATACAAAGGTAGCCGGTCTTCTCCGTGAGGAGGTCTTGAATCCACGGGGGGATCTTCCCTTAGAAAGGGGGCTTGAATCCAAAGGGACCTTCTCCGTAGAGGCCGCGGTCTCTCTCGTGGAGTAGATCCGATATGGATGAGCGTAGCTCTATCTCTCAAATGAGCTAAACCAACGCTAACCCTAGAAAGGAGGTGGAGGAGGTCTATTTATAGTCTAGTGGGCGAAGAGGTAAGTGAGGGGGTGAAATAGGTACATGGGCCTCGGCCCGGAAGCATGCACGCAGGCAAGGCCGGATGATCCGGATGGGGTCCAGATGATCCGGGCATCGTCCGGATGATCCGGGACCTCGTCCGGATGATCCGTCTGCGCAGTGGAGATTATGCAAGCTTCGGGTGTCTTCGGACGCAATTACCCGGATGATCCGGAGGGGGACCCGGATGATCCGGCTGAACCCGGATGATCCGGACGGCGGTCCGGATGTCCGGCCTGGCTCCTGCAGCCTCTCCGTCTTCTTCTTCTCCTTTCTTTCATCTCCTCTTCCATCCTCCCTCGCAGACGGTGTAGTCGTTCCTTGGCGCTTGCACTCCTCCTCGACATCCGTGAAGCTCCAACAATACCTATGCATGCACACGGGAGGAGTGTCAAGTAGTATACCATCCTTAAGAGGTTCAAGTGAACACGTGTAAAGGAGATGATTCACCTTTGTGTATGTGAAGTAGATGTCGCACGTGTCACTTGCCAAATAGACTCTTGACATGGTGATGTCCGTAGGATGCTTCGCATCAATCCCCGAGCTTAATTCCTGCTCGTCCTCGAGTAGGTAAATGGTAAAAAAGATAATTTTTGATGTGGAATGCTACCTAGGATAATCTTGATCACATATCTAATCATGGCATGAATATTAAGACACGAGTGATTCAAAGCAATAGTCTATCATTTGACATAAAAACAATAATACTTCAAGCCCACTAATAAAGCAATCATGTCTTTTCAAAATAACAAGGCCAAAGAAAGTTATCCCTACAAAATCATATAGTCTGGCTATGCTCCATCTTCACCACACAAAATATTCACATCATGCACAACCCCGATGACAAGCCGAGCAATTGGTTCATACTTTTTAACGCGCTTCAGCATTTTCAACCCTCACGCAATACATGAGCGTGAGCCATGGATATAGCACTATAGGTGGAATAGAATGGTGGCTGTGGAGAAGACAAAAAAGGAGAAGATAGTCTCACATCAACTAGGCGTATCAACGGGCTATGGAGATGCCCATCAATAGATATCAATGTGAGTGAGTAGGGATTGCCATGCAACAGATGCACTAGAGCTATAAGTATATGAAAGCTCAAAGTGAAACTAAGTGGGTGTGCATCCAACTTGCTTGCTCATGAAGACCTAGGGCATTTGAGGAAGCCCATCGTTGGAATATACAAGCCAAGTTCTATAATGAAAATTCCCACTAGTATATGGAAGTGATAACTCAAGAGACTCTCTATATGAAGAACATGGTGCTACTTTGAAGCACAAGTATGGTAAAAGGATAGTAACATTGCCCCCCTTTTTTTTGTGTGGGCTTCTTTGGCCCCCTTTTTTATTTAGGCTTCTTTGGCCTCTCTTTTTTTGGGGGGAATGCTCTAATAATGATGATCATCACACTTTTATTTACTTACAACTCGATATTACAACTCGGTACTAGAACAAAGATATGACTCTATATGAATGCCTCCGGCAGTGTACCGGGATGTGCAATGATCTAGCGTAGCAATGACATCAAAAAACGGACAAGCCATGGAAATATCATGCTAGCTATCTTACGATCATGCAAAGCAATATGCCAATGAATGCTCAAGTCATGTATATTATGATGATGGAAGTTGCATGGCAATATATCTCGGAATGGCTATGGAAATGCCATGATAGGTAGGTATGGTGGCTGTTTTGAGGAGAAAGTATATGGTGGGTTTATGGTACCGGCGAAAGTTGCGCGATACTAGAGAGGCTAGCAATGATGGAAGGGTGAGAGTGCGTATAATCCATGGGCTCAACATTAGTCATAAAGAACTCACATACTTATCGCAAAAGTTTATTAGCCCTCGAAGCAAAGTACTACTACGCATGCCCCTGGGGGGTAGATTGGCAGGAAAAGACCATCGCTCGTCCCCGACCGCCACTCATAAGGAAGACAATCAATAAATACCTCATGCTCCGACTTTGTTACATAACGGTTCACCATACGTGCATGCTACGGGAATCACAAACCTCAACACAAGTATTTCTACTAATCCACAACTACCCACTAGCATGACTCTAATATCACCATCTTTATATCGCAAAACTATTGCAAGGAATCAAACATATCATATTCACTGATCTACAAGTTTTATGTAGGATTTTATGACTAACCATGTGAATGACCAATTCCTGTCATCTCTCTAAATAGATATAAGTGAAGCAAGAGAGTTTAATTATTTATACAAAATATATGCCCATGCTCTGACAAATCTAAGTGAAGCAAAAGAGCATTCTACAAATGGCGTTTGTCTAAGTGAAGAGAAACAGGCAATCCAAACTTCAAATGATATAAGTGAAGCACATGAAGCATTCTATAAAGCCGTACTCAAAAGATATAAGTGAAGTACATAGAGCATTCTATAAATCAACTTGTTGAAGAAACGAATCCGAAAATACGCTCCAAGAATGCATGGTGCATAAAATAAAAATGAAAACTAAATGCAAACTACGCTCCAAGATTGCACATATCGCATGAACGAAACGAATCCGAAAACATACCGATACTTGTTGAAGAAAGAGGGGATGCCTTCCGGGGCATCCCCAAGCTTAGACTCTTGAGTCTCCTTGAATATTTACTTGGGGTGCCTTGGGCATCCCCAAGATTGAGCTCTTGCCTCTCTTCCTTCTTCTCACATCGAGACCTTCTCGATCATCGAACACTTCATCCACACAAAACTTCAACAGAAGACTCGGTAAGATCCGTTAGTATAATAAAGCAAATCACTACTCTAAGTACTGTTGCAAACCAATTCATATTTTGTTTTTGCATTGTGTCTACTGTAATATAACTTTTCCATGGCTTAATCCACTGATATAAATCGATAGTTTCATCAAAACAAGCAAACTATGCATCAAAAACAGAATCTGTCTAAAACAGAACAGTCTGTAATAATGTGAACATTCACCATACTTATGATACTTGAAAAATTCTGCAACAATTAGGAAAAATAAACAATTTGTATATAAAGACATTGCAAAAATAATCAGAACCATTTGATGTTCTAGCTAGAAATGTAAAATCGCGCACTATAGCCAAAGTTTCTGTCCTGCACCGTACAAACCAGCAAGCAAATGTAAACATCCTGAAGGCAAACCTTGGCACATTATTTTTATAATACAATGGAATTTTACAAGGGGATAATTATTTTTATTGAAAAGTTTATGTAATCAAGATTCACAAATTTGCCGTGAGCATGAACAAAGTTCAAGGAGCTCTCCCACTTCAACAATGATTGTCTCTCTCACTTTCACTTTCCTTTTTGAAAAGTTTTGGGTTCCCCTCTTTATTTTTGTTGTTTTTAAACTATATAAAAGCACTCAACAGAAATAAATGACTCTCTAAAACTTCCGGGTTGTCTCCCTGGCAGCGCTTTCTTTAAAGCCATTAAGCTAGGCATATAGTGCTCAAGTGGTGAATCCACCCGGATCCCAAGGTATATCAAAGCCAATTTTAATTAACAATGATTTATAATTTAGTAGTGAGCACAAAGTAACATATATCATGCAACAACGAAGTCTAACTCTCTTCCTATGCATCGGCATGTCATAAAAGAACAATTCATGCACACAAAGTAAAGGCCAATGCATAGTATAAACAGTTTCTTGCAATTTTATCATGTGGGAAACATAGAGAGGTGGAGATATAGTTCCTCTCTCATAATAGTTGCAAGTAGGAGCAGCAAGCACATGCATATTATATCTATCAAAATCATCATTTGTAATAGTAAAATGCAACCCATCAATGTAATCCTTAATAAGTGCAAACTTCTCCGATATAGTGTAGTCAGGAGAATTCAAAAAGATAATAGGGCTATCATGCATGGGTGCAATAGAAACAATTTCATGTTTAACATAAGGAACTATAGCAAGTTCATCTCCATAAGCATAATTCATATTGGCATCTTGGGCACAAGCATAGCAAGCATCATCAAAAAGGGATATTTCAAAAGATTCAACGGGACCATAGCAATTATCATAGCATTCATCCTTCGGTAAGCATGAAGGGGAATTAAACAATGTATGAGTTGAAGAGTTACTCTCATTAGAAGGTGGGCACGGGTGATCAATCCGCTCTTCCTCCTTTTGTTCTTAGCTCTCCTCCTCATCTTTTTCATCCAATGAGCTCACAGTTTCGTCAATTTCTTCTTCCATAGATTCCTGCAAAACATTAGTCTCTTCTTGGACAGCGAAGACTTTCTCAATAAACGCATTAATATAGGAATTATATTCATAATTATCATAGCAATATTTTAAGATAGCTAAATTTTCAGGCCTATAAACATCATCATCAAAAGCTTCATGCTTTTCAAACAAAGATTCAATTTCATAAGCACCCTTAAAAGCAACAAATTCTTCTATTTATTCCACATAAGAGTAATCATATATACCATTAGCATAAGAAGCTAAGGTTTCATTATCATTAAATTTGCATGAAAAGGGAAGGTGTGGAGCCTTCATCCTAGAGCAACAAGTATAATCATAACTCAAGCATACTTGCCAAGCATACCACTTCAATATATAAATTTGATCCCATAATAGTTTCCCTTTTTGTGTCAAGCGATAATCCCTAAAGTATTCACGTTGATCCAATGTTACTCCCATTACCAAATTTAATGGGGTTTTCTCAGGGTTATCAAAGTAGTACATAATTTCTTCACATAATGAGCATTGATGGTTTTAGGAGGTTCCTCATCTCCATGAGTAGCAAGTACACCTAATTTTTTTTGTATTTCGTGTTCCATATCCTTAACTAAAGATAGAGAACAACTAATAACAACAAATAAAAATTACTTAGTGATAAAGCAAACAAGCACACACGAGAATATTCACCCCACGCTATTGCTCCCCTGCAACGGCGCCAGAAAAAGGTCTTGATAACCCACAAGTATAGGGGATCGCAACAGTTTTCGATAAGTAAGAGTGTCGAACCCAACGAGGAGCTAAAGGTAGAACAAATATCCCCTCACGTTCTATCTACCACCGATACAACTCTACGCACGCTTGACGTTCGCTTTACCTAGAACAAGTATGAAACTATAAGTACTTTGTATGTGTTTTTGGATAGGTTTGCAAGAAAATAAAGAGCACGTAAATAAAAGCTAGGGGCTGATGTAAGTAAAGAAGCAATAAAGTAAATATAGCGAGTGTGGAAAAGTGGTGGTAGGAGTTGCGAAATTGTCCCTTAAGCAATTGACTACTTTACTAGACCGATAGCAAGTTTTATGTGGGAGAGGCCACTGCTAGCATGTCATCCCTGACTTGGAATTCTATGCACTTATGATTGGAACTATTAGCAAGCATCCGCAACTACTAACGTTCATTAAGGTAAAACCCAACCATAGCATCAAGATATATTGGTCCCCCTTCAATCCCGTATGCATCAATTTCTATGCTAGGTTGAAGCTTCTGTCACTCTTGCCCTCCAATACATAGTCCTATCAACATACAACTAACCCTATGGTGTGATCCACGCGTGCGCTCATATGATGGGAACCAAAGGACAGCAACATAACCACAAGCAAATTAAATCAATCATAGCAATTCATCAACCACCGATAGGACAACGAAAATCTACTCAGACATCATAGGATGGCAACACATCATTGGATAATAATATGAAGCATAAAGCACCATGTTCAAGTAGAGGGTACAACGGGTTGCGGGAGAGTGGACCGCTGTAGATAGAGGGGGAAGGTGATGGAGATGTTGGTGAAGATGGCGGAGGTGTTGGTGTAGATCGCGATGATGATGATGATGGCCACGGCAGCGTTCTGGCGCCACCGGAAGAGAAGGGGAGAGGGGGGCCCTTCGTCTTCTTCTTCCTTGACCTTCTCCCTAGATGGGAGAAGGGTTTCCCCTCTGGTCCTTGGCCTCCATGGCATGGGAGGGGCGAGAGCCCCTCCAAGATTGGATCTGTCTCTCTCTGTTTCTGCGTTCTGTTCTGCCGCCCTTTCACCGTTTCGTATATATATGGAGATCCGTAACTCCGATTGGACCGAAACCTTCACCGTGATTTTTTACCAAAAATTAGCTTTCTTGCAGCCGAAGAAGGGCATCAACCGCCTTACGGGAGGACCACGAGGGGGTAGGGCGTGCCTAGGGGGTGGGGCGCGCCCCCCTACCTCATGCCCACCTCGGATACCGTTTCGCGTTGATCTTTCTCCCAGATTTTCCAAATATTCCAAAAATAAGCTCCATCCGTTTTTATCCCGTTTGGACTCCGTTTGATATGGATATTCTGCAAAACATAAAACATGCAACAAACAGGAACTGACACTAGGCACTGGATCAATATGTTAGTCCCAAAAATAATATAAAAAGTTGCCAAAAGTATATGAAAGTTGTAGAATATTGGCATGGAACAATCAAAAATTATAGATATGATGGAGACGTATCGGCCGTATTTGATGACGCTATGAAAACGGCCTAACGGATTAACGGGCCACACACGGGCCGACTGTAACCACAGGTTGAATCTGGCTCACTGTAAGAAAAGGCCAGTAACAGGTCGTAAGTAACCGAATGCTGGAAATGAGCCCAAGAATAAATGGGCCCTGAGAAGGCCGAAAGATAACATGGGCTTGAAAGGGCCCATTGGAATAATGGGCCGTTAATGGGTATAAAGCGATGTACTATTCATTAGGAGCCAGTTTCACCACGGGCCATCAATGGGCCAAGAGTTACAAAGTGCCTTATATGGGCTGAAAGACGTCTTGGGCCAGAGATGGGCTGAAAGTTACAATGGGCTGGAATCATATTGGACGGCCCAGATGACGCTACTGGGCCTAATTCTGATAGGCAGTAACGGGCCCTGGGTTAGCGGGCTGTAAATGGGCTATGTGCGAACAGGCCATGAACAGGCTTTTAGTGGGCCGGCCTGCTATCTTTTGACCAAGTCAAACGGGCCGGCCTTTTCACAAGAATGGGCCTCTGTTGGGCCGTGCCATGTGTCGACGTATCATTGGCGCATTCTGTCTAATGAGTGGACGACATTTGTCCCAACGGTGAGCCGACACGTGTTTCCTCCAGTCAATGATAATTTTACACGTGGAAAATCCCCATTGGTCCTGGCTGTTAACGGGTTATTGGATCCAAACCGGAACCCGATAGCTTAACGGCGACCCGTTACGGTGGATGCCACATGTCGGTCACCCTTGACGAAAGCACTTCTATGACGCGCAATTTATCGTCATGGAAGTGGACACTTCCGTGATGATAATTTTGGTAATGTCATGGAACACTTCTACGACAGGACAGGTATGACTATCTTGATTCTGTCATAAAATCGTCATGGATGTACATGCATGATAGAAAACATGACCTACTGTGACAAACACGTATCATCACGGAAGTGTATTTTTTTGTAGTGTTCCTTGTTGTTTTTTATTGTTCCTATTACAAAAATCAATATCTAATATCATTACTAGACTTGTATCACCATCTCTTCGCCAAACTAGTGCACATATACAACTTACCATTGTATTTGGTGTGTTGGGGACACAAAAACGCTTTGTTATTTGGTTGCAGGGTTGTTTGAGAGAGACCATCTTCATCCTACGCCTCCCATGGATTGATAAACCTTAGGTCATCCACTTTAGGGAAAATTTCTACTTTCCTACAAAACTCTGCGCTTGGAGGCCCAACACGAGTCTAGAAGAATAAAGTTGTGTAGTAGATATCATTGGTGACCGACGATCCCATGGATCTTTCTTTGATCCCACAGCAGAACTCTCAATGAAAGCACCAATGTTGGTGGCAAAACCAGCACACCTCGGGGTAGGGGGTCCCAAGCTATGGATCTCGGATCGATGGTAACAGGAGACAAGGGACACGTTGTTTACCCAGGTTTAGGCCCTCTTGAGGAGGTAATACCCGACATCATGCTTTGATTGTATTGATGGTTGTGTATCGAGTACAAGCTTGATCTACCTCGAGATCTTAAGTTGCATTCTAACCCTAAGGCTAGCTGAATGAGATTATGATCCGTTGCTTCTACAGGCTAAACCTCTTGGCTTATATACACGCCAAAGGGGTACCTAGGGTTACATAGTCAGTTGTAGATCTAGGGATGCATATGGCGGCTATCGAAGATGTCCTTGGAGTACACGTCAAGTCTTCGGCAAAGGCTCTCTCGATCACGTTGAGATGCGAGGCTTCCGGAGTCCTTCCTTATGAGAATGAGGGCCCATAAGCTCGGCCGCAGGACCGTGGGCCAGCTAGGGTGGCACCCCCTATTCTAGGACACCATCATTATGGATCTTCACGGTATTATTGATATGGTTTTCATGGGTTTATTCTCTGAGATGATTGGTTATTCTCTTTCAGTGTGTGAGTTATTCCCGCTATGCATGGGAGATGTAGGTGAGTGGTAAGATTCTTTGTGTCTATTATATATGTCACATTCGTGTTTGTAGTCTTGTGATCTATCTAGTAAGTTTTTATTCTGTGGTGAAATCTATGTGTGTTTTCCAATTTAAGGGCCCGGTCAACATGATCTCAAGACCTACATAGGTAACACATATTGTTTTGGAAATATGCGACCTCTAACGTGAAAAGTGGAGACATCTATGAGGAACGAAGACAATATGAGATAACGGTTGTTGGAGTGTGTACTCAGGATACCAGGGGTCAAGCATACCTTGTATCTCTGAGTTTCGCCAAAGTCTAAACGCCTTGTCAATCCACAAGAAAAGGCACACAAGAAAGCAACGAAACAGGGGGGTTTTTATACAGGTTTGGGCTGCCATGTTAGTGTAAAACCCTATGTCCTATTAGTACAGATATAAACTAAGGAATACAAGTGCTTTGGTGCTACAAAGATGGTGGTCGGGGTGTGACCAGTAGCGATCAGGGTACTAGCTAGAGTGCTCGAACACTCCTAACTCTACTCTTCCACTTTTTTCCTTGCCTTCTACTTGCTAGTACTTGTTGGTAGTGTTGTGGGTGATTGCATCCTTCCCCTCCTTTCGACCTTGGCCCTCCCCTTATATAGGCCTTGGGGGTACCACATTTGGTATGTAAAAATATGTGTGTTGTTATACAAATAATAATCGGTCAAGGCATCCCACTTGCCTTTGTCACGTTGCAGTGGATGAGCTGACACTGGAGTCTGTCAGGTGCTCCAGTATTTCCATACACGCTGCGCCGCCCTTCTCCTTCTTTAGACTGCGCTAGTGTTCGGTCTTATCGTCAGGCCCCCAGGTCGTCGTGATGATGGCCCTACTCATACCCCTACGTCGGGCTATACAGAGTGGATGACCAGGCATTTAATGCCTGGTTGGTGGAGTGTTCTGCAAGGCCAGCCCTTCTGGCGGATGTGTGCCCCGTTTGCTGGGGATTCACACTGGTACAACGAGGTGCTATACAAACGGTTTTTAACCCCTTTCCGTGATGGCGTTCTGAACCGTCACCTAGTGAGTGACTGCGATAGGGGGGTCTTTCCCACACGACCCAGAAACCGTCGGGGATATACCCTCCTGGCACACATGCTCGGCAAAATGAGGTCGTGTGCGACCGGCAAGCGCTCAAATATGGTTATACATACAGTAGTGCTAAAAAATACAATTATACAGGAGAAGTCATTTCCGATCGTAAGTACATCCCACACAGTCAGTCCCCGCTGAACGTTTCCGTTCGTATATACATCCCACACAGTTGCTCCAAGGAAAACGTTTCTGTTCGCAGGTACATCACACACAATTATCCCCGTTAAATCATTTGTGATAGCGTTGCCATTGCACACGATATTAACAATTTTATCGTTTGCATTATTGAATGCATCACACACATTGCGTAGAAGAAACTGTGTGGCAAAGGTTGTCCATCACACACAGTTTTTATGTGGTAAACGTTTGCGCAAGGTGGCCTAACGCAAACAGTTTCCAAGAGAATTTTCTGTGTGATTGTTCATTGATCCAACACGACTTATTCCTAGAAACTGTCTGCGTTGCCTGAGGTCATCGCCCACGGTGTTTTCTCAATAACCGTTTGCAATAGAAAAACTCAATTAGCAGGCTAATTGGCCATTAGCAGGCTAATTGCCCTATTATTAATAATCCATTTATTAATCTAATTGACATTCATATTAAGCACATGATATATTTCATTTCCATATTAAGGAAGCAGGATTTCATAATTGAAATACATCAGAGTACAACATGATCTAGCTTCAGCACTCAGCTACCCCATTACACAACTTCACCAGCACCAAGTTTCACATGCAACATCTAGAACCTTTCAAAATTATCATCATAGACGTTACATAGACAGATGCATCTCATCTAGAAAACTGTTGAAGTGGATGGCGAATATTGAGCCTTCATTCATGTTGAAGGTCTTTGCAACTTTAGGCCAGTGCCTGTGGATGATTGACCGTCCATCCTTCATCCTCTTCAGGAATACTTCAATATTGAACTGTGGGTGTTGTATGAAAACCTTCCTCGCCTCCTGACCATAGAGGTGGTTTGAGAGGTAATCATCAGTGAACTACTTTGGAAAGGCCTGAAAACAAGGATGTGCATAAATATCTTCTCTATATTGGAAATAGGGCAAAGGAATAAAAAAGGCAAGGTATAATAGTTAGTACAATCTTGTAGTGAATTGATGTCTTCTTCATTGTGCAGACAAAGATCTTGTTGTTTTTTGTCGCTAATTTATTTATCCTAACAATCTTTCTAAGTTTCTTGACTTGATTGATATTCATGGACAACTCATTTCCCCATATGCAAAAGGGTCGAACAGTGGGTCAAAACCTCTGACAGCAGGACCTACATGTGCAGGACCAAATTGTTAGAAACCTAAATATTAGAATGGTTCCTGCAATTGCACAATAATGTGCTATTAGACAACGGACCATGCACGTGCTAACCTCGATTCTAAACCTCAGTGCTTCCCATTGTTTCCCTGCAACACATATAAGGTAGTTAGTCATCAGGTTAAGTAAGGGTTCACATGCTATCAGTAAAATATGTTGATGAAAAGTAAGCATATTGAAAAATCATCAGATTAATTCAAGCCACATGGAAAACCCATTTACCCAAACCAAGCTGATTAAGAACTAGGAAATATAGCACTTGTATACGTTTCTCATGTATTAGGTGCAGCCAAATTTGATTTATTCCTCACATGCACAACAATACAAAATTCTACCCACGACAATTGGACATCACATTGCAGAATTGAACCAAGCAGATAGCTAAACACCACAACAAATGAACCAAACATTAACTGAGCACCACATTGCACAATATATCATACAGTAGAAGATCAGATAGTTAACCAAACCAAGCATGCTTAACAACTTGGAAATATAGCAATTGTATTTGTTTCTCGTGTATTTAGTACAACCAGATTCAATTTATTACCCACATAGTATACAATAACAGAATGCACCCACAACAATTGAACATCGCATTGCAGAATTGAACCAAACAGTTAACTAAACACCACAACAAATGAACCAAACGTTAACTGAGCACCACATTGCACAATATAACATACTCCTAATAGGAGATCAAATGGTTAACCAAACAAAGCATACTTAACAACTTGGAAATATAGCAATTGTATTTGTTTCTCATGTATTTAGTATAGCCAAATTCGATTTACTTCCCACATGGTATACAATAATAGAATGCGCCCACAACTATTGAACATTGCATTGCAGAATTGAACCGAAGTGTTAACTAAACACCACAACAAATGAACCAAACGTTAACTGAGCACCACATTGCACAATATATAACCAAGCCAAGCATGCTTGACAACTTGGAAATATAGAAATTATATTCGTTTCTCATGTATTTTGTAAAGATAAATTCAATTTATTTCTCACATGGAAAACAATACAAAATTACAGCCTAAAGAATTGAACATCACATTTGTAGAATTGAACCAAACAGTTAACTGAAGACGACAACTAATTAACCAAAAATTTAATAAGGAGCACCACACTGCACGACATATAGAACATATACACTAGAGCAACAGATTGCATGGTAAAATTAGATAGCACAATTCACTAGAATTTGTTAAGGAAAGGCCGGATCAGCACACGCAACGGGTAAACCAAGCATGCTTAACCGGTGTAGCTAGCAAATGGCAAGGTGCTCCTCCAAGATCTGGGGGTCGGCACGAATGGCATCCATCGCGACCTCATCCGTGCGTGCGGTCGTGATTTGCTTCTCCGCTGCCAAATGCTCCTTGAGCTTTTGGCTATACTATGTGCACCATGGCTTAGGGCGGCGCTTATTTGGTGGAGGGGTCAGTGATTTGGGTGAAAGGTGTTACGCCGGAGGTTGGGGCATGTGGGATGTGGAAGGAGGAGGAGGAGGAGGATGGGGGTCGGGTGTGGATTACCTGCCTGGATAGACGAGGCCGAGCAGCGTGAAGGAGGGTCGCCGGCGAGGAGGCGGCGCTGCAAGCAAGGAGTGAAGGTTTCAACTTGGAAAGGAAGGCGGAAACAGGGGAAATGTGGCTTTTGGTAAGGGGAGGGGGCGAGGAGGTAGATATTTCCATGGAAGCCGAAAATTTTGAATCGGTTCAGCGAAAAAACTGACGTGCAAAGTGTCATCAGACACGGTCCCTTATTCAGAATTGTGTACGATATGTGAACATCACAAACGATTCAGATAGATTAACCCGTGTGTGATGAGTTTTAACGTCAAAAATTTTGGTTCGAATTTCCCTGGTTACAGTCGTCATCCACGTCATTGCATAATTTGGGTACACAAAGGAGACTATAGCACACCCACACTTCTTAATCGACCAAGTTCAGCAATTAAACAGAGCTAGCTGACCTAAACATTACTCTAACAAATTAAAGACCGGCGCTCTTAATTAAACAAAACAAAGAGTTCTACTACGGCTGGTGCTCGTCGATCTCCGTTACCTCCTCCATGTCCAGCTCGCACCCGATGGTCTCCTGGGGAAGGGGCTCCATGGCATCCATCGCACCATACTCGGCAAGCATCTCGCCATCCGCGTCCACCATCTCTTTGGAAAAGGCCGCCACGAGCTGGGCATGGGCGGCCGCGATCTGGGCTTGGATGGGCTCCGTCATGGCAAGGTATGCGGCGGAGGAACGGATGGCCGCTCGAACACTCTCAGCGATTGCCAACTCTTCGGCCGTGGGTTGCCGACCGTTATCGGAGAAACTTCGTCCTATTTGTGCGGTGACCGCCACGAGCTAGGCGTGGGCGGCCTCCATCAGGGCTAAGACCGCCACTGCAGAACGGACAACTGTTGTGCCACTCTCGCCAGTTGTTATCCCCGAGACAGATGTTGCTTCCGCCACCTGAGAAGCAACAGCGGCCGTTTGGGCTACCTTGGCCGCCCGGTCGTAGATTGCGGCCGCGCTCACGCACCTTGTTAGCACGCGCATGGTGGCTGCGGCAGCGCTCACTCACCTTGTTAGCATGCGCATGGAGGCTGCGGCCGCGCTCTCGCTGGAGTGGGCCTCCGAAGTTACCCTCACGACGTGGGTCCACGTCCCCATCTTTCACCAACGATGATTGAATAGTGAAATGATATTTGGGGAGCGAGCTAGTGTGCTTGACACACCGGCTGTGGACTGTAGCCGACGCACCTTCTCGCGTAAGACATACACGTACTATACATCGACGGTGCTCCAGGATATTTTGTACTGCATCTCACACGGTTGGTGATAATAAACTGTGTGGGATCTACTTGATTTTTCATCTTGAGTTGAATTACATAATGGGGTCACAGCGGCAATGGACGGTGTTTGAACTGCTAGAACTTTTATCTGCAGTGAACATGCAACTATATGTGTGCCGTAAAAGAATTGGAATTATTCAGGGTTCGTTTGGATATTTTATACATTAAATTGGTTTTATAGCCATTTTAGGTGCACAATTCAAAATTAAACTACATGCGCATGCTCCAGTGCACCAACATGGGTTGTAAAATCATATATGTGTCCATGGGTTTATGCTTATGTCCCATGCAAGAAATGGGGATGAATTTCGAACACCACGACACCATGGCTCTTCAGCAAACGTTGAGGTACTTGCTTTTGTAATTCTAGTAAATTCAAAACCCGTCTGAAATTCATGAACCTTGGCTTGCTATCATGGAATGGCATCAACATGTTGGGTAAAAGATATTGTCCCATTTGGGGCAGGTTATGGTATAAGCTTCTCACAAACAAGAGCTTCTCAGAAGAAGCCTCATGGTTCCGTTAGGGAAACGTGTCACCTTTGTCGATAAAATGATATTCTTCGCCTCTTCTTCCTTTCAATTATTTTCCTGGTGTCAACATAGAACAACAGGAGTGTCATGTAAAATTTTGGATTTTTCAGGGATCTTTTGGACATTTTTATACGTTAACTGAGTTTTCTAGGCATTTATGTGCATAATTCAAAATTGAACTACATGCACATGCTCCAGTCCATAAAAACGGGTTGGAAAATCAAATATTTGTCATTGGTTGCAAGCTTAAGTCACATGCAAGAAATGAGAATGAATGTCAAACACCTTGACACTGTCGCTCAGCCACTAACATTGAGATACATGGCTTTAAAATTCTATTAAATCAAAAACTCATCTGAAATTCATGAAACTTGACATGATATCATGGAACAGCATCGACATGTTGTGGTAAAAATATTTTCCCATTTGGGGCAGGTTTGGGTATGAGCTTCTCACAAACTAGAGCTTCTCTCACAACAAGCGTGATGGTTTCGGTAGGGAACGTGACACCTTGGGGACGGAACGATATCTGTTGCCTCTTCTTACTTTCAAATTTTTTTCTTGAGTCAACATAGAACAACACGAGTGTTGTGTCAATTTTTGGGATTTTTCGGGGTTTGTTTGGACATTTTTATACATTAGCTGAGTTTTCTATGCATTCATGTGCATAATTCAAATTTGAACTACATGCACATGCTCCAGTGCATATAACTTGGTTCAAAATTGGAATGTGTGTCCTTGGTTATGTAACATCCCAAAAATTACAATTTTGGAATGTTAATTATATAAATAGGATTTATTAAAAACTTGCTTGTGTTGCTTGGTGTTAGTTAAATTTGGCTAGGATTTGAAACTTTTGGAGTATTTAATTGAATAATAAATGAGAGGAAATAAAAGCACTTTCCCAATTATTCTTTTGATTCTTCTATATGGCATGGTTGTTTATTTGGATTCTTTTGTTTACGGTAGATTACTCAGAGCGTGACGAGTAGAATTATCAGGATTGTGAGTGCGACGATCTTCATCAGTGTACCAGGCAAGTTACACCTTGATCATCCTCCATCCTATTTTTTCATGCATGTAGTTATGTATTACAATACCACATTATGCATTTGTAGGAATATTATGGTAGTATATTATTTGCTATTGAGATGCAGTTAGTATGGCCTTATTGTAGATCGTGGTAGTGTATTCTTGCTATGCTATGTAGACGGGGATTGGTTCGTGTATGCATGGAGATTATGTGAGGACTATACATAAAATTTGATTATTAACTTAAAATATAATTCACCTCTGGGCAGAAGTGGTATTGCTTGCTATCGAGGGAAGGCATCATGGGGTCATGCACCTTGTCTAAGGCCTTGTGCCCATGAGAGTGCACCCTGAGTGGAATGCCGCCCAGGTTCAAAAAGATCAAACAGGCTTAGTGACTAATAGCTTCCATGTGCGGCCACTGGCTATATGGGCTCTGGCTTAGTTGATTAGTTGTTGGAACCCTTGCCTAGACAGTGTTGACAGATGTAGCATATATAGGTGGGATGTGGCCGTCAGGTGGTTAAGGGAACCTCTTATGGAAGACTTCGTCTCAATCTTCGGATTGGGTCTAGTGGGTAAAGCGTACAAAACTCTGTAGAATATTAAAACTAATCATGATTAGCCATGCCCCCAGTTATGGGAAAATTTGAGCCACTCTGCCATTACAGTTGTTGGATGATCTTGACATATGACACTTTAATAAAAATTGTGTGGGAAATCTAATAATGGGGATAGGTTGGAATTGGAGTGCCCAATTCAACCATATGTATTTAACTGTAGCAAGACATAATTAAAATTTGACTATTATATTATATGTAGTTATCAGGGAAAAATTAGCTTTCTCAAAATAACCACTACACTATCATCTTGGTATACCTTGTATATATAAGTAGGTCTCTTATATCATTCCTTGTGTGACTTGCCAATACATTCAACATACTGACCCTTTGTGGCTGCAATATTTCATGTTGCAGATTTTATATGACGAGTGAGTGATATGATGTAGGGCTACGATGTCTATACTCGACATTTGCCTGTGGTGTTGATGAACTTTATGGAGATTTTATTTGCTTTTCCGATGTTGTTTCTTTGTATGCTAGCCTTGACCTACGCAGGTATGTATTATATTAAATTCTGGATCTACGGTGTAATATTATGACATGTGGTTTATTTTGATATTACATCTTGTACAGTGTGTGCTAGCTATTGATCCAGGGACTAGCACAGTGAGCACAGAGACATCAAATATTATCAGGTTCGGGTCGTTACAGGTTACATGCTTAAGTCCCATGCAAGAAATGATAATGAATGTCAAACACCTTGCCACCATCGCTCGGACGCTAACATTGAGATACATGGTTTTTAAATTCTAGTAAATCGAAAATGTGTCCGAAATTTATGAAACTTGACATGCTAGCAAGGAACGGCATCAACATGCAGTGGTAAAAAAAATTCCCATTTGGGGCAGGTTGGGGTATATAAGCTTCTCACAAACCAAAGATTCTCACAACAAGCATCATGGTTACGGTAGGGAACGTTTCACCTTTCTGGACGAAACGATATCCGTTTCCCCTTCTTGATTTCAATTTTTTTCTAGTGTCAACATAGAACAATATGAGTGTTGTGTTAATTTTAGGAATTTTTCGGGGCTCGTTTGGACATTTTTATACATTAACTAAGTTTTCTATGCATTTATGTGCATAATTCAAATTTGAACTATAGGCACATGCTCTAATGCATATAAATTGGTTGAAAATTCAAATTTGTGTCCTTGGTTGCATGCTTAGGTCCCATGCAAGAAATGGGAATGAATGTCAAACACCCTGCCACCGTCACTCGGCCGCAAACATTGAGATACCTGGTTTTTAAATTCTAGTAAATCCAAAACTCATCTGAAATTCATGAAACTTGGCATGCTATCATGGAGCAGCATCAACATGCCGTGGTAAATTTTTTGTCCCATTTGGGGCAGGTTTGGCTATAAACTTCTCACAACAAGCCTGATGGCTTCAGCAGGGAATGTTTCACCTTTCTGGACGAAACGATATCCATTGCCTCTTCTTGATTTCAATTTTTTCTCTATTGTCAACATAGAACAACAGGAGTGTTGTGTTAAATTTTGGAATTTTTCGGGGTTCGTTTGGACATTTTTATACATTAATTGAGTTTTCAATGCATTTATGTGCATAATTCATATTTGAACTACAGGCACATGCTCTAATGCATATAAATTGGTTGAAAATTCAAATATGTGTCCTTGGTTGCATGCTTAGGTCCCATGCAAGAAATGGGAATCAATGCCAAACACCCTGCCATCGTCACTCGGCCGCAAACATTGAGATACCTGGTTTTTAAATTCTAGTAAATCCAAAACTCGTCTGAAAATCATGAAACTTGGCATGCTATCATGGAACGGCATCAACATGTCGTGGTAAAAATTTTGTCCCATCTGGGGCAGGTTCGGGTATAAGCTTCTCACAAACCAGAGCTTCTCACAACAAGCCTGATGGTTTCGGTAGGGAACATGCCACCTTTGGGGACGAAATGATATCAGTTGCCTCTTATTGCTTTCAAAAAAATTCTAGTGTCAACATAGAACAATATGAGTGTTCTATTAAATTTTGGAAATTTTTGGGGTTCATTTAGACATTTTTATACATTAACTGGGTTTTCTAGGCATTTTATGTGCATAATTCAAATTTGAACTACATGCACATGCTCCAGTGCATATAAATTGGTTGAAAAATTAAATCTCTGTCCTTGGTGCATGCTTAGGTACCATGCAAGAAATGGGAATGAATTTCAAACACCAGGGCACTGTTGATTGCCGGCAAAACGTTGAGCTACTTTGTTTTTAAATTCTAGTGAATCCAAAACTTGTTTGAAATTCATGAAACTTGGCATGCTATCATGGAACGGCACCCGACGTGCTATGGTATTTTTCGTGTCCATTTTGAGAGAAGGCGCACTAGAATAACAGCCAACAAAGGCATTTTGAAAAAATAGCTCACACTTTAATATCTCAAACGTTTGTATAATTCAAATCATGTGCGTTCTGTAACCATTCACGTGACGCCATGTGTCTTGGTTTTAATGGCTACATGAGGTGCCGTGCGGACAGCTACTTGACTGAACGAGAGGTGTGTGAGCGTAGTCTGGTGCACAGGCTGACCGAGAGGCGTGCAAGCTGTCCTACAATGCACAGGCTCACCGGAAAGCGTGTGAGCTGTATGATGCGTAGGCTCACTGGGAAGCGAGCCCTTTGACTTCCATGGACGAACGCTATGGTGGACACCACCAGTGATCTAAAAGCGCTCAAGGTTTCGGGCTTGAAATGTCCGAATCTTGTCAACATCCAGGACCACTACAAGGTCTGGGGCAGCGACAACAACAAACTGAACTCCCTGGTTGACCTCGCCTCGGCCATCATCGACCCCTACTACATGAAGATGAAGGGTGAGAGCAAGAAGGACAAGAACGCCTGGCATAGTGTCTGGCATGAGAGACTGGATGAACAACACATCAAGTACGCGGCCAAGGACGCGTACACAAGCTATGAGATGTACAGCCGGATTGTTGACATGAGGAAGTGTCTTCTTCCTGCCCCAGACAAGGGATCAAGCCACAGAGCTATGGCGGGAGCTTCACAAGAAGTAGATGACTAGACGATCGCTTCTCCTACTTTAGAATGCATGCAGTTGTTTATTGAGGTGTGTGCGAATGATCTGTATAGTCACTTATGTAATTGGATGTTTATTTCAGTTATATATATATACATGTTATTCTTCCGTAGACAGAGCAAGTCACACAGCTTATTAGCAGCAATCGCCTGTGTTATTATTGGTCTTCGCACACATTTCTGATTATGGACCTGTTTTCCATGTATCACACACATCTTGTTCAGTCGAACCATTTCCATTGTGTTGCCTAATCACACACAGTTCATCCTAGTGAACTGTATGTTGTATATCACACACACCCTTATTTGGTTGCCCGTTTCTGTTGTTCTACATCATCACAAACGATTCTTCTAGATTAACCGTTTGCCACTCATCGCACACGCAAATCTAATATGAACCGTGTTTGATGTCGCCGCCATCACAAACGTTTTGCATCTTTTTTGATGGTTTTATTACATCACCGTTTGTGATTGATGCATCACACATAGTTTCGTTGAAGTCTAATTTGACGACCATCCTGCAACAGTGTCAGCCCGCGAATGCGTCATGGTTGACATCATGTGCCTCTTCAAGGATCTTCTGTAGTCGACTTCACCTCATGTACCCCATAGTTTGTACTTCCTACACAAAGCTTTTTTACCATCGCATATCCTTGATGTTAGCTAGTATTTCCCCATGCTAGATTATTTTCAAGGAGGCCCCAATGTTCCGTCAACGGTGATCCATCAAACTTAATGCATGATTCCGATCTAACAACCTTAATTGTAGAGACTACCACGCTATGGCAATGACAAAGAAGGACCATAGTATGGAATTTGATTCCACAAGGAGGTCTTCCGTAACCCTAGGGTAATCCAGCTACCGAACAAGAAAATCAAATGCTAAACTCATGATACAAGGTAACTGGTATTACCGACGCACTAGCACACTTGATGTATACCATGATCTGAATTCTCTCCACGCCTAATTTCTCCATTGCAGGATAAACATCTCTACTTCTCGTTTTATTTATGTTCTCTACTTTCAAGTTCTATTACTCTCGTTGTTGCAAACTCATCATATTCACTTTTTTGGTTCATTTGTTGCTTCGGACACTAACAACGTCCACAGGATCACAAGTAGTTATTTCACATAAGGATTGTGATAACTTGTGTGTGATAGAAATGTTACTCATAAATACTCTCAACCGCTCTTCGTTGGGACGATTACTCTTTGGGATACATACACGAAAGTGTTACACTACCATGTTTGGCTTGTAGGCTATCACTGTGCCGACGTGGCCGCCCATCGCCCCCGAGCTTCCTGGCGCATTCGTGCTCTTCTACGCCATCCTAAACCGATGAGGCCGCCCACCGTCCTAAGCTTACCGATGCACCTGTGTTGTTCTGCGTCGTCCTGCCCCGACGTGGCTGCTCATCGTGCCCGAGTTCTCTAGGGCGCCTGTGCTCTTCTATGTCGTCCTACTCCCATGTGGCCGCCTGCCCTGACTAAGGTCACTGGTGCACCCGTGCTCTCCTATGTTGTCCTACCCTGACATGGACGCTCGCAGTTGGCGTGAACCCTAGTCGTTTGCGCCTACCCTGCCGCTGCTCCTCTGCATCGTCGAGATGCTTCGCCCGGAGTTCGTCTACGTCGCCGCCCGGTGTTTGTCTGCCTCATACCAACATCCTCTACTCCTGTAGGTTTGTCTCACCTTGATTTTTTTGAAGCTCTCACCCCAAATATTTGGAAATGATTATTCCTGGTATAAATTTGAAACATTTGTACTTTAGGCTTAGTTTGTATTTTAGGCATCGAAAAGACAGGTCAGGACCACTTTTTCAAATACAACAAAAAAACATGGTTTCAGTAATACTGCCGTTTACAAAACTTTAGTTTATTGGCTTCAAACACATCAAAGTATTCGAAACTGTCGTCTCTACAAAAACCATGCTATTCCTTGAAAACTTAAAAAACAGTGTTGCCAAATGCAGCCTTAGAATGTCACATTTGTTTGTATGAATGTCCAGAGCAAACATTTGTACATCGACACGAATAAATACTAACTGGTTGAAATTGTTCAACCTAAAGATATTACAAATCAAATTCTTATTCCTCATCAAATTCGTCTTCCAAGTCATTGTCTGAATCATCATTTGAGTCATCTGAACTTATTGCCTCTATGTAGTATCCTATAGTTTTGAACCTCATGGTCAATTCATGTCTATGGTCACGAGGAACAACAAGGATTACAACCTATATTTTAACATCTAGTTTGTGAAATTCTCACAAAGTGACTCCATGCACTCCCTTGGATTTCTATGTGTCCACCTTTTTTGATATGGTAATCAATTTCAACCAATTGCCTTATTTGACAAATCTTTTCCAATCAAATAGTATCATACTCTTGTATCCTCCCAAGCCTCCCAACTATTGGCCCGTGTAGAACCAGAAATTTGTTTTATCCATTTAATAATTTTATTGTTATGGTCATACATAGTACATATATTGAAGGTTAAGTAATACAAATGCTAACATGTTGATGGTCATGTATGTTTGCATCGGTGAAACAATGAACCTGCATCATGCATGTTTTTGAATTGCCTTATTGTCGGTTCAATATCCACCGTATCTCGTAGTAGGGGTCCTAAGCTAGGCGTCTTGGAGCGATGGTAACATGGACACGGATTTTACCCAGGTTTGGGCCCTCTTGATGGAGGTAAAACCCTACGTCCTGCTTTTGATTGTATTCATATGGGGATAGTACAGAGTACATGTGTCTACCATGAGATGGTAATGAATATGAGATCTTGTCTATTGACTAGCCTGGCCTCGGTTTATATATGCATCATAGGCCTAGGGTTTAGAGGAGTCCTTGTATTGGGCGCCAAGTCTTGTGGAGTCTTCCTTGTATGCGGCAGGGGTTGTCCGAACTGGCCCATGAGTATGCGGCCATGGGGTCATCGGCCCAATCTAACTGATCGGGAGACAACATGGGGAGTACCCCCTAGTCCAGGACACCGTCAGTAGCCCCCTGAACCGGTCTTCAAGTTGGGGATGCTCCTCGATTCTTCCGAACTGTTCTTCATCTTCAGTCGTCGGTCTTGCAAACTAGTTCAACAAATCTTCCCATCTTCGATCTTGAGGATCGCCAAAGTGCATCCGAAGAGTTTACACGTCGGGTACCCAAGGAGCCCCTTTAAGTTTTCGGCCTTTATCAATGCCTTGTTATTTTCACGCCCACCTCGGGTTTGAAGTTATCCCCGTGCGGTGGTGTCCTCTTGCATCCGAGCTCCAACGCTGGACTGCATTTGAGGTATCTTTTGCAGCCGAGCACCAACGTCGGACTGTATCCGAACTCCAACGCCGGAGAGTATCCGAGCTCCAACGTCGGACTATATCCGAGGTATCATAGATCACCTTGGCTCAAAAAAGTCAAAGGAGTTTAGCCGAGCTTAATGCCAGAAATGCCCTCTATGAAGCCAACCACTGGCGTCCGAGCTTTATGCCGGACTGCTTCCGAGGTGTATATTGTAGTCGAGCACCAACGCCGGACTGTATCCGAGGTAGTACACCACCTCATCCATGGGCTGATTTTTATGAATTTAATCTTGAATTGTGCAATGTAATATCTGCTGAGATGTATAGCTAGTAGCCCTCAAGGTGCGTGTTGGCCTAATATCCGGGATGCACCTAAAGGAAAAAATCAAACCGCTGACCCTAGTAGCCCCTGAGACTCAGGTCAATTCATAAAATCAGCCTGAGGATCAATTCCCAGCTCGGCAGCATATTTAGGAGTAGAAACGCGGTGTGCAAAGTCCTCGAGACTCAGGTTGGGTGCGGCCGACCAACCTGAGGATAATAATCTCCTCGAAAACTATATTGCACTTTAAATTTTCTGCATTGGATTGTCAATGTAGTAGCCCCCGAGACATTGGTCGGGTGGCGACACCAAATCAGGGGATCGACGTACCCCTTTAATATTTGTAAATAATAAGCACAAAGCCCAGTAGCCCCCGAGCCTTAATGTGGGCACGGGTGGCCGAATTAAGGATCGATATCCAAAGTAAAATCACAAATTATGTGTAATGATTCTATGTATCCAAATACTTTTCATCATCAATGCTCGGATCCGCATTGTACAAAACTTTGTTGACCGACCGTCGGCTTCCACCTCCTTGGCCAGTAGCCGAGGAGTGTTTGTCCTACTTTATAAACCCTTTGCAAGGGCAAAGATTTACCACAAACAAGGCAATCCGGCCATACGGTTTTATAAACAAAGGTACGTAGAGAGATATGTTATACTACTGTTTAACATAAGAAATGTCTTCCAAAGAAAAATAGTCCCGCTATCGGTTCCTTTCTTTGGGTTGTCATGCTAAGCATGATCATGAAACCTCAGCTCTAATGTAAGATCAAAATATTGAGGATTTAGTTTGGGAGGCCAGTTACTAGCCCCTGGTAGTGTTCGGCGACAGTCGAGGTCAAGCCGTAAACACTTCGGCCAATGTTATGAATGGCACGTCATTTAACACAGTCATCGGATCGCTGACCAGTTTACGCTTATTGTGACAGTCAGTTTTCGGCTTTCTCCACTGAGGTGCTTAACCATGTGAGTTGGAAGCACAATCGCAGTGGTTCTCCCTTTGCACATCTAGCCGAACAAAGCGGAACGTAGGAGGCAAGCATAGGATCCGGGCAACCCAACTATTGACCGAAGACACAATTTGAAACCGATGCATATATAGCAATACCCGAGAATGTCTTTGCCGAATCTCTAAAGGTGTCCGGCATTGCACTGCGAGACTTGTGCTGAAAACACACAAATAGTTTGAAAGTGCCATAAGCTTGGAAAACCAAAAAACGTCAGTAAAAACTTGACATCCGAACAAGATCAAGTGTCCAGTGCCAATCCGAAAATTGGAAGAAAAAAATTGTGCTTCTGTCGTGCTTTAACATGACACATCCGATCTCAAGACTTCACGCTGGTCAGCCTACGGCTTCAAGCTCCTTATCCCAAAGGCGGAGTACTTCTCCAAGGTCAGTTTAGCAAACTAAACTCAAGTGGCTTTCAGAGAGAAGACATGCTATCTGGCTATTGACCATAAACTCGAGTCGAAAAAGGAGCGGTAGAAAAAGACTTTGCAATGACCAAGAAGAAAACACATTTACTATAAAACAGCTCATATAAATTTTAAGAGCCCCCAAGTGACTTGGGTAAAAGAATTTTATGTATAATGATTGTATGTACTGAAGTACTTATATCATATATGTGTTCACCCGAACTTTAAACGCGTCTTTACCGACCGTCGGCTTCTCCCTCTTCGGCCAAGGACCGAAAAGTGTCATGTACTCCACCTGTCGAGAGTATCGACGGTGTTTCCGATGACCAGGCAATCAGGTCATAAGGCTGTAACAGACAAAGCGCGCTCAGGGAACTTATGCTATATTATTGACGAAGTGTAAGAAGCATCTTCGAAGAAAATAGTACCCCCACCGATACCTCTCTTCGGTGCTCATTATTACTATGAGACTTGTGCAATAGATTTTTTGTACTCATGAGTTCCGTTGTGTGCCGACCATGATTGAAAACAATAAGAGCGCTAGCTTTCGGCTTCACCCAGTCTGAGGTCAGAGCTCGGATGACCCGGTCGTGACAATCGCAGAGGTGCTCCCTTTACTCCCTAGCCGAACAATCAGGAACGTAGGGGCAAGCACAGGAGCCAGGCAACCCAGCTTGCGGAACACTTAAGTCAATATGGTGCATATTGTGGCGTAATACACGAACAAGGAACGAAGTCGTACAAGTATAATCATATGGAAGAGGAAAAGCTTCATGAAAGAAGCCCCCAAGTAAACGGGGTATTTTAATTTGTGTGTCACAAATAAAGTTTCGACAAGGAAGTTTTTCACCAGCCACTTTTTGCCAAAAAGGTATAATGCTTGGTCGAATCAAACAAAATTTAAAACTGAAAGTTTTTGAGCATGAAAGCGACTTAGCTAGTTAATGTGCTCGGTGTCGATGCGCGGCCTGACCTTACAGCGGGACAAGGTCCCAGCCCCCAAGCCGGTCCCGAGGTGGCGGAGCGAAGAGCGAGGAGTTCGGCATTCCGAAGTGGTGACATAGCACGGCCGAGTGAGGAGTTCAACATTCTGAAGTGATGAGGCGAAACTCCTAGTCCGACCAAGTTGACGGAGCAGGTCGATAATGCGACGACGGAGTCCCCACATCATCAAGACACAATTTGGTCGATGAAAGTGGGGCCACGGCGTCGGCACGCGGAGGCGACAGCGCGGCCCGATCTAAGTCAATAGCCTGCACAGATGAAATAGTGCGAGTGAGAGATAATAATAATAATAATAATAATAATAATTTTTTAAGAAAATCATCCACTTAAAACTAATTTGAGCGAAGTAAATAATTAGAGAAATAAAGCCTGAGAGCCGAGGTTGGCTTGATGGCATGCTGGTGTTTTGGCGCGGCGATGTCAACACAGGTCGGCCGGCCTAGGTCATGGTGAGAGGCTTGCCAGACCGACGCCACGTACGATTGTCTGTAAAATACCTCTGCGAAAATAATGCAGCACAAAACAACAACAGAAAATATTCTATGTGTAATAATTAATGTGCTAACCAAATAAATTGGAAAAATAAAACTTGTTTGCAGGCGGCGCGACTGTAACAAACCAAAGCAAATGGACAAACTAATCCATACTGAACGTGTCCTTGTGGTGTGCTGTCGTCGAGCCGAGCTATCATCGATGGACTGCTCCGCACTATCTCTCCGGTCAAGTGGAAGCTAGATAGGCCACCACATGATCAAAACAATGAGCAAGGAAAGAAAGCTTAATTAGTAATTTGGACAAATTAGTATATAGCCAGAAAAAAGTGGTGATATTCATCCTTTAGATGTCAAGAAGCGTGCTAAAAATTTGGCACGGTTAGGGCTTCCCTTGCTGGTATTCCATAGACACTTTACTCTGTAGATGGACCGTCCCTGCCAATGTGTCAGAGATCCGCGGGAAGCGTCAGGGCCGCGTACGAAATATTGCATAGTTTCCCTGGAGCCCGACCTATCTGCGAACAGAATTATGCTAGAAGCAGTAATAATTCGTAAAGAAAAAGGCACATGTACGACTGCGTTGTTAGTTGACATCCCATCAAAACACGATGATCAACTTCTACACGAATAGGAGTCCACGAGATGAAGATGGCTATCTGATGATGGTTGCGTTGTGAAAAAAGTTTTCGGTGTCGAGCAATAAAAAACAAGCAGCACCGTTCCCCAACCGCTCCTTGGAGACCACGTCCAAGATTAGCACTACTTGCATGGTACGGGAGTGCATGCTCTAAGCATATTTAGCAGGAAGTAATGGCTCACGCCTTAGCACTTGATTTAAAGAGGGGGGAAAACTTCCTAGGTGGCACGGTCATTGGAGACCGGATTTGCTGCCGTATTGTGTCCGGATGCAGGATCATGGAGCCGCAGTGGTCCCAACAACTTGATGTTTTGGCACCGTCCATATCCCGTACGCTATTAAAATATTCCATCAAATCCCGTTCTACAACGAGATTCGAACTATTCTGCGAATAAACTAGTACATAGCAGTAGAAGTAATCTGTAAAAGGGATAATTTGCTTGAAACAGATTTAATTGAAAAAATATCACCTGATCATCCCACCGATCCGTGGTGATCACCTAGCAGGCTCTTAATGAAAGCACTAATGTCGGTTCAATATCCGGCGTATCTCGTAGTAGGGTTCCTAAGCTAGGCGTCTTGGAGCGATGGTAACATGGACACGGATTTTACCCAGGTTTGGGCCCTCTTGATGGAGGTAAAACCCTACGTCCTGCTTTTGATTGTATTCATATGGGGATAGTACAGAGTACATGTGTCTACCACGAGATGGTAATGAATATGAGATCTTGTCTATTGACTAGCCTGGCCTCGGTTTATATATGCACCGTAGGCCTAGGGTTTAGAGGAGTCTTTGTCTTGGGCGCCAAGTCTTATGGAGTCTTCCTTGTATGCGGTAGGGGTTGTCCGAACTGGCCCATGAGTATGCGGCCATGGGGTCATCGTCCCAATCTAACTGATCGGGAGACGACGTGGGGAGTACCCCCTAGTCTTGGACACCGTCACTTATGTTAGGTTAAAGTGGTTGCTATGGGAGCACACTGGTCGACCCCACATGACCCCCGCGTCGCTCCGCTCGGGTGACTCGGGGGACACCTCACGCGCCGCCAGCAGGCTCCCCACCTTGCGCCTCCTCTCGTCCGCTACTATTGTTGTTCGCCTCGCCGCAGTGGTGGCGGCCCCTGCCACCAAAGGTGGTTTGGGGAGCTCTCGCGGTGGACGCGTTCTGGCCGGGTTATTGTGGTCATCTCGGTCGCGGCCGCCGTCGACCTCGGCGTTGAGGGGGCGCAGTGCTCGCTCGAGTTGCAGGGAGGGGCCTCAGTGATGCTGGCCTGCTCGCTCGTGCTTGGTCGCGGCGCCTGCAAGCGCACCCTCGGAGGCGGATCTTGCCGAGGGCCTGGATCCGGTGCGCGCTAGGCTGGTCGCGGCTCCTTCGGCCGCATGGGCGGAGTGGGGGTGCCGCATGATGTCTTCTAGACTACATTGCTATTTCCCCAAAGAGAAAGGGATGATGCAGCACAGCGACGGTAGGTATTTCCCTCAGTGATGAGACCAAGGTTATCGAACCAGTAGGAGAACCAAGCAACACTACGTAAACAGCACCTGCACACAAATAACAAATACTCGTAACCCGATGTGTTAAAGGGGTTGTCAATCCCTTTCGGGTAACGGTGCCACAAATTGGCAAACAGACGTGATGAAAATATGGTAGATGGGATAAATAGATCTCGGATAAAATAAATTGAAGCAAAGTATTTTTATATTTTTGGTTTAATAGATCTAAAAATAAAAGTAAAGGCAAATATATTAAAGAAGAGACCCGGGGGCCGTAGTTTTCACTAGTGGATTCTCTCAAGAAAAAAAGCAAACGGTGGGTGAACAAATTACTATTAGGAAATTGATAGAACTTCAAATAATCATGACGATATCTAGGAAATGATCATTATATAGGCATCACGTCCAAGATTAGTAGACCGACTCCTGTCTGCATCTACAACTATTACTCCATACATCAACCGCTATCTAGCATGCATCTAGTGTATTAAGTTCATGGAGAGACAGAGTAATGCAATAAGAACGATGACATGATGTAGACAGGATCTATTTATGTAGAAATAGACCCCATCTTGTTATCCATAATAGCAACGATACATACGTGTCGGTTCCCCTTCTGTCACTGGGATCAACCACCGTAAGATCGAACCCATCACAAAGCACCTCTTCCCATTGCAAGATAAATAGATCAAGTTGGCCAAACAAAACCCAAATATCGGAGAAGAAATACGAGTCTATAAGCAATCATGCATATAAGAGATCAAAGAAGACTCAAATAACTTCCATGGATAAAAACATAGATCTGATCATAAACTCAAAGTTCATCGGATCCCAACGAACACACCGCAAAAGAGTTACATCATATGGATCTCCAAGAGACCATTGAATTGAGAATCAAACGAGAGAGAGGAAGCCATCTAGATACTAACTACGGACCCAAAGGTCTACAAAATACTGCTCACACATCACTGGAGAGGCACCAATGGACATGATGAACCCCTCTGTGATGGTGTCTAGATTGGATCTGGTGGTTCTGGACTCTGCGGCGGCTGGAATTGATTTTCGTCAACTCTCCTAGGGCTTATGTGTATTGGGGTATTTATAGAGAAAAGAGTCGGTTCAGGAAACACCCGAGGTGGGCACAACCCACCAGGGCGCGCCTGGGCCTCCAGGCACGCCCTGGTGGGTTGTGCTCCCCTCAGAGCACACCCCCCCAGGCACTTCTCCAGCCCATTGGATGTCTTCTGGTCCAAAAAATCCATAAAAAGTTTCGCTATGTTTTGACTCTGTTTGATATTGATTTCCTGCAATGTAAAAACATGCAGAAAACATCAACTCACACTTGGCATTATGTCAATACGTTAGTACCAAAAAATGATATAAAATGACTATAAAATGATTATAAAACATCCAAGAATGATAATATAACAGCATGGAACAATCAAAAATTATAGATAAGTTGGAGACGTATCAGCATCCCCAAGCTTAATTCCTGCTCGTGCTCGAGTAGGTAAATGATAAAAACAGAGTTTTTGATGTGGAATGCTTCCTACCATGTCATCACATTTTCTTTTCTTTATAGCATGGACATTTGGACTTTTATATGATTCAAAGCAATAGTCTAATTTTGACATGAGACTTCAATACTCAAACATATCAACAAGCAACCATGTCTTTCAAAATATCAATGCTAAAATAAGTTATCCCTAGCCCATCATACTCAATCATTGATCCATTCATGAAACACACTCGCATATTAGCTACACCCAATGCTCAAGTACGATCATAGTGCCCCCTAGTTGGTACTTTGTAAGAGAAGATGGAGACTCAAATTAAAAATAAAAATTGCATAAAGTAAAAGAAAGGCCCTTTGTAGAGGGAAGTAGGGATTTGTAGAGGTGTCAGAGCTCAAAGCGTAAATTAAGGGATAAAAACATTTTGAGAGGCATACTTTTCCCACCAACGAAAACAACTTAGAGCTCCCAACACTTTCCATGCTAGATATATCATAGGCGGTTCCCAAACAGAAAATAAAGTTTATTCCTTTTTCCACCATACTTTCACTTTCCATGGCTAACCGTATCCACAGGTACCCTCCATACCAACACTTTCCAAGGAATTTATTATTTGACAACATAAAGTAAATTCATTTTTCATTTCGGGACTGGGCATCCCTAATACCTTTGCCTTACTCTCGTGCGATGACAAGTGAATAAACACTCATCGTGAGAATAACACATCTAGCATGGAAAATATTGGCCACCCCTCACTGCTTCGTGAGCGGTACGAGCACACAAAAGAGAAATTTATTTTGAAAATTAGAGATGGCACATACAAATTTTCTTAGAATGGCAAAAGAATACCGCATATGGGTAGGTATAGTGGACTCATATGGCAAAACTGGTTTAAAGGCTTTTGGATACACAAGTAGTGATCATACTTAGTGCAAAATGAAGGATGGAAAAAGATTGAGAAGCGACCAACCAAGAAACGAATAATCTCATAAGCGAGCATTGAGCATAATTAACACCGAATAATGCACCACAAGTAGGATGTAATTTCATTGCATGACTATTGACTTTCGTGCTTGCATAGGGAATCACAAACCTTAACACCAATATTCTTACTAAAGCATAATTACTCATCATCATGACTCACATATCATATCATCATATCTCAAAACTATTACATGGAATCAAGTTTATTTTGTCTAATTATCTTCATGAAAGTTTGTATTATATCCTTCTTGGATATCTATCACTTTGGGACTAATTTTCATATGTTGCTTTTGATAAGCTCAAACAAATATAAGTGAAGATCATGAGCATAATGTTTCTTTCTCTCAAGTTAATTTAAGTTAAGGAAGAGAGAATTTCTTAACAAAATTACTAACTCTCAAATAAATCTAAGTGAAGCAAGAGAGCATTTCTTCAAAAATACTAAAGCACACCGTGCTCAAAAAGATATAAGTGAAGCACTAGAGCAATTCCATAGCTCATAAAGATTTAAGTGAAGCATAGAGAGCAATTCTAACAAGTCATGGCATAATTTTGCCTCTCTCAAACAAGTGTGTCCAGAAAGGGATCAAGACTAAAAACACAAAACAAAACAAGCAAAGACTCATATCATACAAGACGCTCCAAGCAAAACTCATAGTATGTGACGAATAAAAATATAGCTTCGAGTCAAATATCGATGGTCGTTAGAAGAAAGAGGGGATGCCACTCGGGGCATCCCCAAGCTTAGTTGCTTACTTCTCTTTGGATAATAGCTTGGGATTCCATGGTCATCCCCAAGCTTAGGCTCTTCTTACTCCTTATTCCTTCATCCATCGTAAGATAACCCAAAACTTGAAAACTTCAATCACACAAAACTCAACAAAACCTTCATGATCCGTTAGTATAAGAAAACAAATCACTACTATAAGTGATGTTGAAAACCAATTCATATTTTATTATTGCATTATATCTATTGTATTCCAACTTTTCTATGGCAAAAATTCTTCAAAGAAAACCATAAAATCATCTAAACAAGCACACAACACAAAGAAAACGGAATTTGTCAAAAACAGAACAGTCTGTAGAAATCTGGGTATTTATAAAATTTATGTAACTCCAAAAATTCTGAAAAACTAGGTAATGTTTTTCTGAACATTTTGGTATCTTATTTGCATTTTTCTGATTTAGTATGAATTAGTTATGAAGTTTTCAAACTGACGGTCAAATGGTCAAAGGGCAAAAGCATAAGAGGAGGAAAGTGATTTGGACAGAACCGGTGACTTTTGGGAATTAGGGGTAAAACAGATGAGTGGGACACAACTAGGGGCATAAATCTAATTATCCCTTTTTAATCTTGACTTTGGTAGTAGGTTCCCATTCATCATGTAATTTTCTAGCAATTGAAACTTCTAATTCCAACTTTTCTTCTAAAGCTTTCATCATAGCATCAACAATATGTTTAGTAAAAGCTTTATTTTGTTCATAAGCATGGGGTCAATTCATCATGGATTGCAACAAAGAAATACAATCAATCAAAGAGCAACTATCGTAATTAAAGTCTTTGTAATCCAAAAGAGTCGACACATTACTAGTTAAAGTTTTGACCTCTTCAAACCCAATATTATCAATTTTCTCATCAAGATTTTCACCCTCCGAATTATCGGGACGCCTTCTAGCTAAAGTTAACTCTTCTTCAGTCCCTTTATCATCAATCTTAATTTTACTAAACAAGGAATCAATAGAAGAAACACCAATCATTTTAAGATCTTCATCACTTTTATGAAAATAATCACTAGAAAACACTTTTTCTAAAAATTCTCTTTTAGCTCTAAGCATAGCGGTTCTTTTCTTACTTTCATCCATAGAAACATAAAGAGCTTTAATTGATTCCTCAACCTTAGGCACAAAAATTTTCATCTTGAGATTTTTTACATCATGGGAAATTTTATCAACACTTCTAGACAAATCATCAATCTTATTGAACTTCTCCTCTATTGTAGTATTGAAAACTTTTTGAGTGTTGATAAATTCTTTAATATTATTCTCAAGATCAGAGGTGTTCCTATTATTGTAAGAAGGATTTCTGTAGGAATTACCATAATTATAAGAGGAATTACTAGGGAAAGGCCTAGGATTAAAATTACCTCTATAAGAATTGTTATTGAAATTGTTTCGCGAGATAAAATTCACCTCTACGGCATCACTATTTTGGTCAATCAAATTAGACAAAGGCATATCATTGAAATCAATAGGAGCACATTTACTAGCAACCAATTTCATAAGAGCGTCAACTTTTTCACTCAAAGAAAAATTTCTTCAACCGAATTAACTTTTTTACTAGTAGGAGCTCTTTTGGTATGCCATTGTGAATAATTTGCTATAATATTATCAAGCAATTTGGTAGCTTCACCCAAAGTAATTTCCATAAAAGTACCACCCGCGGTGGAATCTAAAATATTACGAGAAACAAAATTCAACCCCACATAAAAAATTTGTATGATCATCCAAAGATTTAACCCATGAGTTGGGAAATTCCTTATCATCATTTACATCATTTCCCAAGATTTTGCAAAATGCTCATGTTCAAGTTGCTTGAAATTCAAGATCTAGGTTCTAAGGGAAAGAATTTTTGCGGGCGGAAAATACTTAGTGAGAAAAGCATCTTTGCACTTATTCCAAGAATCAATACTATTGCGGGGCAAAGAAGAAAACCAAATTTTTGCAGAATCACGCAAAAAACGGAAATAATTTCATCTTCAGAACATCATTGTCTGCATCTTTTTTATTTTTCATATCACATAATTCCATGAATGTGTTAAGATGGGACGTGGCATCCTCATTAGGAGTACCGGAAAATTGATCTTTCATAACAAGATTCAGCAAAGCAGTATTAATATCACAAGACTCCACACTAGTGGTGGGAGGAGAAATCGGAGTGCCAATAAAATCATTGTTGTTCATATTTGAGAAATCACACAACTTGGTGTTCTCTTGAGTCATTGTGACTACACAACAAGATTGCACTAAAAAATAGATCCGACAAGAAAACGGTGAACGAAAAAGAGGGCGAATAAAACGGCAATTTTTTGTGAAGTGGGGGAGAGGAAAACGAGAGGCAAACAATGTAAATTGCAAGGAGATGAGATTTGTGATTAGGAACCTGCTAGATGTTGATGATGTATCCCCGACAACGGCGCCAGAAATTCCTTTTGATGACTGCTAGACTACGTCGGTATTTCCCCAAAGAGGAAGGGTTGATGCAGCACAGCGACGGTAGGTATTTCCCTCAGTGATGAGACCAAGGTTATCGAACCAGTAGGAGAACCAAGCAACACTACGTAAACAACACCTGCACACAAATAACAAATACTCGCAACCCGATGTGTTAAAGGGGTTGTCAATCCCTTTCGGGTAACGGTGCCACAAATTGGCAAACCAATGTGATAAAAATATGATAGATGGGATAAATAGGTCTAGGATAAAATAAATTGCAGCAAGGTATTTTCGTATTTTTGGTTTAATAGATATAAAAATAAAAGCAAAGGAAAATAAATCGCAAAGGCAAATATACTAATAAGAGACCCGGGGGCCGTAGTTCTCACTAGCGGCTTCTCTCAAGAAAAATAGCAAAGGTGGGTGAACAAATTACTGTTTGGCAATTGATAGAACTTCAAATAATCATGATGATATCCAGGCAATGATCATTATATAGGCATCACGTCCAAGATTAGTAGACCAACTCCTGCCTACATCTACTACTATTACTCCACACATCGACCGCTATCCAGCATGCATCTAGTGTATTAAGTTCATGGAGAAACCGAGTAATGCAATAAGAATGATGACATGATGTAGACAAGATCTATTTATGTAGAAATAGACCCCATCTTGTTATCCTTAATAGCAACGATACATATGTGCCGGTTCCCCTTCTATCACTGGGATCAAGCACCGTAAGATCGAACCCATCACACACCTCTTCCCATTGCAAGATAAATAGATCAAGTTGGTCAAACAAAACCCAAATATCGGAGAAGAAATACGATTCTATAAGCAATCATGCATATAAGAGCTCAAAGAAGACTCAAATAACTTTCATGGATAAAAACATAGATGCGATCATAAACTCAAAGTTCATCGGATCCCAACAAACACACCGCGGGAAAGAGTTACATCATATGGATCTCCAAGAGACCATTGTATTGAGAATAAAACGAGAGAGAGGAAGCCATCTAGCTACTAACTACGGACCCGAAGGTCTACAAAAGACTACTCACACATCATCGGAGAGGCACCAATGGACATGATGAACCCCTCTGTGATGGTGTCTAGATTGGATCTGGAGGTTCTAGATCGACTCTGCGGCGGCTGGAATTGATTTTTGTCGACTCCCCTAGGGTTTCTGGAATATTGGGGTATTTATAAAGCGCAGAGTTGGTTCGGGAGGCACCCAAGGTGGGCACAACCCACCAGGGCGCGCCTGGGCCTCCAAGCATGCCCTGGTGGGTTGTGCTCCCCTCGGAGCACCCCCCCAGGTGCTTCTCCGGCCCATTGGATGTCTTCTGGTCCAAAAAATCCACAAAAAGTTTTGCTGTGTTTGGTCTCCGTTTGATATTGATTTCCTGTGATGTAAAAACATGCAGAAAACAGCAACTGGCACTTGGCACTATGTCAATAGGTTAGTACCAAAAAATAATATAAAATGATTATAAAACATCCAAGAATGATAATATAACAGCATGGAACAATCAAAAATTATCGATACGTTGGAGACGTATCACTGCACCTTGGCCGCGTGTCGCGCTCTACCGTTGTTGTCTGGTGAAAGGATCAAGAAGAGGTGTCTAGAGGGGGGTGATTAGACACTAAGTGCTAAAAGTTGCAGTTTTTAATTTATTTAAGTTGAAGTGGAGTTTTGGCACAAGTTTAACAATCACAATACATATCAAGCAAGCATGCAAAGAGTATATGAGCAGCGGAAAGTAAAGCACGCAACTTGCAAGAATGTAAAGAGATGGGATTGGAGTGTGCAAATGCAATTTGGAGACACGGAGATTTTTGAGACATGGTTTCGATAGGTGGTGCTATCGTACATCCACGTTGATGGAGACTTCAACCCACGAAGGGTAACGGCTGTGCGAGTCCACGGAGGGCTCCACCCACGAAGGGTCCACAAAGAAGCAACCTTGTCTATCCCACCATGGTCATCGCCCACGAAGGACTTACCTCACTAGCGGTAGATCTTCACGAAGTAGGCGATCTCCTTGCCCTTACAAACTCCTTGGTTCAACTCCACAATCTTGTTGGAGGCTCCCAAGTGACACCTAGCCAATCTAGGAGACACCACTCTCCAAGAAGTAACAAATGGTGCGTTGATGATGAACTCCTTGCTCTTGTGCTTCAAATGATAGTCTCCCCAACACTCAACTCTCTCTCACAGGATATGGATTTGGTGGAAAGCAACTTGAGGAAGGCTAGAGATCAAGATTCATATGGTAATAATGGAATATCTTGGCCTCAACACAAGTGTAGGTGGTTCTCTCTCAGAAAAAGTAGGTTGGAAGTGTAGGTTTGTTCTGATGGCTCTCTCCATGAATGAAGAGGTGGTGGAGGGGTATATATAGCCTCCACACAAAATCTAACCGTTACACACAACTTGCCAATCTCGGTGGGACCGAATTGATAAACTTGGTCGGACCGATTCAGCAAATCTAGTGACCGTTAGGGTTTTCGATGGGACCGACTGGATCAACTCGGTGGGACCGATGTGCTAGGGTTAGGGTAAATCCAAAACTCGGTTTGATCGATTACTCAAACTCGATGGGACCGATTTGGGTAATAAGCGAAATAGAGAGTTGGCCACGCAAACTCGGTGGGGTCGATTGCATATCTCGGTGGGACCGAAAATATTGCAATGGGTAACACAGAGTTTGCAAGCCCATCTCGGTGAGACCGAGATCCCATCGGTGAGATCGAACTGATTAGGGTTTCTGGCAGTGGCTATGTCAACTGAACTCGGTGGCTCCGGATAGAAAGAATCGGTGGGGCCGAGTTTGACTTTTGGTTTAGGTCATATGTGGATGTGAGAAAGTGGTTGAGGGCTTTGGATCATATCACTAAGCATTTTGAGCAAGAGCCTCATTAAGCAACACCTCATCCCTTCTTAATAGTATTGGCTTTTCCTCCAGACTCAATGTGATCTTCGATCACTAAAATAGAAAATGTAGAGTCTTGAGCTTGGAGCTTGAGCCAATCCTTTGTTCTTAGCATTTTGAAGGGGTTCCGCATCATCTAATCCATGCCACTTCATTGTTTAACTTATCTGAAACATACTAGGTAAAAGTGTTAGTCCAACAAGAGATACGTTGACATTAATTACCAAAACCACCTAGGGAGCACTTGTGCTTTCAATCTCCCTTTTTGGTAATTGATGACAACATACATCAAAGCTTTTGATAAAGATATAGAGAATAGTAAGTAAAGCTTTGGAAAGACATGTAACATGCATAGGCTCCCCCTACATGTATGCAATCATGTGAATAAGGAATATAGAAGCATGTGAATGCATAAACATGACAGAGTAAGCAATGTGTTACATGTATTTTGGCTATATGCATCATAGCAAATGATGTGAATATGAGAAATGTACCTTCATGCTCATGAGTCCTTCTTGCAAACAGTATGTACATCAGCAAGAATTTCTCATACGCATGACTGTGATGCATATACTTACCTTGTGGTCTTGAGTTGGCTTAGGATGGAATGAACCTGCATAAACAAGGTTAGATAACACAGATACACCTACTGGCCAGAGCAAACAAAAGAAACCACAAGAGTACCAAGACTGGGATGACATGTAGAGTGAGTACTAAGTACCACATTGGATATAGACATGTCCCCAAAGGTAAAGATGTGCAATAAATTCAAGGATTTCTTTCCGTTAGATATCTTTCTCCCCCTGAATCTAGCATGGGATACTGGGAGAAGATAGGGAACAGAAAATCAGAGCAAAATCAGAGCTCAAAGGAAATAAACAAAGCTAAGGCAAATGAGAAAATATGAACATGTCTTTCCCCTCTTGAAGACATGTGACTTCTCTCCTCTTGAACACCAAGCATCTGGGGTCCTTGATGATTACTCTTTCTTCCCTTGAGTATTCTCTCCCCCTGTAGATATGATTAAGCTTTGATGTGATCTCTCTCTCCCCCTTTGACATCAATTTCCAAGAAGGGTTCTTCTGGATTTCGTCATGATGGGTTTGGTCCTTGAGTCACAGAACAAAGCAGCAAGTTGAATGGGATGTTGGTCGAGGACAAGATTCATTGAGTGGAGCTGGATAAAAAAATGCAGAAGCAAGTGGCAAGATGTCTTTCCTGTAGTGAAATCGGTGACACCGAGTTGTATGGTTCAGTTGTACCAAGAGGATTTGGTTGAACCGAAAGCATCAGACCGGTGAGACTGAGTTCATCACATAGAAAACACTTGTCACCTCAGCTCACTGGACAAGTAAGATCTCATAAGGATTTGCAAGGAATTAACTGAAAGATTTGCAATGAATTGGATGCAAGGAATGCAGAATAGAAAATAAAAGAGAAGAAACTTAAAAAAAGTCTGGATGAAGTTTTTTTGAAGAGGGAAACAAATATGCATGAGACAAATGCAAGAGCACAAAAAAAGGAACACAAAAGAACTTCATATAGAATTTGTCGGCGACAAAGTCACCTATGTTAGAGTATATTGACTTAGGAGTCAAGTGAGATCACTTGATCATAGGTCATACTCATCGTTTAAGCTCAAAATGGGGTTACCATTTTTTGTTTAAGCTTTTTGATGTATTCACATCTTGTCGAGTTGCTTTGACTCATGACTTGGAGTAAAGCTTCTCTAAGTTGCAATAACATACCTTGGGTGGTGGCGTTGATCATGATCATGTAGTTGAACTTGTGTGGGTTGCTCAAGGTTGATGTAGCTCATCAAGAATTGGGAGCACCACTTGGAGTTTGAGTTCATCTACCTACATGGGTTAGTTCTTGCAAGGAAGAGCACTTGTATATCCAAAATGACAATCATGAAACTCAACATAAAATTTGTCAAAGGATATGTTTAAGGAGAGGGTCATTAAGGAGGGCCCTTGGGAGGAAGGAGGAGATGCGAACAATGTGTGGACGAAGATGGCGACTTGCATTCGTAAGGTGGCCTCGTAGGAGCTTGGAGTGTCCAGGGGAAGGAGAAGCGAAGATAAGGATACCTGGTGGTGGAATGATGATGTCCAAAAGGCAATTAAAGAGAAGAAAGATTGCTTCAAACGCCTATACCTGGATAGGAGTGCAGACAACATAGAGAAGTACAAGATGGCGAAGAAGGCCGCAAAGCGAGCTGTTGGTGAAGCAAGGGGCCGGGCATATGAGGACCTCTACCAACGGTTAGGCATGAAGGAAGGTGAAAGGGACATCTATAAGATGGCCAAGATCCGAGAGAGGAAGACGAGGGATATTGGCCAAGTCAAATGCATCAAGGACGGAGCACGCCAACTCTTGGTGAAGGATGAGGAGATTAAGCATAGATGGCGGGAGTACTTCGACAAGCTGTTCAATAGGGAGAATGAGAGTTCTACCATTGAACTGGACGACTCCTTTGATGAGACCAGCATGCATTTTGTGCGGCGAATCCAGGAGTCTGAGGTCAAGGAGGCTTTAAAAAGGATGAAAGGAGGCAAGGCGATGGGCCCTGATTGTATCCCCATTGAGGTGTGGAAAGGTCTCGGGGACATAGCGATAGTATGGCTAACCAAGCTTTTCAACCTCATTTTTCGGGCAAACAAGATGCCAGAAGAATGGAGACGGGGTATATTAGTACCAATCTTCAAGAACAAGGGGGATGTTCAGAGTTGTACTAATTACCGTGGAATTAAGCTGATGAGCCATACAATGAAGCTATGGGAGAGAGTCATTGAGCACCGCTTAAGAAGAATGACAAGCGTGACCAAAAATCAGTTTGGTTTCATGCCTGGGAGGTCGACCATGGAAGCCATTTTCTTGGTACGACAACTTATGCAGAGATATAGGGAGCAAAAGAAGGACTTGCATATGGTGTTCATTGACTTGGAGAAGGCCTATGATAAGATACCGCGGAATGTCATGTGGTGGGCCTTGGAGAAACACAAAGTCCCAGCAAAGTACATTACCCTCATCAAGGACATGTACGATAATGTTGTGACAAGTGTTCGAACAAGTGATGTCGACACTGATGACTTCCCGATTAAGATAGGACTGCATCAGGGGTCAGCTTTGAGCCCTTATCTTTTTGCATTGGTGATGGATGAGGTCACAAGGGATATACAAGGAGATATCCCATGGTGTATGCTCTTTGCGGATGATGTGGTGCTAGTTGACGATAGTCGGACGGGGGTAAATAGGAAGTTAGAGTTATGGAGATAAACCTTGGAATCGAAAGGGTTTAGGCTTAGTAGAACTAAAACCGAGTACATGATGTGCGGTTTCAGTACTACTAGGTGTGAGGAGGAGGTTAGCCTTGATGGCCAGGTGGTACCTCAGAAGGACACCTTTCGGTATTTGGGGTCAATGCTGCAGGAGGATAGGGGTATTGATGAAGATGTGAACCATCGAATCAAAGCCGGATGTATGAAGTGGCGCCAAGCTTCTGGCATTCTCTGTGACAAGAGAGTGCCACAAAAGCTAAAAGGCAAGTTCTACAGGACGGCGGTTCGACCCGCAATGTTGTATGGCGCTGAGTGTTGGCCGACTAAAAGGCGACATGTTCAACAGTTAGGTGTGGCGGAGATGCGTATGTTGAGATGGATGTGTGGCCACACGAGGAAGGATCGAGTCCGGAATGATGATATACGAGATAGAGTTGGGGTAGCACCAATTGAAGAGAAGCTTGTCCAACATCGTCTGAGATGGTTTGGGCATATTCAGCGTAGGCCTCCAGAAGCTTCGGTGCATAGTGGACGGCTAAAGCGTGCGGAGAATGTCAAGAGAGGGCGGGGTAGACCGAATTTGACATGGGAGGAGTCCGTTAAGAGAGACCTGAAGGATTGGAGTATCACCAAAGATCTAGCTATGGACATGGGTGCGTGGAAGCTTGCTATCCATGTGCCAGAGCCATGGGTTGGTTGCGAGATCTTATGGGTTTCACCTCTAGCCTACCCCAACTTGTTTGGGACTAAAGGCTTTGTTGTTGTTGTTATATGTTTGAATGGTTGCGTGCTTCCTTGTCTTCATCCACCATTGTGTAGAGACTTGGTGATATAGAAATTGCTCAAGATGTGAGTGAGTTGCAATTTCATAGATTTAGATTCATCCAAGTACCTACACGGGTTAGATAACATGCAAGGTGCAAATATATCCAAGACTTAAGATAGTCAACATAAGAGAAATATCGAGGATCAGTCATAGGCTCATGCCTTGCATGTATCAAATGGAGTTCCTACTCCAAGTTTGAAGCATCAATGATGTTCAATTCACCTCTTAACCTGCAAAACACTTTCTCATCAAGTGGTTTCGTGAATATATCAGCTAACTGCTTTTCAGTGCGAACATGCTTAAGATTAATGTCCCCTTTGGCAACATGATCTCGAATGAAATGATGACAAACTTCAATATGCTTAGTTCGAGAATGTTGCACGGGATTGTGAGCAATCTTAATAGCACTTTCATTGTCACAAAGTAATGGAACATGTTTCACAGATATCCCATAATCTTTAAGAGTTTGGGTCATCCAAAGTAATTGAGCACAACATGATCCAGCGGCAATGTATTCTGCTTCGGCGGTGGATAAGGATACCAACTTTTGTTTCTTGGAAGACCAAGACACAAGAGATCTACCAAGAAATTGACAAGTACCCGAAGTGGACTTTCTATCAACCTTGTCACAAGCATAGTCCAAGTCGGAGTAGCCAACAAGATCAAAGGAGACCCTCTTTGGGTACCAAATGCCAAAATTTCGTGTCTGGATTAAGTATCTCACTATCCTTTTCATGGCCTTAAGATGAAATTCTTTAGGAGCGGCTTGATATCGTGCACACATGCACACACTTAGCATACTATCGGGACCTGAAGCACATAGATATAACAATGAACCAATCATAGAGCGATAAACCTTTTGATCAACTGGTTCACCATCTTTGGTTAAATCAAGATGTCCACTAGTAGGCATGGGTGTAGTCATACCTTTGCATTCTTGCATATTGAACTTCTTGAATAAGTCCTTGGTGTACTTTGTTTGAGAGACAAAGGTACCTTCCTTAGTTTTCTTGATTTGCAAACCAAGAAATAATTTGAGTTCACTCATCATCGACATCTCAAACTTCTCTGACATTAGCTTTCCAAACTTTTCACTAAAAAGAGGGTTAGTTGATCCAAATATAATATCATCGACATAAATTTGGCACACAAATAGTTCTCCATTAACCCTTTTAGTAAAAAGAGTAGAATATATTTTTCCAATTTCAAAGCCTTTTTCAATAAGAAACTTGGTCAAGCATTTATACCATGCTCTAGGAGCTTGTTTAAGACCATAAAGAGCTTTGTGAAGTTTGTAAACATGATTAGGTTTCTTAGGATTGACAAATATGGGAGGTTGCTTAACATAAACTTCCTCCTCTATTTCACCATTTAGAAAAGCAATTTTAATGTCCATTTGGTACAAGGTGATATCATGATGATTAGCATAGGCAAGTAAGATGCGAATGTACTCAAGTCTAGCAACGGGGGCATATGTCTCACCGTAGTCCATACCTTCAACTTGAGTGTAGCCTTGGGCGACGGGAAGTGCTTTGTTGCGAACTACTTGGCCATCTTCATCTTGCTTGTTGCGAAACACCCATTTGGTACCGATGATGTTGTGGTTGTTGTCGGGCTTCTCAACTAATGTCCAAACTTGATTTCTCTCAAAGTTGTGTAGCTCTTCATGCATGGCATTTATCCAATCCGGATCTTCCAAAGCTTCTTCAACCTTCATAGGTTCAATGATAGATATGAATGAATAGTGTTCACAAAAGTTAGCTAAACGAGTTTTTGAGCGAGTGATTCTCCCGGTTTGGATATCATTGTAGATTTGCTCGACGGGATGGTCTTTAGAAATTCTTGCTCGAACTCGTGAAAGCTTTTGTTTGGATCTTGGTTGAACATATTGTTCTTCTTCTTGGCCCTCTTCGTTGTTGACGTTGTCATTCTCTTGTCATGGTGAAGAAGGAGGTTGTTGGCGTTCATCTTGGTGCAATTCCTCGTTTTCTTCATCTTGGTGTGTCCCACTTGTGGATGCTTCCATATCAACTCTTGGTTCACCTTGTCGTGAGGTAGAAGCTTCCACTTGGACGGACAAGGTACTCTCCTTCACCTCCATTGGACGAATCTTTCCAATAGACAAGTCTTGGATTGCTTCCGAAGGGTCTTTGTCTCCTACATCAATTGGCAATTGCTCTACTTGCGAGCCGTTAGATTCATCAAACTTCACATCTACCGTCTCTTCAACCTTTCGGGTGAAATTATTGTAGACACGGTATGTGTGAGAGTTTGAGCCATAACCAAGAAGGAAACCTTCATGAGACTTAGGAGCAAATTTAGAACGACGATGCTTATCAAGAATGTAGCACTTTGAGCTGAATACTCGAAAGTATCCAACTTGTGGTTTGTTACCGGTGAGAAGCTCGTATGCCGTCTTGCCGAGTAGCTTGTGAAGATACAAGCGATTTGTTGCATGACAAGATGTCTCAACCGCTTCTACCCAAAAGTGCTTTGGCGTCTTGTACTCATCAAGCATCATTCTCGCCATTTCGATGAGTGTCCAGTTCTTCCTCTCAACAACTCCATTTTGTTGAGGTGTGTACTGATGTCTACTACACAACCTTCTTCTTGTAGACGTTGTTGGGCCTCCAAGTGCAGAGGTTTGTAGGACATTAGCAAATTTCCCTCAAGTGGACGACCTAAGGTTTATCAATCAGTGGGAGGCGTAGGATGAAGATGCTCTCTCTCAAACAACCCTGCAACCAAATAACAAAGAGTCTCTTGTGTCCCCAGCACACCCAATACAATGGTAGTTTGTATAGGTGCACTAGTTCGGCGAAGAGATGGTGATACAAGTGGTATATGGATGGTAGATAAAGATTTTTGTAATCTGAAAATATGAAAACAGCAAGGTAACGAATGATAAAAGTGAGCGTAAACGGTATTGCAATGTGTTGAAACAAGGCCTAGGGTTCATACTTTCACTAGTGCAAGTTCCCTCAACAATAATAGCATAATTGGATCATATAACTATCCCTCAACATGCAACAACGAGTCACTCCAAAGTCACTAATAGCGGAGAACAAACGAAGAGATTATGGTAGGGTACGAAACCACCTCAAAGTTATTCTTTCCAATCAATCCGTTGGGCTATTCCTATAGGTGTCACAAACAGCCCTGGAGTTTTTACTAGAATCACACCTTAAGACACAAATCAACCAAAACCCTAATGTCACCTAGATACTCCAATGTCACCTCAAGTATCCGTGGGTATGATTATATGATATGCATCACACAATCTCAGATTCATCTATTCAACCAACACATAGAACCTCAAAGAGTGCCCCAAAGTTTCTACCTGAGAATCACGACGAAAACGTGTGCCAACCCCTATGCATAGGTTCATGGGCGGAACCCGCAAGTTGATCACCAAAACATACATCAAGTGAATCACGTGATATCTCATTGTCACCACAGATACACATGGCAAGACATACATCAAGTGTTCTCAAATCTTTAAAGACTCAATCCGATAGGATAACTTCAAAGGGGAAACTCAATCCATTACAAGAGAGAGAGAGGGGAGGAGAAACATCATATGATCCAAATATAATAGCAAAGCTCGCGATACATCAAGATCGTATCACCTTAAGAACACGAGAGAGAGAGAGAGAGAGAGAGATCAAACACATAGCTACTGGTACATACCCTCAGCCCCGAGGGAGAACTACTCCCTCCTTGTCATGGAGAGCACCAGGATGATGAAGATGGCCATCGGAGAGGGATTGCCCCCTTCGGCAGGGTGCCGGAACGGGTCTAGATTGGTTTTCAGTGGCTACGGAGGCTTCTGGCGGCGGAACTCCCGATCTATTGTGATCCCCGATCGTTTTAGGGTATATGGAGATATATAGGCGGAAGAAGTACGTCAGGGGAGCCACGAGGGGCCCATGAGGGTGGAGGGCGCGCCCCCCTGCCTCGTGGCTTCCTCGTTGCTTCCCTTACGTGGACTCCAAGTCTCCCGGGTTGCTTTCCTTCCAAAAATAAGTTCCATGAAGTTTCAGGTCAATTGGACTCCGTTTAATTTTCCTTTTCTGCGATACTCTAAAAGAAGGAAAAAACAGAAACTGGCACTGGGCTCTAGGTTAATAGGTTAGTCCCAAAAATCATGTAAAATAGCATATAAAGGCATATAAAACACCCAAGGTTGATAATATAATAGCATGGAACAATCAAAAATTATAGATACGTTGGAGACGTATCAGCATCCCCAAGCTTAATTCCTGCTCTTCCTCGAGTAGGTAAATGATAAAATAGAATTTTTGATGTGGAATGCTATCTAACATATTCATCATGTATTTCTCTTTATTGTAGCAAGAATATTCAGATTCATAAGATTCAAGACAAAAGTTTAATATTGACATAAAAATAATAATACTTCAAGCATACTAACCAAGCAATCATGTCTTCTCAAAATAACATGGCCAAAGACAGCTATCCCTACAAAATCATATAGTCTGGCGATGCTCCATCTTCACCACACAAAATATTTAAATCATGCACAACCCCGATGAAAAGCCAAGCAATTGTTTCATACTTTTGATGTTCTCAAACTTTTTCAATCTTCACGCAATATATGAGCGTGAGCCATGGACGTAGCACTATAGGTGGAATAGAATGGTGGTTGTGGAGAAGACTAAAAGGAGAAGATAGTCTCACATAAACTAGGCGTATCAACAGGCTATGGAGATGCCCATCAATAGATATCAATGTGAGTGAGTAGGGATTGTCATGCAACAGATGCACTAGAGCTATAAATGTATGAAAGCTCAACAAAAGAAAATAGTGGGTGTGCATCCAACTTGCTTGCTCACGAAGACCTAGGGCATTTGAGGAGGCACATCATTGGAATATACAAGCCAAGTTCTATAATGAAAGATTCCCACTAGTATATGAAAGTGACAACATAGGAGACTCTCTATCATGAAGATCATGGTGCTACTTTGAAGCACAAGTGTGGTAAAAGGATAGTAGCATTGCCCCTTCTCTCTTTTTCTCTCATTTTTTATTTTTTTATTTGGGCCTTCTCTTTTTTATGGCCTTTTTTTATTTGGGCTTCTTTGGCCTCTTTTTTTCATCCGAAGTCTAATCCCGACTTGTGGGGGAATCATAGTCTCCATCATCCTTTCCTCACTGGGACAATGCTCTAATAATGATGATCATCATACTTTTATTTTCTTACAACTCAAGAATTACAACTCGATACTTAGAAAAAGATATGACTCTATATGAATGCCTCCGGTGGTGTACCGGGATGTGCAATGAATCATGAGTGACATGTAACCCCCGGATAGTCTTGCTACAGTAATCCCACGCTAATCATGCCATGTCATCCCGATTATTGTTGCTAAACGTCCGTTAGTTCAAACCGCGTCAAATTCAAATTTAAAATTAAAATTAATGTCGGCAATAAAAGTTTTCAAAAATTGAAACAAAAATGTTCGGTGGTTGCCAAATATTACAAAGGTAATTATGGTGCAGCAAACACATTTTTATAAAATGTCTAAATAATTTAAAAGGTTTAAAAGCAGAAATGCAAATAGGTAAAAACAAAACAAAAAAAGGCAAAGCAACCCCCCTCTCACTGGGCCAAGTGGCCCAGCTGGCCTCAGCCGCCTGAACGGGCCGACCCACCCCACGGCCCAGCCGCCCCCCCCCACACACACACTCCCTTAACCCCCCACCCGACTGAAACCCTAGCCGTCGCCCCACTCCCCCCCCACTCCCCACGACCGCAGCCACTCCCCCCACACTCCCTCGTCTCTCCCTCTCACCCGATCCAGATCGGATCGGGCCGTCCCCGTTGGCGGCGCCGCCGTTCACCATCGCCGCCGCCGCCCAGCGCCCGCCTCCTCAACCCTCCTTCCCGGTGCCCCCACACTCTAGATCGGGGAGGGGCCCGATCCCGCGCCGCCCTGCACACCCGATCCCGTCGCCCGTCGCCGCGACGACCTCGCCATCCCGCGCCAGGACGCCGCGCCCGGAGCCCGCGCCTCCTCGCCAGCCTACACCTCGTCTCCGCCACGCACGTCGTCGTCCTCCCCAACCCCCACTGCCCCGTTCCCTACGCCCCAATGTGAGCTTGCTGCCGCGCTCGTCTCCGTGCTCCTTTCTCTCGCGCCTCTGCTCGCCGGCCCCGCAGTCGCCGTCCACGCCATGCTCGCGCCGTCTGCCGTCCCGCTCCGCCCCTGCCCCTTGCCCTGGCCGGCGCCCTCCTCCGCCCTAGCCAGCGCCAGGGACCAGTTGGGCTGCGCGCGCCCTATCGCCACTGTGGCCTCGCCCTGCTGCGCTGCATGGAGACCCCCGCGCCCTGTCTAGCTCGCCGTGGCCACCGGCCTCTCCCTGCTCCGGCGCCCTGCCGGGCTTTCCCGCCCGCTCGGGCTGCGCCCCACGCCCGTGCCCACTAAGGCCACAGGGGCCTTTTGACAGCCGGGCCCCAAACCCCCTCTGTGCCTATGACGAAGGGGGCCCCCACCCCCCTGAACGTTTAATAAAAAGAAAAGGATTTAAAAAAATTTAATTTAAAACTAAATAAAAATATTAATTATTTATTTAATTAATTAACTTAATTAATCCTAATTAGATTAGCCTAATTAACTAGTTTCACCTAATTAACTTTGATTAATTAACATAACTAATCTGATTAACTAAACTAATTAACCTGGTTAATTAGATAACAGACAATGACATGTGGGTCCCACTGGACCCACCTGTCTGTTTGACTGGTCAACCGACCAGTTGACCTGCTGACATCACCCTGATGTCATGCTTGCGTCATCATTCACTGTTCTGGATAATGTTGGGTTTAAATAAATAATTAAATTAGAAAATGATTTAAATCTTTAGAAAATCATATCTTTTAATCCGTAATTCGGATGAAAATACTTTATACATGAAAGTTGCTCAGAACGACGAGACGAATTTGAATACGCAGCCCGTTTATCCGCCACGCATCCCTAGCATAGCGAACACGCAACTTTCCCCCTCCGGTTCGTCTGTCCGAAAACGCGAAACACCGGGGATACTTTCTCGGATGTTATCCCCCTTCACCGGTATCACCTAATACTGCGTTAGGGCACCCCTAGCACCGTTACTTGTCTTGTCATGCATCTGTTTGCATTATATTCATTGTTTCTTCCCCCCTCTTTCTTCCGCTAGACACCGAGACCGACGCTGCTGCTACCCAGTACGACTATGGAGTTGACGACCCCTCTCTCTTGCCAGAGCAACCAGGCAAGCCCCCCCCTTGATCACCAGATATCGCCTACTCTCCTCTATACTACTTGCATTAGAGTAGTGTAGCATGTTACTGCTTTTCGTTATTCCTATCCTGATGCATAGCCTGTCCTTGCTACTACTGTTGTTACCATTACCTGCTATCCTACTGCTTAGTATAGGATGCTAGTGTTCCATCAGTGGCCCTACACTCTTGTCCGTCTGCCATGCTATACTACTGGGCCGTGATCACTTCGGGAGGTGATCACGGGCATTTATAATATACTTTACAAAGTTACCTTACCTGTGATACTGTTCGGAGATGGGGGCTGAAGGGGCAGGTGGCTCCATCCAGGTAGTGGTGGGCCTGGGTTCCCGACTGCCCCCGACTGTTACTTTGAGGCGGAGCGACAGGACAGGTTGAGACCACCTAGGAGAGAGGTGGGCCTGGCCCTGGTCGGCATTCGCAGATACTTAACACGTTTAACGAGATCTTGGTATTTGATCTGAGTCTGGCTACTGGCCTATACGCACTAACCATCTACGCGGGGACAGTTATGGGCACTCGACGTCGTGGTATCAGCCGAAGCCTTCGTGACGTCAGCGACTGAGTGGCGCGCGCCGGATTGGACCGTAAGCCTGCTCTTGTATTAAGGGGGCTAGTTCTGCTTCCGGCTGCGTACGCAACGTGCAGGTGTGCAATGGGCGATGGGCCCAGACCCCTGCGCCATAGGATTTAGACCGGCGTGCTGACCTCTCTGTTGTGCCTAGGTAGGGCTGCAACGTGTTGATCTTCCGAGGCCGGGCATGACCCGGAAAAGTGTGTCCGGCCAAATGGGATCGAGCGTGTTGGGTTATGTGGTGCACCCCTGCAGGGAAGTTAATCTATTCGAATAGCCGTGATCTTCGGTAACAGGACGACTTGGAGTTGTACCTTGACCTTATGACAACTAGAACCGGATACTTAATAAAACACACCTTTCCAAGTGCCAGATACAACCGGTGATCGCTCTCTCACAGGGCGACGAGGGGAGGATCATCAGTTAGGATTATGCTATGCGATGCTACTTGGAGGACTTCAGTCTAATCTCTTCTACATGCTGCAAGACGGAGGCTGCCAGAAGCGTAGTCTTCGAAAGGGCTAGCTATCCCCCCTTATTTCGGCTTTCTGCAGTTCAGTCCACATATGATACCCTTATTCCATTTGATACCAATGCATACATATGTAGTGTAGCTCCTTGCTTGCGAGTACTTTGGATGAGTACTCACGGTTGCCTTCTCCCTCCTTTCCCCCTATCCCTTCTACCTGGTTGTCGCAACCAGATGATGGAGTCCAGGACCCAGCCGCCACCGTCGACGATGACTCCTACTACACCGGAGGTGCCTACTACTACGTGTTGCCCGCTGACGACGACCAGGAGTAGTTAGGAGGATCCTAGGCAGGAGGCCTGCGCCTCTTTCGATCTGTATCTCAGTTTGTGCTAGCCTTCTTAAGGCAACCTTGTTTAACTTATGTCTGTACTCAAATATTGTTGCTTCCGCTGACTCGTCTATGATCGAGCTCTTGTATTCGAGCCCTCGAGGCCCCTGGCTTGTAATATGATGCTTGTATGACTTATTTTATTGGTAGAGTTGTGTTGTGATATCTTCCCGTGAGTCCCTGATCTTGATCGTACACGTTTGTGTGTATGATTAGTGTACGATTAAATCGGGGGCGTCACATGACATGTATGAAAGAATTATGAACGGTTGTTTTGCCACAAATATGATGTCAACTACATGATCATGCAAAGCAATATGACAATGATGAAGCGTGTCATAATAAACGGAACAGTGGGAAGTTGCATGGCAATATATCTTGGAATGGCTATGGAAATGCCATAATAGGTAGGTATGGTGGCTGTTTTGAGGAAGGTATATGGTGGGTGTATGATACCCGCGAAAGGTGCGCGGTATTAGAGAGGCTAGCAATGGTGGAACGGTGAGAGTGCGTATAATCCATGGACTCAACATTAGTCATAAAGAACTCACATACTAATTACAAAAATCTATTAGTTATCGAAACAAAGTACTACGCACATGCTCCTAGGGGGACAGATTGGTAGGAAAAGACCATCGCTCGTCCCTGACTGCCACTCATAAGGAAGACAATCAATAAATAAATCATGCTCCGACTTCATCACATAACGGTTCACCATACGTGCATGCTACGGGAATCACAAACTTTAACACAAGTATCTCTCAAATTCACAACTACTCACTAGCATGACTCTAATATTACCATCCTCATATCTCAAAACAATCATCAAGTATCAAACTTCTCATAGTATTCAATGCACTTTATATGAAAGTTTTTATTATATCCCTCTTGGATGCCCATCATATTAGGACTAGTTCCATAACCAAAGAAAACTACCATGCTGTTCTAAAGACTCTCAAAATGATATAAGTGAAGCATGAGAGTTCATTAATTTCTATAAAATAAAACCACCACCGTGCTCTAAAAAGATATAAGTGAAGCACTAGAGCAACAACAAACTACTCTGAAAGATATAAGTGAAGATCAATGAGTAGTTGAATAATTATGCAACTATATGAAGACTCTCTAACATTTAAGAATTTCAGATCTTGGTATTTTATTCAAACAGAAAGCAAAACAAAATAAAATAAGATGACGCTCCAAGCAAAACACATATCATGTGGCGAATAAAAATATAGCTCCAAGTAAAGTTACCGATGAACGAAGACGAAAGAGGGGATGCCTTCCGGGGCATACCCAAGCTTAGGATCTTGGTTTTACTTGAATATTACCTTGGGGTGCCTTGGGCATCCCCAAGCTTAGGCTCTTGCCACTCCTTATTCCATAGTCCATCGAATCTTTACCCAAAACTTGAAAACTTCACAACACAAAACTTAATAGAAAACTCGTAAGCTCCGTTAGTATAAGAAAGAAATTCAACATCATAAGGTACTGTAATGAACTCATTCTAAATTCATATTGGTGTAATATCTACTGTATTCCAACTTCTCTATGGTTCATACCCTCTGATACTACTCATAGATTCATCAAAATAAGCAAACAGCACAATGAAAACAGAATCTGTCAAAAACAGAACAGTCTATAGTAATCTGGATCAAACGTATACTTCTGGAACTCATAAAATTCTCAAATAAATTTCTGGACGTGAGGAATTTATCTATTAATCATCTTAAAAAATAATTAACTAAATAGCACTTTCCAAATAAAAATGGCAGCAATTCTCGTGAGCACTAAAGTTTCTGTTTTTTACAGCATGATCGCAAAGACTTTCCCCAAGTCTTCCCAAAGGTTCTACTTGGCACAAACACTAATTAAACACATAAAACCACATCTAAAAAGAGGCTAGATGATTAATTTATTACTAAACAGGAATAAAAAGTAAGGAACAAAAATAAACTTGGGTTGCCTCCCAACAAGCGCTATCGTTTAACGCCCTTAGCTAGGCATGATGATTTCAATGATGCTCACATAAAAGATAACAATTGTAACATAAAGAGAGCATCATGAAGAATATGACTAAAAAATTTAAGTCTAACCCACTTCCTATGCATAGGGATTTTGTGAGCAAACAACTTATGGGAACAATAATCAACTAGCATAGGAAGGCAAAACAAGCATAACTTCAAAACTTTAAGCACATAGAGAGGAAACTTGATATTATTGCAATTCCTACAAGCATATATTAATCCCTCATAATAATTTTCAGTAACATCATGAATGAATTCAACAATATAAGCAGCACCTAAAGCATTATTTTCATGATCTACAAGCATAGAAATTTTATTACTCTCCACATAAGCAAATTTCTTCTCATGAATAATAGTGGGAGCATCATAAGAAACTCGAATACTATAAATTGTTTCCACATTAAAAAAGTAATGTTCAGAGAAGGGGTAACCATAATCATGACAAGTTTTATAAATATAATCACTACTTTTTATACCATAAGTATCATCACAATAATCATCATAAGTAGGAGGCATGCTATCATTATTATAAATTTGCATATCAGAACTTGGGAGACTAAAAATATCATCTTCATTAAACGTAGCATCCCCAAGCTTGGGACAAACATTAATTGCAGCAAATATATTCTCAAAAACATCATCTTCATCAAACATAGCATCCCCAAGCTTGGGCCTTTTCATATCATAAGCATAATCACTCTCATCATTAATAGTATGGATAGCACCAATAGTATAGCAATTATCATATTCTTCCAAGCAAGTGCCAAAAAGATTTTCAAGATCATAAGAAGTATCATTATCTTCCACAATTATATTTTCATGAGGCACAATAGTAATAGGAGCAGCATTATTTGGGAGAGATATCTTTTTACCTCTCTTCCTTTTTCTTTTCTTCTTCTTCACCACATCATGTGTGGGTTCAATCCTCTTTTTGGAGCTCCTTATTGATGAGATTGGTTGAATAGGAGGCTCTTCCTCGTTACCTAATTCATCATAAGAAATAATAGGAGGGTATTGGGAAGTCTCTTCCCTTTCATTAGTATTCTCTTCATCTTCTATTTGCTTTCTTTTCTTTATGTAATTGGCAATATAAGGATTTTCAATTCAATTCACCGCACAATACATATAAATTTCCTCTAGATCAAAACCAAGAAGTTTATAACGGGCAAATTCTGGAAGATAGTTAGTTATACGTTTCATTTCTTCGTAACCCATAAGCAAACTAAGTTCATTATGATGTGCAAGAGAAATCAAGTCATCACAATTTTTGGAAACGATTAGATCATGAAACAATTTGCATCGAATGATTAAATGGCCACGTTCATTGCAAAGCTCACAAGTATGGCCAAGAAAATTTAAATTTTCAGCATAATCATCTAGCCTTTCTTGCAACAATTTAGTTTCTAAGTACTTATGCCTCTTGCAATATCTATCTTCCCTATTTGGTGTGTACATGCAAACCCAATGCACTCCACAAAAATTGACATGTTTATAGGAGACATTTTCATCATAATTAGTGCAATCATCATTAGTACCATGGATATTCAAGGAGTTCATACTAACAACATTGCAATCATGCTCATCATTCAAAGATTTAGTGCCAAACATTTTAATGCATTCTTCTCCTAACACTTTGGCACAATTTTCCTTCCCATCATACTCACGAAAGATATTAAAAAGATGAAGCGTATGAGGTAGACTCAATTCCATTTTTTTATAGTTTTCTTTCATAGACTAAACTAGTGATAAAACAAGAAACTAAAAGACTCGATTGCAAGATCTAAAGATATACCTTCAAGCACTCACATCCCCGGCAACGGCGCCAAAAATGAGCTTGATGTCTACTACACAACCTTCTTCTTGTAGACGTTGTTGGGCCTCCAAGTGCAGAGGTTTGTAGGATAGTAGCAAATTTCCCTCAAGTGGATGACCTAAGGTTTATCAATCCGTGGGAGGCGTAGGATGAAGATGGTCTCTCTCAAACAACCTTGCAACCAAATAACAAAGAGTCTCTTGTGTCCCCAACACACCCAATACAATGGTAAATTGTATAGGTGCACTAGTTCGGCGAAGAGATGGTGATACAAGTGGTATATGGATGGTAGATAAAGGTTTTTGTAATCTGAAAATATGAAAACAGCAAGGTAATGAATGATAAAAGTGAGCGTAAACAGTATTGCAATGTGTTGAAACAAGGCCTAGGGTTCATACTTTCACTAGTGCAAGTTCCCTCAACAATAATAGCGTAATTGGATCATATAACTATCCCTCAACATGCAACAACGAGTCACTCCAAAGTCACTAATAGCGGAGAACAAACGAAGAGATTATGGTAGGGTATGAAACCACCTCAAAGTTATTCTTTCCAATCAATCTGTTGGGCTATTCCTATAGGTGTCACAAACAGCCCTAGAGTTCGTACTAGAATAACACCTTAAGACACAAATCAACCAAAACCCTAATGTCACCTAGATACTCCAATGTCACCTCAAGTATCTGTGGGTATGATTATACGATATGCATCACACAATCTCAGATTCATCTATTCAACCAACACATAGAACCTCAAAGAGTGCCCCAAAGTTTCTACCAGAGAATCACGACGAAAACTTGTGCCAACCCCTATGCATAGGTTCATGGGCGGAACCCGCAAGTTGATCACCAAAACATACATCAAGTGAATCACGTGATATCTCATTGTCACCACCAGATACACACGGCAAGACATACATCAAGTGTTCTCAAATCTTTAAAGACTCAATCCGATAAGATAACTTCAAAGGGGAAACTCAATCCATTACAAGATAGAGAGGGGGAGGATAAACATCATAGGATCCAAATATAATAGCAAAGCTCGCGATACATCAAGATCGTATCACCTTAAGAACACGAGAGAGAGAGAGAGAGATCAAACACATAGCTACTGGTACATACCCTCAGCCCCGAGGGAGAACTACTCCCTCCTCATCATGGAGAGCACCGGGATGATGAAGATGGCCACCGGAGAGGGATTGCCCCCTCCGGCAGGGTGCCGGAATGGGTCTAGATTGGTTTTTGGTGGCTAGGAGACTTCTGGCGGCGGAACTCCCAATCTATTGTGCTCTGCAATCGTTTTAGGGTATATGGAGATATATAGGCGGAAGAAGTACGTCAGGGGAGCCACGAGGGTGGAGGGCACGCCCCCCTGCCTCGTGGCTTCCTCATTGCTTCTCTTACGTGGACTCCAAGTCTCCCAGGTTGCTTTCCTTCCAAAAATAAGTTCCGTGAAGTTTCGGGTCAATTGGACTCCGTTTAATTTTCCTTTTCTGCGATACTCTAAAAGAAGGGAAAAAACAAAAACTGGCATTGGGCTCTATGTTAATAGGTTAGTGCCAAAAATCATATAAAATAGCATATAAAGGCATATAAAACATCCAAGGTTGATAATATAATAGCATGGAACAATCAAAAATTATAGATACGTTGGAGACGTATCATGTACGTAGCCGAGAACTCATGTGAAATCCCTTCGTCGTCAAGAAAGGTGTCCACATTTGCATTCTTGAACTCCGTTCTGTTGTCGCTACGAACCTTCTTGATTTTCACTTCAAATTGATTTTGGGCCTTCCTAGCGAAGTTTTTGAAGATCTTTTGGACCTGCGATTTATCATCGAGAAAGAACACCCACGTAAATCTTGAAAAATCATCAACTATAACTAGACCAAATTAATTTCCGCCGAGACTTTTGTAAGCGTTAGGACCAAAAAGATCCATGTGAAGTAGCTCGAGTGGCCTCCTTGTGGTCATGATGTTCTTCACAGGATGCCTTCCTCCAACCTGTTTACTTGCTTGACAAGCGCTGCAAAGTCTACCCTTATCAAATATGACATCGTTAACGCCAAGGATATGATTTCCTTTAATAAGCTTGTCAAGGTTTCGCATACCAACATGACCTAATCGTCTATGCCATAACCAACCTTTAGAAGATTTAGCAATTAAGCAAGTTCTAGGTTGAGCCTTTTTAGTGAAATCAACAATGTAAAGATCACCTCTACGTATACGGGTAAAGACTATTTTATGATTATCTCTACGAAACACTTGGCATTCTACTTCAGTAAATAGGACATTGATACCGAAATCAGCAAGTCTAGATACTGAAAGTAAATTGTAGCCAAGGGATTCAACGAGCATGACATTTTGTATGGAGCTATCATGTGAGATGGCCACCTTACCTAGTCCAACCACCTTACCCTTTGAGTTATCACCAAAGGTGGCATACTTTCGAGGGCCATCATTTCCAGCAAGCTCATGGAACATATCTTTATCTCCGGTCATATGATCAGTACATCCACTATTAAGAACCCATTCCTTTCCTCCAGCCATGTAGTCACGAAGATTTTCCATAAGACCAAAGTGTCTTATTGCATCATTAAGATCATAGTCACTGTCATCATCATCCTCATCATAGTATCCATGTTCAACATCATCTTGTGATTGATCAATTCCTAGAGAGGGTAATTCATTAGATAAATGATCATTTCTATGGTTATCTTTATGAATTCTAATATCTTTGGAAATGATATTGCTAATGATTCCAACATCTCCTTTGACACTCGTAAGACTAGTAAGCTCAAATAAGCAATCACCAAATTTGGGATCATTGGAACTCATCTTAATCAAGGCAATAGACTTATGGAGAATTTCATCTAGATTTTTCAAGGAATAATTTGGAAAGCATTCCTCGAGAAATCTCCATATAGTGTAGGCACAATCAAGAGTAGGCAAACATTCAATCAAGTTTTTGGGCAAGCATCTAGTGATAAGATTAACAGTTCTAAGGTTGCGGATCATGTCAATAGACTCATCAAGGGTAGGATGCAAAGGATCAACATGAGGTGCACAAAGGCTAGTAATGTACTTGTTCAAATGATATTCATTGAAAATCTCAAGCATCTCATTTTTTCAGTCATGAAAATACTCTCCATCAAGTATAGGCACTCTATGTCTAAGACTCCCCAAAGTAGACTCATCCATCTTCCTCCAATGGTGTTTAAACCCAAGCAATGGAGACCAAAGCTCTGATACCAATTGAAAGGATCGAGAAGAGGTGTCTAGAGGGGGGTGATTAGACACTAAGTGCTAAAAGTTGCAGTTTTTAATTTATTTAAGTTGAAGTGGACTTTTGGCACAAGTTTAACAATCACAATACATATCAAGCAAGCATGCAAAGAGTATATGAGCAGCGGAAAGTAAAGCACGCAACTTGCAAGAATGTAAAGAGATGGGATTGGAGTGTGCAAACGCAATTTGGAGACACGGAGATTTTTGAGACATGGTTTCGATAGGTGGTGCTATCGTACATCCACGTTGATGGAGACTTCAACCCACGAAGGGTAACGGCTGTGCGAGTCCACGGAGGGCTCCACCCACGAAGGGTCCACAAAGAAGCAACCTTGTCTATCCCACCATGGTCATCGCCCATGAAGGACTTACCTCACTAGCGGTAGATCTTCATGAAGTAGGCGATCTCCTTGCCCTTACAAACTCCTTGGTTCAACTCCACAATCTTGTTGGAGGCTCCCAAGTGACACCTAGCCAATCCTAGGAGACACCACTCTCCAAGAAGTAACAAATGGTGTGTTGATGATGAACTCCTTGCTCTTGTGCTTCAAATGATAGTCTCCCCAACACTCAACTCTCTCTCACAGGATATGGGATTTGAGTGGAAAGCAACTTGGGGAAGGCTAGAGATCAAGATTCATATGGTAAGAATGGAATATCTTGGCCTCAACACAAGTGTAGGTGGTTCTCTCTCAGAAAAGTAGGTTGGAAGTGTAGGTTTGTTCTGATGGCTCTCTCCATGAATGAAGAGGTGGTGGAGGGGTATATATAGCCTCCACACAAAATCTAACCGTTACACACAACTTGCCAATCTCGGTGGGACCGAATTGATAAACTCGGTCGGACCGATTCAGCAAATCTAGTGACCGTTAGGGTTTTCGGTGGGACCGACTGGATCAACTCGGTGGGACCGATGTGCTAGGGTTAGGGTAAATCCAAAACTCGGTTTGACCGATTACTCAAACTCGGTGGGACCGATTTGGGTAATAAGCGAAACAGAGAGTTGGCCAAGCAAACTCGGTGGGGCCGATTGCATATCTCGGTGGGACCGAAAATATTGCAAGGGTAACAGAGAGTTTGCAAGCCCATCTCGGTGAGACCGAGATCCCATCGGTGAGACCGAACTGATTAGGGTTTCTGGCAGTGGCTATGTCAACTGAACTCGGTGGCTCCGGATAGAAAGAATCGGTGGGGCCGAGTTTGACTTTTGGTTTAGGTCATATGTGGATGTGAGAAAGTAGTTGAGGGCTTTGGAGCATATCACTAAGCATTTTGAGCAGAGCCTCATTAAGCAACACCTCATCCCTTCTTAAATAGTATTGGCTTTTCCTATAGACTCAATGTGATCTTGGATCACTAAAATAGAAAATGTAGAGTCTTGAGCTTGGAGCTTGAGCCAATCCTTTGTCCTTAGCATTTTGAAGGGGTTCCACATCCTCTAGTCCATGCCACTTCATTGTTGAACTTATCTGAAACATACTAGGTAAAAGTGTTAGTCCAACAAGAGATATGTTGACATTAATTACCAAAACCACCTAGGGAGCACTTGTGCTTTCAATCTCCCCTTTTTGGTAATTGATAACAACATACATCAAAGCTTTATATAAAGATATAGAGAATAGTAAGTAAAGCTTTGGAAAGACATGTAACATGCATAGGCTCCCTCCTACATGTATGCAATCATGTGAATAAGGAATATAGAAGCATGTGAATGCATAAACATGACAGAGTAAGAAATGTGTTACATGTATCTTGGCTATATGCATCAGAGCAAATGATGTGAATATGAGAAATGTACCTTCATTCTCATGAGTCCTTCTTGCAAACAGTATGTACATCAGCAAGAATTCCTCATACGCATGACTGTGATGCATATACTTACCTTGTGGTCTTGAGTTGGCTTAGGATGGAATGAACCTGCGTAAAAAAGGTTAGATAACACAGATACACCTACTGGCCACAGCAAACAAAAGAAACCACAAGAGTACCAAGACTAGGATGACATGTAGAGTGAGTACTAAGTACCACATTGGATATAGACATGTCCCCAAAGGTAAAGATGTGCAATAAATTCAAGGATTGCCTTCCCTTAGATGTCTTGCTCCCCCTGGATCTAGCATGGGATACTGGGAGAAGATAGGGAACAGAAAATCAGAGCAAAATCAGAGCTCAAAGGAAATAAACAGAGCTAATGCAAACGAGCAAATATGAACATGTCTTTCCCCTCTTGAAGACATGTGACTTCTCTCCTCTTGAACACCAAGCATCTGGGGTCCTTGATGATTACTATTTCTTCCCTTGAGTATTCTCTCCCCCTATAGATATGATTAAGCTTTGATGTGATCTCTCTCTCCCCCTTTGACATCAATTTCCAAGAAGGGTTCTTCTGGATTTTGTCATGATGGGTTTGGTCCTTGAGTCACATAACAAAGCAGCAAGTTGAATGGGATCCTGGTCGAGGACAAGATTCATTGAGTGGAGCTGGATCAAAAAAATGCAGAAGCAAGTGGCAAGGTGTCATTCCTGTAGTGAAATCGGTGACACCGAGTTGTATGGTTCGATTGTACCGAGAGGATTCGGTTGGACCGAAAGCATCATACCGGTGAGGCCGAGTTCATCGCAGAGAAAACACATGTCACCTCAGCTCACTGGACAAGTAAAGTCTCACAAGGATTTGCAAGGAATTAACTGAAATATTTGCAATGAATTGGATGCAAGGAATGCAGAACAGAAAATAAAAGAGAAGAAACTTAAAAAAAAGTCTAGATGAAGTTTTTTTTGAAGAGGGAAACAAATATGCATCAGACAAATGCAAGAGCACAAAAAAAAGGAACACAAGAGAACTTCATCTAGAATTGGTCGGCGATAAAGTCACCTGTGTTAGAGTATATTGACTTAGGAGTCAAGTGAGATCACTTGATCATAGGTCATACCCATCGTTTAAGCTCAAAATGGGGTTACCATTTTTCGTTTAAGATTTTTGATGTATTCACATCTTGTCGAGTTGCTTTGACTCATGAGTTGGGGTAAAGCTTCTCTAAGATGGAATAACATACCTTGGGTGGTGGCGTTGATCATGATCATGTAGTTGAACTTGTGTGGGTTGCTCAAGGTTGATGTAGCTCATCAAGAGTTGGGAGCACCACTTGGAGTTTGAGTTCATCTACCTACATGGGTTAGTTCTTGCAAGGAAGAGCACTTGTATATCCAAAATGACAATCATGAAACTCAACATAAAATTTGTCAAAGGATATGTTTGAATGATTGCGTGCTTCCTTGTCTTCACCCACCATTGTGTATAGAAATGGTGATATAGAAATTGCTCAAGATGTGAGTGAGTTGCAATTTCATAGATTTAGATTCATCCAAGTACCTACACGGGTTAGATAACATGCAAGGTGCAAATATATCCAAGACTTAAGATAGTCAACATAAGAGAAATATCGAGGATCAGTCATAGGCTCATGCCTTGCATGTATCAAATGGAGTTCCTACTCCAAGTTTGAAGCATTAATGATGTTCAATTCGCCTCTTGACCTGCAAAACACTTTCTCATCAAGTGGTTTCGTGAATATATCAGCTAACTGATTTTTCGGTGCGAACATGCTTAAGATTAATGTCCCCTTTGGCAACATGATCTCGAATGAAATGATGACGAACTTCAATATGCTTAGTTCAAGAATGTTGCACGAGATTGTGAGAAATATTAATAGCAATTTCATTGTCACAAAGTAATGGAACATGTTTCACAGATATCCCATAATCTTTAAGAGTTTGGGTCATCCAAAGTAATTGAGCACAACATGATCCAGCGGCAATGTATTCCGCTTCGACGGTGGATAAGGATACCGAGTTTTGTTTATTGGAAGACCAAGACACAAGAGATCTACCAAGAAATTGACAAGTACCCGAAGTGGACTTTCTATCAACCTTGTCACCGGCATAGTCCAAGTCGGAGTAGCCAACAAGATCAAAGGAAGCCCTCTTTGGGTACCAAATGCCAAAATTTGGTGTATGGATTAAGTATCTCACTATCCTTTTCATGGCCTTAAGATGACATTCTTTAGGAAGCGGCTTGATATCGTGCACACATGCACACACTTAGCATAATATCAGGACGTGAAGCACATAGATATAACAATGAACCAATCATAGAGCGATAAACCTTTTGATCATCCGGGTCACCATCTTTGGTTAAATCAAGATGTCCACTAGTAGGCATGGGTGTAGTCATACCTTTGCATTCTTGCATATTGAACTTCTTGAATAAGTCCTTGGTGTACTTTGTTTGAGAGACAAAGGTACCTTCCTTAGTTTGCTTGATTTGCAAACCAAGAAAGAATTTGAGTTCACTCATCATCGACATCTCAAACTTCTTCGACATTAGCTTTCCAAACTTTTCACTAAAAAGAGGGTTAGTTGATCCAAATATGATATCATCGACATAAATTTGACACACAAATAGTTCTACATTAACCCTTTTAGTAAAAAGAGTAGAATCTATTTTTTCCAATTTCAAAGCCTTTTCAATAAGAAACTTGGTTAAGCATTTATACCATGCTCTAGGAGCTTGTTTAAGACCATAAAGAGCTTTGTGAAGTTTGTGAACATGATTAGGTTTCTTAGGATTGACAAATCCGGGAGGTTGCTTAACATAAACTTCCTCCTCTATTTCACCATTTAGAAAAGCACTTTTAATATCCATTTGGTACAAGGTTTTATCATGATGATTAGCATAGGCAAGTAAGATGCGAATGGACTCAAGTCTAGCAACGGGGGCATATGTCTCACCATAGTCCATACCTTCGACTTGAGTGTAGCCTTGGGCAGCGAGACGTGCTTTGTTGCGAACTACTTGTCCATCTTCATCTTGCTTGTTGCGAAACACCCATTTGGTACTGATGATGTTGTCGGGCTTCTCAACTAATGTCCAAACTAGAAAATGTAGAGTCTTGAGCTTGGAGCTTGAGCCAATCCTTTGTCCTTAGCATTTTGAAGGGGTTCCACATCCTCTAGTCCATGCCACTTCATTGTTGAACTTATCTGAAACATACTAGGTAAAAGTGTTAGTCCAACAAGAGATATGTTGACATTAATTACCAAAACCACCTAGGGAGCACTTGTGCTTTCATCCGGCGACTGAGGTCTCGGGGCTACAGGCCCAGATCTGGCGCCCTTGCGATTTCCAGCGGCTCCAGTTCGTCTGGAATGGCCGGGCGTGGTGGCGGCGGCTGCTCAGCAGTGGGGTGGCAGCTCGCTACTTGGTGCTTGTGGTGTGCTACCGATGGATGCGGCTGGTGGCGGTGGCTGAAGTTGCGACGTGGGTGGGGAGGTGGTGGGCGGTGGCAGTGATGCAGCAACATGGTTGGTCTCCAAGCTTAATTCGGCGCTACAGGCGCTCATATCTGGTCTTCGGTGGGCTTGCAATGGTGCGCGTGGGGTGTGTCAGCGCGCCTGATGTTTGGCTGCTTCCAGAATCATGGTGGTTCTTGGCTTCGGGCAGTGCTCCTCTGCTCCTTGCTGGCATGGTGCTCGGCAGGGCACGGCGTCTTGCACTGCGTCCGGTGGCCATGCGTCTGGCTGGCCTTTGGTGGATCTAGTGCCTAGTGTTGAATTTTGGCTGTCGTTCGTCTCCGCGAGGTGTGGTTGGCGGCAGCGGTTCGTTGCGCCTCTTCATTGATGGAGGGGATCAATGGTAGTGGTGATTTGCAGTTGTATTGTTGTAGGGATGTGCTCAAACTCTGCGTGAGAACCCTACATCGACTATGTCGATGTCGGCGGTAGCATCGCCTTGCGCGTTGTTTCCTCATTGGAGGTGCCATCGTGAAGCTCCAGCACCTACGGTGCACTGTTTTGTGGTCTCCGGGTGAAAACCCAAGATCCGGGCTTGTCAGATTGGATGACGGTGTTGTATCCTCGACATCACTACCTCCTTGGAGGCGTCATCTTGGAGACCCAAACGACGACTTCTGCTGCTCCATGTGGTTGACTGTGGAGCATTTGGTGGTGGTGGTGCGTCTAGTTTGGGGCCAATGGTGGTGTGCTCTTCTTCATGTGCTCCTATTCGGTTGCCTTCATGTGGTCTGTGTCCTGTTGATGTGCATGCTCAAGACCCTCCCTGATGGCCATTGTGTTGCGGCAAGCCTCGGGCTCTTGGTGCCATCCCCGGTTCACCTTTGCTCAATGATGAAGCAATGATGCCTCCCCAACTTGCTAATCATTCCGACCTCCCATGGCGGAGCTCCCAGTCAAGGTTCGTGTTAAGCTTTGGCACTCGTGGATGCTCCTCTGTTGTGCCGTGAGGTTCGGCACGCATGTCGGTGTGGTGTGTTAGGTTGTTTGTAGAATCATGGTATTGTGATCCCTCGACAACACCCCCGTCTACTTGTGCCTCTCGTGGTGATGGTCATTTTTCTACTGCTAGGTCGTGTTGTCTCTTGGGCATCCATTTCTTCTCTTTTCCTTTACATTTGGTACTTGTATGGTTTTTCGACCCAGTATTCCTTATAAATGGGGTCAATTTATTAAGGTTTTCGATCCGGTTTCCCTTATAAACTAGATCACTCTCCTGGCATAATGGCCACTTTGAGTAATATATTCAGGTGGAGGGACTCCTCCCCCGGTGATTCTCAAAAAAAGTGGTTGCTTGTAACACCCCGGATGTAATTTACCCTATCTGTATTCCAACTCTTGCCGTCTTTGGCACTAAGTTATTTTATTTTCTCCGTTGTCGGGTTTTTGTCTCCGTGTGTGTTTGTCTTTGTCATGCATCTCATATCATGTCATCATGTGCATTGCATTTGCATACATGTTCGTCTCATGTATCCGAGCATTTTCCCTGTTGTCCATTTTGCATTCCGGCGCTCCTATGTCCTCCGGTGGTCCTTTCTACCTCTTTTCGTGTGTGAGTGTTAAACGTTTTCAGATTGGATCGAGACTTGTCATGCGGCCTTGGTTTACCACCGGTAGACCGCCTGTCAAGTTTCGTGCCATTTGGACTTCGTTTGATACTCCAACGGGTAACAGAGGGACCGAAAAGGCCTCGTGTGTGTTGCAGCCCAACACCCTTCCAAAGTGGCCCAATACCCACCTAAACCTCTCCTATCATCTAGATCGTTCGATCACGATCGTGTGGCCGCAAACCGCACCTCATTTGGAGCTTCCTAGCTCCCTCTACGCCTATAAATAGATTCCCCTCCCGAAAATCCCGGGTCTCCTCTCCCCCCTAACCCTAAAATCCGCTCGCGCCGCCGCCGGACAACATCCGCCCGTGCCGGACGCACCCCGCCGCCAACCTCCTGCCACCACGTGGCGCGCCGGCCTCCCCACCACCGCGGCCCGCGAGGCCCAGGGAGAGCCCCCGCGGCCCGACTCCGCCTCCTTCGCCCCGACGCCGCCCGCCACCTCGTCCACCGCCCGCCGCCCGGCCGCCGACCTCCGCCGCCACCGCGCCGGCCTCCTGCGACCTCGCCTCGCCACGGCGCCACAACTCCGCCGCCGTGCCGGATCTGCCACTCGCCGCCCTCGGCTTCCACGCCGTCGCCGCCTCCTCGACGTCCCTCAACGCCGGCGCCGCCCCTCCTCACCAGCTCCGGCGACCTCGGGTTCTTCTCCGGCGAACAGTACTCCGGCCGGCCGTCCTCGTTTTCCATGCACGATCGGATCTGGATCAATCTCCTCGGTTGACTTTTCGTCCCTAAACCCTAATTTTCTTGCATACTTTGTCATGCCATAACTCTGCATCCGTAGCTCTGATTCGTGCGTGTAGCATATCAAAATGTTCGTCTCGACGAGTACATCATTTCATATCATTGCATCATTTTCATTTGAGCTCATCTTGTTGCCCGAAATGTTGTTGGAAGAGGGCTATGTGATGAATTTGTCAGATCGGTTTCAGCAAATAGCCTTTTGTCATTTTTGCCATGATTAATGTGTGCATGCTATGACCCTGATCTCTACATGTGTTTTGTAGAATGCCATGTCATCTTTACAGAGGTGTATGCCATGTATTTTTGTGATATTTTTGGTGACTAGCACAAGCATGCAAAGTAGTGTAATCGTTGATGTTGATTTCAGGGACTTAGAATTTCTCTATGTCCTTGTCCTGTTTTTGTTTTTATGCCATATGTTCATGTTGTTTCCTAGTGATTTGTGCCTCTTTTGAGGATGATCAGTAAGGATGTTTTGTTAACATTGTGGTGCTCTATCCATCCATGTCTTTGTTTTCAATTATTGAGTACCCTAGCTTGAGTCAATCGAGCTCTACTTTTGCTATAAAATGATCCTGGCAGATTGTTGACATGTTTAGCGATTTTGCCGAGAATGTTACTATTGATCTGTGGCTGCTATGTTGTTGTTCTTGCCATGTCTAGCTTCTATGCCATGTCTTCTTGATGGGTGTACGCTTAGATTGTCATGCCATGTTCTGTAGTGAGTGCATCGAGCTCGTAAACATGCCTACTCATTAACTGTTTTGCATGCTCCAGTTTTTCGCTAAGTCTGAATCTGTTTATGTTCCTAAGACAGCTTCCAGAACAAGCTATGGTTCATACGAATACACTGTCATGTATTTTGGCCTCGTCAATGCTCCGCCAACTTTCTCTCGCATAATGAACTTCATCTTCAACCCCTACACAAATGACTTCGTCTTGGTCTACCTCGATGACATTTTGGTCTTTTCCAAGAACAAGGAGGATCATGCCAAGAACTTGCATTTGGTGTTGGATAAGCTCAGAGAACATCAGTTCTATGCCAAGTTTTCAAAGTGCGTGTTTTGGCTCGATGAGGTTCTCTACCTTGGGCATATCATTTCTGCCAAGGGCATAGCGGTGAATCCTGAGAAGGTGTCTGCAATTATGAATTGGGAACCACCTCAGAACGTGAAGCAACTCCGCAGCTTCCTTGGTCTCGCAAGCTATTGTCGGAGGTTCATTGAGAACTTCTCTAAGATCGCAAAGCCTCTTTCCAACCTTCTCCAGAAGCACGTCAAGTACGTTTGGTCTCCTAAATGTGACATCGCTTTCAACACCCTGAAAGAGAAGTTACTCACTGCTCCAGTTCTGACTCCTTCTGATGAATCCAAACCGTTCGAGGTCTTCTGTGATGCTTCTCTTCAAGGTCTTGGTGCAGTGTTGATGCAAGAGAAGAAAGTTGTGGCCTATACTTCTCGCCAGTTAAATCCCAATGAAAAGAATTACCCCACTCATGACCTCGAGTTGGCGGCAGTTGTGCATGCTCTTTTGACTTGGAGACATCTCTTATTGGGAAGAAAAGTGGACATCTTCACTGACCACAAGAGTCTCAAGTACATCTTCACTCAGCCTAATCTCAACCTCAGGCAGACTCGTTGGGTCGAAATGATTCAAGAGTATAATCCGAGCATCGAATATACTCCAGGCAAGGCCAATGTAATTGCTGACGCATTGAGCAGGAAGGCTTACCGCAACAGTTTGATTCTCAAGCCTTACCTGATGGGTTTCGTAGTAATTTCAAAAAATTTCCTACGCTCACGCAAGATCATGTGATGCATAGCAATGAGGGGGAGAGTGTTATCTACGTACCCAACGCAGACCGACTGCGGAAGCGATGACACGATGTAGAGGAAGTAGTCGTACGTCTTCACGATCCAACCGATCAAGCACCGAAACTACGGCACCTCCGAGTTCGAGCACACGTTCAGCTCGATGACGATCCCCGGACTCCGATCCAGCAAAGTGTCGGGGAAGAGTTCCGTCAGCACGACGGCGTGGTGACGATCTTGATGAACTACAGCAGCAGGGCTTCGCCTAAACTCCGCTACAGTATTATCGAGGTATATGGTGGCAGGGGGCACCGCACATGGCTAAGGAATAGATCACGTGGATCAACTTGTGTGTCTAGAGGTGCCCCCTACCTCTGTATATAAAGGAGGAGAGGAGGGGAGGCTGGCCGGCCAAGGGAGTAGGATTCCCCCTCCAATCCTAGTCCAACTAGGATTCCTCGGAGGGGAAAAGAGGAGGAGGGGGCCGGCCACCTCTCCGAGTCCTAATAGGACTAGGGGAAGGGGGGGCACGCAGCCCATCTAGGGCAGCCCCTTCTCTTTTCCACTAAGGCCCACTATGGCCCATATAGCTCCCGGGGGGTTCCGGTAACCCTCCCGGTATTCCGGTAAAATCCCGATTTCACCCGGAACACTTCCGATATCCAAATATAGGCTTCCAATATATCAATCTTTACGTCTCGACCATTTCGAGACTCCTCGTCATGTCCGTGATCACATCCGGGATTCCGAACAACCTTCGGTACATCAAAATGCATAAACTCATAATATAACTGTCATCGTAACCTTAAGCGTGCGGACCCTACGGGTTCGAGAACAATGTAGACATGACCGAGACATGTCTCCGGTCAACAACCAATAGCGGGACCTGGATGCCCATATTGGCTCCTACATATTCTACGAAGATCTTTATCGGTCAGACCGCATAACAACATACGTTGTTCCCTTTGTCATCGGTATGTTACTTGCCCGAGATTCGATCGTCGGTATCCACTACCTAGTTCAATCTCGTTACCGGCAAGTCTCTTTACTCGTTCCGTAATACATCATCTCGCAACTAACTCATTAGTTGCAATGCTTGCAAGGCTTATGTGATGTGCATTACCGAGAGGGCCCAGAGATACCTCTCCGACAATCGGAGTGACAAATCCTAATCTCGAAATACGCCAACCCAACATCTACCTTTGGAGATACCTATAATGCTCCTTTATAATCACCCAGTTACGTTGTGACGTTTGGTAGCACCCAAAGTGTTCCTCCGGTAAACGGGAGTTGCATAATCTCATAGTCATAGGAACATGTATAAGTCATGAAGAAAGCAATAGCAACATACTAAACGATCGGGTGCTAAGCTAATGGAATGGGTCATGTCAATCAGATCATTCAACTAATGATGTGACCTCGTTAATCAAATAACAACTCATTGTTCATGGTTAGGAAACATAACCATCTTTGATTAACGAGCTAGTCAAGTAGAGGCATACTAGTGACACTTTGTTTGTCTATGTATTCACACATGTATTATGTTTCCGGTTATTACAATTCTAGCATGAATAATAAACATTTATCATGATTATAAGGAAATAAATAATAACTTTATTATTGCCTCTAGGGCATATTTCCTTCATTACCAACCCGAGCTTTGTGAAGCTTTTTGCAAACTCAACCTTCAAGTTATTCCTCAAGGTTTTCTGGCCAACCTTCAAGTCTCTCCTACTTTGGAAGATCAGATTCGCGAGGCTCAACTTCTTGATACTATGGTGAAGAAGGTGAAGATTGGGATTGCCAAGAGTCTAAAATTGTATCTAAACAAAATCTAACTCTAAAGCGACGCCCTCATGGTTGTATTTATAGCGAGACAGGGGAATTTTGTCCATCCTTGGCAAGGTGGGATTAAAATCCATCCTATGTCATTTTCCCTACTAATACAGACTCTAAGAATAGCCTATCATATGGTGTTTTAAAATTACATGGGCCTGGGTCAAAACAAGGTGGTGCAACACCTATTGAAGGATATGGAAGGTGATGCAACACCTATTGAAGGATATGGACAAAATTCATGAAGTAGCATCTTGTATATTTCATCCAAGTCATCATATGTCCTTATGGTGGCTACAAAGCCATGTCATCTCCACTTGAAGCTTCATTCTTGTTCCCTGCGTGCGTACCTTCATCTCTATGCTTGTTCATGATTCAATGTTCATCCCTCTTGTCCATGCTAGGCCATTCATTCCTAAGTAATACATAAGTATCCAATTTAGGCGGCATCATATTCTCATGAACACTGAAAACATTATTAAGAAATAAAAGTAGATGATAATTTAATTGGTGTGTGTGAGCTCTAGTAATTGACCCAATATGTGTAGCAGCTGGGGCTATGGGTGTAACAACGGTAGGGATGTCCCCATCATCCTTCTCTTCTTGAATTAAAGTCTTTCTCGACAGAAGCTCATCTTCCTCTCCCAAAGAAGGTTTCAAATTTGTAGTGTTAAACATGGGACTAACCCCAAAATCTGCAGGCGGCTCAATTTTATATGCATTATCATTTATTTTCTCTAACACCTTAAAAGGACTATCAACATGTGGCATTATCTTAGACTTGCGCAAATCAGGAAACCTATCTTTGCGTAAACGTAACCAAATAAGATCTCCTTGTCCAAGCACAACATATTTTCTATCCTTGTCGTTGTTGACACCCAATTTTGGCACGGTCAAGAACTTAATTAAGATGACCTTAAATGGAGAAGTGGTTTACATGAAAAAGTTCCGTATTGTCGACATGATCTTTAAATTTCGGGCCATCGCTATCCGACCTCATCCCGAGGGCCGAAACTATACTCGAAGTACTCAGATTTTATATTCAAAGTATTATTCGGCCAATTAAGCCTCCAAGATGGCCTCGGTTGAAAAACCTTTCTACACGAATTGTCTTCGCCTCGTCGAAATGGTCGATTTTTATATAAAAATCGTTCCAATCCGAGTTCGTATGCAAAAGTTAGAGGCATCCGAATACAACCCTATCATGAGCCAAAAGTGACGCGCCCCCATCAGCCACTGTGTGTGATGGGTAGCGCGAATAGTAGTCTATTTTCCACGAGCGATTTGACCCTCGAGATAACATCTGATCAAAACGTGTTCAACATAAAAGTTGTTCGTCTCGTTGAAACGGTCAAGATTGCTTTTGGGCTCGTTTCCATCCAAGGTCGTTTACCACCTCAAAAAAGACCTGCAAGGTACAGCCAGTTTTAGACTGAACAGTTTTGGAAAGTTCGGACAAAACCAATCTGAATTTGACTAGGGTTTTGGACGTGAATCCATACCTTTTCCTTGCACGGGAAGTCCAGCCGCCTTTTATATACCTAAGGGGTGACGGCCGATTGAACAACACACAATCAAACAACCAATCTACTATTTTTTCCTGTTCATCTACTTTTTATCTCTCGTTCTTCGCTAGTTCTTCATGCTGGAGGGTTGTGGATCCACAAGGCTCTAGGGGCGAGCGAATCGACCTGGAGCAGCCCATAGCCGTCGCGAGCCATGACAGGGTCCCTTCTGGGCAAGCAGGCATCCGGGTCTACAAAAGCATCTGCCGATTGTCCTGCGTATCGCGATGTCGGTCGGATCTCCTTCGACATGAGCTGCGGTGCATCACCCCTGGGGTCAAGGGTACATGGTGGCGTGTTTGTGTGCGAACACACTTTTTGGCGACTCCGCTGGGGACAAAGCTTTGAACGGTCTCCGGCTCGTTCTTGCTATGAAGAGATCGTTATCTAGGGTTTGCAAAGGTAATATGAATACCCAATTCACTTATGTAGATGCAAACAATGCATATGTTGTTACTAGATCGTCTAATGACCATATTGTATCGTCTAGCCATAGTTTTATCAATCATGCATCTAACTATGTGCAACAGCCGATTTAGAATAATCTTCATGCTTCAACTTCATATAATTTTAGCAACATGCAATATATGTATCCCAACTCCCATGCATCGGGAACCCCACAAACCTATATGCCGATGAACAACATGATGAGTTCGGTTAATCGAGTTGAAACACCCCATGTAGGAACTTTCAATAGCATGCAACATAGTATTTCATCTTTTTATTCATCGGCAACTAATTTGCAACATGTTAATCCAAACATGTCGGTGGATAGGGGAATTGGCCATGCTACTACTAGTTTTTCGGCCAATTACCCTCAAACACCGTATACTACACCTCATGCTACTAATTTTTCGGCACCATACGCAATTTTAGATGTTCATAATTCGGCTCCGCACCTTCATGCTCATGGCCAAATAAGTGAGAATTCTACCAGAGCGCATGTGTCTTTACCTAGTAACGTAGAATATCATGTTGCCCCTGCACAATTACAGAATTACGGCAACACACCATTGCCGAAAGTGTCTCAAAGTATTGGGGGGCAATCCGATGAAGATTGGGTTGAAATTGGTCGGAAAAAGCTTAAAGATAGCTTAGCTGCAATGTTTGCTGAATTTAGACAAGAACAAGCAACCTTGCGAATCAAAGAAAGAAAGAGTGGTGATTCGGATAACAAAGTTAATTCGGTTATTAAAAAAGCCGAATCAAATAGTATGTGTATCGAATTTATTGAAGAAAAAGTGGACGCCTAGGCATTGGAGAGTCATTTAAAAGTGGAGCAAAGTATTATTCAAGTAACACAACCATCATGCTCTCCCAGCGTGTATGAACAGGTATGTCTAGCAAGTGATTTGCCTATTTTCAGATTTGGTCACAGCTTTATTGTTGATGCATCTATTAGGAAAAATCTCGTAAGTAATTTTGAAAGACCAGTGATGAAGAGTAATTTACTTGTTAGCAATAAAATTGTTACAAAGCATATCGGTCAATATATTGTACCATTCGAACAGACCGATAGTGACTTATTATTGCAGCCAAAGCTTCTCCCATTGCTTTATTTAAAGTTCATATCTAATTGGGTAGCTTTACTTGCTTCATACTTGGCTTACGCATGGTCTCAATTGAGACATGTGTGTTCTAACTATTTTCGTTTCAGAAATATAAAGCCAAGGTTAAATTCTTTTGAGAAAACTGATGCTAATATTATATCTTATCCAAAGACATCGGAGATAGAGTGCAAAACACAATGCATAGCCGAATGGGGAGATTCTGAATCTGAACCATTCGTTTGCTTACCTCCAAAGTTGTTCGCACACCAAGATCAGCTAGAAAACAAAACGTATACCTTCGATTCAAACATGTGTGATCAACTCTTTGATTTGTTGTTGAAAAATAATTACATTAGAATTCTTGATCACCATATCAAGCCATCTATCCAAGGATGAATTTATTGTAAGTTGCATGATTCGTTCAAGCATAGTATTGAGGATTGCAACATGTTTCGTCAAATAGTTAAATCGGCCATTGATAAAGGACGAATGAAATTGGTCCCGATGGTAAAAGGTTTTTGCATCGGCTGCTTCAAGCCGGTCCATTTAAAGAGAAGGTAAAAACTGCAGGTGATGGGATCAAGCTTTCAAGTAAAGAAGTTGTTGAAGAGCATAATGAACATAATCTTGAGGGCGAGAATTCCATCGAAGCTACAATGGAGACGCCAAAGACTGGGGGGGGCAATAAGAAAATCCAAATATCGGTGCAAGCACAACCAAAGAAAACAAAGGCCGACGTAAGCACAAAGGTAAAAAGCCGAAAGTCACTTTCGCGCAACTATTGAAAAAATATCAGAAGATAAGTAAGGAGAACAGTGCTTATTGGCCAACTAATGCAAAAGCATCAAGATCACCCCCTAGGCGCAAATTCAAGGATCGATATTGGCAAGAAGAGAATTTGAATGCAACTTGTTCATATCATTATTTTGGGCCGCCAATGCCAATGTCGTAGATGCCTCTCTATGATCACGTAAATCCATATCCATCATGGGACAGGTATGATACAAGGGCACATTCTTCATCTTATTTTAGACCATCTCACAAATATTATGCAGCTTCAAAAAGATCAACATTTGGACAATCACATGTCAAAGACCGTTTCAATCATAAGGAATCAGTCCGGACCCCATGGACAAAGAAAGAGGTGGTCAAACAAGTATATCGGGTCAGGAAACATGGTCGTAAGTGTGCTACTTCATATTTGATATCAAATAACAAAGAGCCAATTAAAGTGTTGACATTGCCTACAAAAGGCAAAGAAGTGGAGCAATCAATTGTTAAAAATAAAATTGCCAAATTTGAAGAAAAGAAGTTGAGGGTGCACAAAGCCAAAAAAGAATTGTCATTGGTCAAAATAGAATCACAGCCGAAATGCCCACTCGGCTTATCATATTGGCAAAAGAAGAAATTACAAAAACTTAGTGCACAACAACTTGAAGGAAGGAACATGGCATGGGTTCCCAAAGGAAGTACTCAAAATAAGAACTATGTGTGAGCTTCCATTACAAGAAGTGCGGCAAAGGTGAAGAGGGAAAAGAGCGAAAACTATGAAGGACCAAGCCGAAGGTTGCAACATTTTCAGTCCACACATTCTCCATATTCTTCAACTATGCCATTAATGATGATTCCATGGAATTCGTCATCAGGTATGATTGGTTACCCTCAATGGGCTTATAATGATCCATGGTTGCAATATAATTTTTACATCATGAAAGGGTATTACCAAATCACTATACATTTGATTAGCTACAATTTTGTTACTGATCCAAAGGGCCGAAATACTTCATTTGTCATTGCATTTGTTTATTTCGGCTATATGTGCTTTGAATGAAGTTTACATGGTAATGGACGATATTTATCTATCGTCCTAAGAGTATGTTAATGCATGGCCGGTGTAGTATTCGAACATTGTCCTTAGTTCGATTGGAGAGCGGGACAAGGTACGTGCTCATGGAAATTTATATGTATGCCTATATTATGATTGAATGGAGTTGAGACATCATGACCGATGTCATTGAATATTTGCTATATAGGCCAATTCATAGTTGCAGAATTCGCTAGTGGGCTTATACTTTGTTTGGATATGATTTGACTTATGCATCTTTGAGATATATAAGAGGCCAAATCATAGCTGATTTTATTACTGAACATCGGATTAATGACATGCATAATATTGATATTAGCCTTGTCTTTCTAGTACTATGGAGATTATGTTTTGATGGTTCAATTCGTAGCAATGGCCAAAGTTTTGGTGTTGTTTATATATTTCTTTATGGTACTATTTTCTAAGCCTCATGCCGCTTAGAATATTTTTATGCACGATTAATCAAAACCGAATATGCATTATTATTCGGATTGAATATTTTATTTGCTATAGGTGCTATACATATTGAGACTTTCGGTGATTCATTACGAGTAGTCCAACAAATATCCAGGGTTTATCAATGTTCTGACGAATCACTTATAGTTTATCTTGGGGTGTGTCTAGATGCAAAATTTACCTTGGGTTGCTTTAATATTCTTCATATATCTAGACATGACAATTGGAGAGAGTTGCCATAGCAAGCATCCGGCTACCATGTCCGTCATGGTGTATTGCACATCTATCAATAGCCGATGCTTATTCTTGCCAACATAGATAAGGCCAAATTGGAGCTCACCACCTCGGCCACTAATGAAACTTTTATGTAGGCAAAGCAAGGATTAGAGGAAGTTCATTCTTGATTATCTACAAAATCCTAGCAAAATGGTGAATAATATGGTTCGAAGGATGGCTTTGAGATACATATCTATGGAACCTTATCATCGAATTGTTATATAAGTTGAGAAGTTTTCACCCAAGTTGCATCAAGAGGTTCAAACAAGCAATGGCCGATATATACTTATCGTCCTAAGCACATACAAATGGACGATGGAGTGTAGACATCGTGCTTAGAACAAACTCCGTGCAAGTTATTTTTCGGCACAAAAGTTTTGCCGAAAAACAGGGGAGCATGTGTTGACACCCAATTTTGGCATGGTCAAGAACTTAATTAAGATGACCTCAAATGAAGAAGTGGTCTACATGAAAAAGTTCCGTATTGTCGACGTGAACATCTTTAAAGTTTGGGTCATCGCTATCTGATCTCATCCCGAGGGCCGAAACTATACTCGAAGTACTCAGATTTTATATTCAGAGTATTATTCGGCCAATTAAGCCTCGAAGATGGCCTCAGTTGAAAAACCTTTCTACACGAATTGTCTTTGTCTTGTCGAAACGGTCGATTTGATATAAAAATTGTTCCAATCCGAATTTGTATGCAAAATGTAGAGCCATCCGGATACAACCCTATCATGAGCCAAAAGTGGCGCGCCCCATCAGCCACTGTGTCTGATGGGTAGTGCGAATAATAGCCTGTTTTGCACGAGCGATTTGACCCTTGAGATTACCTCTGATCAAAAATCGTTCAACATGAAAGTTGTTCGTCTCGTCGAAGCGGTCAAGGTTGCTTTTGGGCTCGTTTTCATCCGAAGTCGTTTACCACCTCAAAAAATACCCACAAGTTGCAGCCAGTTTTAGATCCAACAGTTTTGGAAAGTTCGGACAAAACCAATCCAAATTTGATTAGAGTTTTGGACATTAATCCAAACCTTTTCCTTGCACGGGAAGCCCAGCCGCCTCTTATATACCTAAGAGGTGACGGCCGATTGAACAACACACAATTGAACAATCGATCTACTACTTTTTCGTGTTCATCTACTTTTTATCTCTCCCTTATATCTTTCTTCTCGTTCTTCGCTAGTTCTTCATGCTGGAAGGCTGCGGATCCACAAGGCTCTAGGGGCGAGCGAATCGACCTGGAGCAGCCCATAGCCGTCGCAAGCCCTGACGGGGTCCCTCCCGGGCAAGCAGGCCTCCGGGTCTACAAAAGCATCTGCCGGCTGTCCTGCGTATCACGTTGCCGGTCGGATCTCCTTCGACGTGAGCTGCGGTGCATCACCCCCGGCGTCGAGGGTACACGGTGACATGTTCATGTGCGAACAGCCGTCAGCAAGTTTGTATTTAGCATTCATACGCTCAATGTTTTCTTAGTTAATTCATGAATTTTTAATACCAATTCAGCACGTTGTTTAATATCAAAATTATTTTTCTCCGAAGATGGAAGAGGCAATAAATCAATGGGTGCACGAGGTAGAAAATTGTACACAATTCAAAAGGACACATCATAGTGGTAGAATGCAGCGAATAATTATAAGCAATTCAATGTGGGGAAGACATTCTTCCCACATTTTCAAATTATTCTTTGAAACAACCTTAAGCATAGTAGACAATGTTTTATTGACTATTTCAGTTTGTCTCATCAATTTGTGGGTGACATGTAGTACTAAAAAGCAGTTTAGTCTCCAAATTAGCCCATAGGCATCTCCAAAAATGGCTAAAAAATTTAGTATCAAGATCTAAAATAAATAGTATTCAGCACACCATGCAAGTGAATAATTTCATGCAAGAACAAATTAGCAGCAGCATCGCTTTTATGACATGGTATAAAGTGTGCTATTTTCACAATTCTATCCATGACAACGAATATGTTATCCCTCCCCTTCTTTGTTCAAGGTAAACCTAAAACAAAGTCCATGGATATGTCCACCCATAAAACACTAGGTACAGACAAAGACATATATAAACCAAAGGATTGGGTCATGACTTAGCTTTTTGACATGCAGTGCAGCGAGCAACAAAATGATCGACTTTTCGTTTCATTTTGGCCAAAAGAAATGTTTAGCAAATATGGCATCCATCTTCTTCACGCCAAAGTGTCCCATTAATCTTCCTCCATGTGCCTCTGCAACAATAAAAGACGAATAAAGCTAGCTGGAATGCAGCTTGTTAGCACGGAACACATAGCAATCATTAATGACAAACGTGTTTCATGTTCTTCCATCTTTAAAATTCTGCAATGCATCTTTAAATTCAGTACCATGCACATATTGATCTTTGACGGTCTCCAAATCAAATATTTTAAAATCAAGTTATGAAAGCACATTATATAGACGAGACATGCATCAACACTACCATTTTCTTTGTCTTTCATGTGTCCAATGACACAAGGAAAAATCTCAATGAATTCAACCCATTTAGCATATGTACAGTTCAGTTTTGCTTGACTTTTAATATGTTTCAAAGATTCATGATCAGAATGACAAATTCTTTAGGCCACAAATAATATTGTCAAGTTTCTAAAGTCCAAACAAGAGCATGTGATTATCATAAGTAGAATAGGAATATTGAAGCTCTATTCAATTTGGTGGCTTCATTTTACTCATCTGTGAATGCTCACCCTAGAATAGAATACTACAATTGCAAACACAAGGCGAAGAAGTTAGATTTCTTATACGTATATTCAATGTGGTGGCTTCATTTTACTCAGCTCTCAATACTCACCCTAGAATAAAATGCTACAATTGCAAACACTAGGCGAAGAAGTTAGATTTCTTACACGAAATATGACATATTCAATGTGGTGACTTCATTTTACTAATATATGACATATTCAATGTGGTGGCTTCATTTTACTCAGCTCGCAATACGCACCCTATAATAGAATACCACAATTGCAAACACAAGGCGAAGAAGTTAGATTTCTTATAGGAAACTTACATGAATTTTGAGTGGAACAGTCCAAAAAATATTTCTCCAACCAGGTGCTATCTGTTTTTTTTTCTCCACGGTTTTGTTGAAGTAAAACAAGTACACTTTCAAAGTCTCATGAAAATTTTCACCATGTACATCATGTGCAAAGAAAATCAAGTTGGTACAGATTGAAGAGTAAATGTACTCTTATCACTAGCACATTCTACAATCACCTGTTGGAACTTGGAAACAATAAAAGGGCACACTGTAAACACGCAAGTACGCAGCAATTTCAGATCAAATATTGAGCATCAACAGTTCATGTATACATTTCTACAATAGACATCAGAACATATGGGAACCAGTAATTCAATCTCACTCAAATGTTTACAGCAGCTGTCTTACAACATAAGCTTAGAAGTAAGAAAACAGTTGCAGACAAAAAGCAGAAAATGTTATACAAGACAGTTGCCTCAACTTCAAGCCTTCCCTCTTACTGATAGTCCTGCTTCAACTTTCTTAATTTCAAATATTAGCATCCTCCACATCTTAAGGACAAACATTTCAGCCTCGACGTCCAAAATTGACTGTAGGAGCTCCAGCATTTTCGATGCATGCACATGATCTTTGGTGCACGAGACAATATATTCCACCAACGTCGATTCCTCCTCACCAAGAAATTCGATTATCTTTTTCGAGATCCAAGGCCTCATTCTATCATGCAACTCATGCTGACACAAAAGAACAATGATGTTAGTGTTGAATACAACCACACCGCAAACACAACAGGGAAAGCAAAATCAAATATTTCAGAGTAAAAACCATCTGACACACCTTTACACTTGTGTACCCAACATATGGTGCCTCTCAGATCAAATTGTGAATTATGCACGTTGACCGGAATGAAAATAATAACAGGTTTAACATTATACTAATGAAATAATTATGCGGTGGATCTCGTATCTGTTCAGGAAAAAATATCTTCAGATCTGCAATGGTTTAAGGAGCACTACATCGTGTTTTTTTTCCTTTTGTAACCACTGGCAAACATACCTAAACTGCTTCCATAAAGACCTCACAGAACAAAGAAATAACATGCATGCACAAAGATATGACATAAAAATAACTTGAAATGGGTGAAGAAACAAAACATTACCCAACTTTTGAGTACTGAAAATACAAGGTCAAGAAAAATAATTCACCTTCTCATATATTGCCCAATTAATATCATAGGAAAAAAGCTCTTCCTTTGTTCTCGGAATCATGTCAATCAATTGTTTTGCATCCAAAACTTTCTTGTTCTCTAACTTGGGCTTGTCGTTGTCTCGATCATGCATCATTTCTCTTCTGTCATCACCAAGACGTGCACCATCTTCATCATTTCGACTTTTATCCCTTAGGGTCGATCTATCAATGGCTCTCCTACTCCTTTCGGTTTCAGGCTGCTCTTCCTTTTGATTAGATACCAAGATGCGCTTAGCAAACTCAGCAGCTGCTACAATATTATTGGGTTGGTCAGAATAAGAATCCGCCTCCACAGCTTGCAATTCCTCAGTGGAGTAATCAATAGGTACTAAAGGTCTTATCCGTTTATCCTTATTATCATCGTCATCCTCTTCAGCAAAAACTGATGGAACAGATGTCCGTTTACCAGAGCCAATCAAACCAAAACCCAACTTTTTTGCTGGAGCATTGCTATTTTGTTTGATATCTAGAATTTGACCAGGTACCATACTTGCTTCATCACCGTTACAGTCCTTATGAGTTTTGCCATCATCTGTAGAATGGATGCAAAAATGTTGGAACTAGAATGTAGCTAATGTGATAAACTTTGTGAGGAAATATTTACTTACCTGCATCAACACCATTAGCAATGCTGACGACATTATCATCATCTGAAACAATCGGCTTGTTTGGTGCATCTGCTTCCTTCCCGTCATCACCATCAACCTCCATAAATATAGCAGACTCTGCCGCAGCTGCTTCATCTGCCTGCTGTTGCAGCTCTATTGCACGCCTCCTTGCTTCAGCAATTTCCTGTTCCTCTTTTAATTTGTCCGCGAAGTCTTCCTGTTTTTCACGTTGCCTCCGCCTTTTCCTCTCTTCAAGTGCGTTACTGCTCCTTCGTCTTCTTTTCCTCGAATCCTCTTCATCGCTTTCATCTTCCTGCTTCATGATCTCCCTTTTGCGTTCACGTTCTTTTTCCTTCTCACGGTCCTTCTCGTATTGTCTTTGATATTCTTTATCTCTCTCCCTGGATTCCCACTCTTTAAGGTGATCTTTGTACATCCTTTCCACTTCTCTATGCTTGAGTTCCTTATCTCTATCCCTCCTGACTCTTTCTCGCTCACGCTCACGCTCATATCTTTGAAGTTCTTTTTCCTTTTCCTGCTTCTCCTTGTCATGCTCTTTATCTTTCCTCCTATCAAGAGAGTCATTTTCTGTCTTTTCAGTTTCACTAACTGTCCTTTTGTCAACACAATCATCATTATCTTCAGAATCTGCAGCAGTGATGAAATACATATTATTCAAATGCAAATTTGGCCAAAAAACTATTACCATTATTCCATACCAGTCATTGCCATGTCAACAACAGACTCCCCGTTGTTATGTTTGGATGAGATGTCAGCAGATGGTTGAACCGGCGGGGGTGGTGGTGGCGGCGGCAGGGGTCGAGTCTTTAACCACTCTTCAATAATACTGTTTATTAGTTCTGCAGCAGCCTTATCAGCCTCAGAATCCTCATTTGTAACAATCCCAAATTTCTTGGTGTTTTCTTCACTATCCTTATCTCCGGAATCTTCTGTTTCATCTGTTTTACCAGAAACAAGCTTCAATGATTCATTTTCAGCAACAGCAGAAGTCCCATCCCCACCTTCATCTTCCTCCTTTTTGGTGTTCTCATGTACCTTCTTCTTTTCTTCAACATGTTTCTTCAGGTACTCTTTGGTGGCATCATTAATATTAACCTTGCATTGAAATAAAATATAAGGAGAGTTCAAAAATACATAAGGAGGGATAATAACATTATCATTACTTTTGAGAGAACATATGGAAGATTTAGATATATATTTAACAGGCAACACAAAAAAGTGTCTAACCATGTCAATTGAGGAAACAAATATCTTGATGGCCTCCTTGAAATGTGATTAGACTACATCATGCAGGATTTTCAAAGTAAACATATTCCTTAAGCAATCCTTGATAAAAAAACTGCAAGCCAATTCAAATGCTGGTTGAACACGGCACTAGCACAGAAATAAACTGTAACAATCGAATGGAGGGATCCTTCACAAGTTCTGCCTATGCACACAGTAACAGATAATTCAATGACTGAACAATGGTACACAAGAAAGGTTACGGTAGGTGTTTTTCACACCAAACAACCAAGAAATTTAATTGGTCTATCTGCTACCACTTAAATGTTGGGTAGCGTATCTCACCTATGGACAAAAGCATCTATTGTGTCGGTACCAGGGGCGGACCCATGTAGACACACCCGGTGTCACAGGACACCGGGTAGGTTCTCCGATTACCTTAAGTGATAGGTGATATATCAGGTGGGACACCGGTAAAATTTGTACATGGACACCGGCTGAAGCGACGGTTCACAGGCCTGGCCCATCTATTGGCCATTGAGGTACCCAGCTAGCCACGACCCAGGCTATCGATCATTTCTACTAAACTGTACGCGTTCTGTAAAAGTCATGTATAGAAAGTCCTGGTCTTTAGGATCTGGGGCACTCCCCATGGTCTGCGTGCCTCTGATTCAGGAACTGCTGTTAGTGGCAACAACGTTGCCATATACTGAATTGAAGAGATAAGGAAGGACAAGATTCTCTCCAACTATTTTGATCGCTTTTATTTACACCTGCAACCCTAAGAAAAATCCGCGCCTACTCATGGCTTCTTGCCTCCCCCTGCACAGATTCGTCATGGCGCGTCGCCTCACCCACCTGCCCAATCGTCATTGAAGCGTCCGTGTTGCCATGGCCTATGCGCCTAATCGTTGGAGAATTGATGAAAAAAGTACCGCAAGTCGTTACCATCGAGTCCAAGTGCGTACCTATATAACTTCCTTCTAAATTTTTTTGTAGGTCTAGAGCTGTTAGTTCCAAGGATGTTACAGTTAAGAATTGAATTACTGCGATTTGCTAGTGTTGGTAAGTAAGGATCGAGTCCAAGTGGTTCTCATTTATGTGGATCATTCCTTGCCCTTTGAATGCACAACTCAGAACAACACAATGTAAGTAAGTACATCTTCATAATTATAAATTCAACCAATATGTTTTATCTTTTGTTTCGATGCTAGCATGTTCAAACTTAAATAGTGTAGCCTTAGCTGATTAAACTTGTGTTCATAATTTTTATGCTTTATTGTTCAACTTGGGCGAAATACTTCATATAATCAACTACAAATTTAAGTACAACACTATTTTGATAAGGATATTTACTACTGGTTATCTAGAGTTGTTGAGTATGTTAGTTTTATATGCATAACATAGCTTGGCGTCCACACATGTAATTTAGGCGTGGACACCGGGACATTTTCGTCCTGGGTCCGCCCCTGGTCGGTACAATGTCTAAAAACATGCACATGATGGTAAAACAAGCATTCTATGACTAGGATGCCTTCAGGCTACAGGGTTTCAAAAATTAATCCCTAATACCCTAACACAACGTCATGGAAGCAAAAGGAAAGTATTATTCTAATCCTTCGGCACAGGGTTCCAGTACATAAGAATTAAGCTTTGTGAATTAGAATTTGTGGGCCCTCATTTTCCATCAATCCAACAGGTGAAACATATTTTTACAGATTGGTCTGGAACCAACATGTGAGCGACAAAGGCATAGGGCCAGTTTGGATGGCACCCTGGGGTCCGTGCCTGAAAAAATCAGGCGCCTGGCCTACGCCTGGTAAGGTGACCCTTTTGTGCCTGTCCAGGCTAGCCTGGCAAAGGCTTGTTTGGATTCGGAGTTGCCTGGTGCTGTGTCAGATAAAGAATAAAAAATGTTAATTACACGCCAGGCATGTCCAGGCGCAGGGAACCGGAGGCCTGGTCCAGGCTAAGCCCACTGCCTGGGGAAAAGATATTGAGCTAGTTTGGTTTGAGGCCTGGACTTCATGCCTGGGAGAAAATGAAGCCTGGCAACGGCCTGGAGACATGAAAATAATTGCCTGGCCAGGCCAGCCTGAGTGCTACGCGTTCGGTTCGTGTCCTGTGCCTGTGAAGCAATTATTTATGTGTCAGACTGCAAATAGCTGCTGGCCCACAAGAAAAAAGCAGAATTAGAACCCCAGGCTTGAGCCAGGCGACTGGTGCAGAACGCCTGGTCCAGGCTAACCAACATGCCTGGTATTTGAGTCAGGCTAATGACCATAGCAGAAGCTCCAGGCCAGGCTAGTGTTTCACTCTTCAGGCATCAACCAAACAATTTCCAGGCAGGTCTCAGGGAAGGTTCAGGCCAGGCAAATTTTTGCCAGGTCTCGAACCAGGCTAGTGTTTCCTTGCGTGCTTTCGTAACTTGACCAGGCTAATCACGCATTTGAGCCAGCCAGGCCAGGTATGCATTTCTACTCGTGGACACGAACAAAACAGTCGCCAGGGAGAATACAGGGACCTGTCCAGGCCAGGCGTGTAGTGGCATGGATGCCATCCAAACACGCTCATAAAAATTCAATAAGTTCCCGTTGGTTCGTACATGGAACATGCAAGTTACTAAGAATCAGTTTACAAACAGTTGTCAGCTTTTACAAAAAAGAGTTTATTCGAAACAACTGATGTCCTATTATTAGGTTATATGCAGGTCCTTGTCCTTCCGAATGAAATTACAATTTAGTTCCCATATTTATCAAATCCACCGATTCCACAATCATAAGAAATATGTAAGAATTTGTTACAAAAAAGAATTTGTTAGAAACAACTGATGTCCTATTATTAGGTTATATGCAGGTCCTTATCCTTCCGAATGAAATTACATTTTAGTTCCCATATTTATCAAATCCACCGATTCCACAATCATAAGAAATATGTAAGAATGATGCATACCACCAGTTCTTGCCCATCAATGCTCAATTTGTTCAGCAACCGTGTCGCACGAAGGATGCCTTCAGCAGATTCAAACTCACAAAAGCCAAACGCTACTGGTTTGCCATTACTTGGATTTTGGGTGCGCTTCCAACTCTTGACAGGTCCACAAATCTGAAGATGGGAAAACATTTAAACACACATGCTAAAAGCATTTGATGGCATAAACAGAAAAACTGACTAAAGTATGTACAAGTCGACATTGCCATGTTAATATACTACAAAAATAATAGGGAAAAGGTGATATACCCGAAGAAGCGAAAGAAGCAAACCATTGTCCACTGTTGGGGCGATCTTCCCGACATAAACTGCAGTTGGTGGTTTGTCAGCAGGTGTGACAGCTGGAGCAGGCGGTCTGGCAGGAGGGGCTACCATAGGAGGAGCACCACGAATTCCAGGAATTGTTGCTGGCCGTTGAATTTGCACAACACCAACAGGAGGCATTGGGCGTGGAGGAAAACATGGACGCATCATAGTATATGGTCCAGGATAACGATGCACACCTGAAGAGAGAAACAAACAAACATCTATGCTGCCACATTAGTAACAGTCCAGAAAACAGAGCACAGAGTGCATACATTAATCCTTTAAAAATATGTAAGCTAGCATAAGACACAGGGAAAGAAGAGCAGCACTAAATAGATAAGCAGGTATCTTGCATATTCAGAATAACCGGGATGAACATCGACAAAAAAACAATATTATTTTCAAATAAAATAAGAACTAGGGAAAGCTAGCCTTACCTCTTAGCGCCCATTAGGCAGGATAACGTACTTGTATTGGTTATTTGCAAAACTTGGGATAGCTCACACCATTGCATTGCACTACTCAAGATATAAAAGCTTAAGCAAATGTGTCACTCACTCTAAACTTCTTATTAACGATAGAAGTAATTTAAACCAAATTAAGCAAGAAATACTTGACATGAAATTAAGCGACAGGAAATCATGGTACCTTAGCCCATTTTTTGAACAACCCATTGGCGAAGGATCTAAGTACATACAGAAACCGAGCCTAATTAAACGGCAAGCTAAAGCATTTAAATCAATTTCACACAATTTAAATATAACCAGTTCAAATTCAAACAGTCAGCATACCACATGCAGTGAGGGAGAAAATGATCTGTTATAGCTTCAGTTAGAGCAGCAGAATCAAACATGAGCCGGCACCTCTCGCTGAAGGGAGTAATGGCCGGCACGACCACCGCTGTAGCAGAGAAATACCCTGTCATCGTTATCAAGCGAGGGGATGCCAGTTGCTCTAAACACTACTGTAAATCACTAGCATCAGGCGCATCCCACCTCTAAACCCTAATCCCAGATCCTACCCGCGTGTTAAAGACATATCCAGTCGATTCCACCAGATTTCCTACAGCGCAGCACATGGAACGTCGGGAGATTTCCCAGGCACAATCAGGCGGAAGCATAAATCTATTGCCATTCAATCGTATAAGCCTAGAGATGGATGGAGAACGGGACCCACCGGGAGGAACGGCGACGCCCGGCTGCTGCATGTACGGACCCGGCTGGGGCGCGTACATGGTCGGCGGACGCATCGCGTGGTGCACGCCTGGCGGCTGCATCGGCTGCCCCATCAGGTAGCCCGGATTACGTATAGCACCGTACTGCTGCACCTGCGGCGAGGGCGGTGCACCCAGCGGCCGGAAGGAAGGGGCGAAGGATACCGGAACAGGGGGCAACGGCGGCAGGACGACCGGAGGGGCGGGGGCGGGGGCGGGGGCGGGGTTAGGGTTAGGGCTTGACATCGTGGGGTTGGAGGCCGGGGGATTAGGGGTTGCCTGGTTCGGCGGGGTGGACGTGACGGTGGCCTGAGGTGGGGTTGCCGTGTTTGGAGGAGTGGACGGCGGGGGCTCGAGGTTGTCGGGGGTAGGCGCCACGGCCGCCATGGTTGGGAGAGGAGCAGCCGAGCAGTCGACGGGGGTTGATGGGGCTCGTTCACGGCGAGGAGCCTGATGCCGTCGTGATGTGTGGGTTGACGCAGGCCCGTGAAACTGGCCCGGTCGGTGACGTTTCGCTGACAACCGGGAGACGCGTTTTGTGCAAATAGAACTCCCGACTGGGCCGGCCCATTGGGTTTGACTGATACTGTAGCGCGCGGTTGAGAAAATATGTTAAGGGCTAATTTGGTTGCAGGGGATCCCTGCCTATTTCCTGGGTGGAGCAACCACGGGCTGATTCACTCCTGGGAAGGCCGCCACTGCATTTGGATGCCCATCAGATTGGGCCACCCCCGCCCCTTCCATGTCCTTGGAGAGGCTTCCACGCCTCGATGGGTCGGGGATGAAACCCACGCTGGCTCTTGCGAAAAAGAGGTGACGGCCACCGCTCCCTCCCTGCGTCATACAGCCGCTTCCTCGCGTGGATCTCAGCTTCCTCGCCTTGGTGCCAAACGGTGACAGAATTTCTCCCCACGGTTGATAGGGAATTCCATGTGCGTGTGAAAATTACCCGTGGGGGCTTGTTGCCTTGGGTTTTCTCCCCCTTGATACCAAACAAAGCCTAAGCCTCCTTTGGTTTGACAGGACCAAATCACATCGAACAGCAACACAAGCACTCGAACTAGCCCCGATTGAATAAATTGCATCAACAAGTACAGATACAGGGGTTCAGATCGAGGATCTGCCCGAATTCTACCAAGTAGTCTAGGGTTCTACCTTAGGCTAGCTGTTACAACTTGGAGAAAGGGGAAAGATGCCCCGCTCGGGCTTGGAGGAGGGGATAAGTAGGAGGGAGCAGGTGGCGAGTCACGTGCACTAATCCCGTTCTGTAGCTGTCATGCGGGTGGCGGCAACGACGTGAAGATGAACAGGACTCCGTTACTGAAGATAGCCGTTGATCGTCACTCGCTGGTTCCATCGTAGTCGTCCATTTCCCAGACCGGTATTTCTTCAGTTTCAGTGTTGATTTCTTCAGTTAAACTGTCGATTTCTTCAGTTAACTGTCTGCGGGGTTCTGGGTCCTGACAATTACCCTCTCCAGAAGCAGATCCTTGTCCTCGAGGATCTTTGGAAGGAAACCAAGAACGAATTGTTGCATTGAAGAAGTCAGGGAATGTAAACTTGATGAAGTCTGCGTCTTCCCACGTCGCATCCTCAGGCGACATGTTCAGCCACTGAAGTAACCATTGGGTGACAAGTTTTGGGTGTCGAGGAATTGCTCGTGTTTCCAAGACCAAGACAGGAGCAACTTTGTTTTTCCCTGAAGCGTCAACAAGTGGCAGTCCTGGAGCAGGGATGGCATTCGGTCCCAAGTGTCTTTTTAGTTGGCTCACATGGAAAACGTTGTGTATCTGAACAGCTTCAGGTAGCAGTAGCTTGTAAGAGGAATTGCCAATCTTTTGTAAGATCCTGAAAGGCCCATAGAACTTTGTAGCTAGTTTGAGGCATGTCCGAATACCAAAAGCAGCAAGTCTGTAAGGTTGCATTTTGAGATATACCATATCTCCTTCAGAAAACTATCTATCTGTTCTGTTTTTGTCAGCATATTTCTTCATTCTCTGTTGTGCGATGATCAGATTGTGTTCCAGTTGTTGTTACATATGTTCTCTCTGTTGCAAGAAGGACTGTGTCTCAGTATCACTAGGTCCAGGTACTGAAACTTCTCCAATCTGTGGAGGTGGGAATCCGTATAAGCACTGAAAAGGTGTGAACTTAGTTGTTGTGTGGTAGGAGGTATTAAACCACCATTCTGCCATAGATAGCCAAGCACACCACTTCCTTGGTTCATTGAATGCCATAGCTATGAGGTAGGCCTCCAAACACTGGTTGACCCTCTCTGTCTGTCCATCAGATTGAGGGTGATGAGTTGTACTCATATTGAGTTTCACTCCCAGAGCTTTGAACAGGGCCTGCCAAAAGTTACTTGTAAAGATTGTATCTCTGTCAGTTACTATAGATATTGGCATTCCATGTAGTTTGAAGATGTTGTCAATGAAAACTTGCAGAACAGTTGTGACAGTAAATGGGTGGGATAGAGCAATGAAGTGTGAATATTTTGTAAATCTGTCCAAAACTACTAGGATTACATCTTTACCCTGAGATTTAGGTAGACCTTCTACAAAATCCATAGAAATGTGCCTCCAGGCCATATCAGGTATTGGGAGGGGGTCCAACAGTCCAGGATAGTGGCAATGTTCTCCTTTTGTTCTCTGACACACTGGGCACTGTTGTATGAATGTTTCTATATGGGCTTTAAGGTTTGGCCAATAGAAAATCCTCTTAATTCTGTGGTAAGTGGCTCTCACTCAAGAATGTCCCCCAATAGGAGAGGAGTGAAATGTGGACAGAAGTTGTTGTTGGAATTCAGGATCAGTGCCCACATATATCCTATCTTTGTATCTTAGTATACCTACAGTATATGTATACAGTGGCAGTGTTGTAGTGCCAGTTGTGAGTTGAGCTATAAGACTTTTGCATTTGTCATCTTTTTTGTAAGTGTTCTCAATGCTCTCTGTCCAACTGGGAATTGCCATGGAGATAGACATCACTTGAGGTTTTCTTGAAAGTGCATCAGTAGCTTTGTTCTCTTTTCCTTTCTTGTATTCTATAGTATAAGTAAACTCCAGCAGTTTGAGCATGAGCTTATGCTGAATTCCTTTTGAAATTCTCTGTTCTGTTATATACTTCAGACTTTGGTGGTCTGTTTTGATGATCAAAGAGGATCCAAGAAAATAGTGTCTCCATTTCCTAAGAGATTCCAGTATAGCTGCTGTCTCTTTTTCATAAGTGGAGAGGGCAGCTGCTTAGGTCCCAGAGATTTGCTATAATAAGCAATGGGTCTATGCTATTGCATGAGAACTGCTCCAATGCCAGCACCTGAAGCATCACATTCCAGCTCAAATGGGATAGTGAAATCAGGTAGAGCTAGTACTGGTGCATGGGTCAGACTGTATTTGAGCTTGTTAAATGTTGTTGTCTGTGTTTCAGACCAAAGGAAAGAATCTTTCTCCAGCAAGTCATGCAGGGGCCTGCAGATTACTCCATAATCCTGGATAAACCTTTTGTAGTAACCAGCTAATCCCAAAAAGCTTCTCAGTTCAGTGATGTTAGCAGGTACAGGCCATTGTTGCACAACTGCAATCTTTTCAGGGTCAGTTGCTACTCCCTGAGCCGAGATCACATGACCCAAGTACTCCACAGTGGGAGTTCCAAAGATGCACTTGGATTTGTTGAGTGGAAGATTGTTTTTCTTCAGTATGTCCATAACAATCTTTAAATGCTCTTTATGTTCCTCCGGATTTTTGCTGAAGATCATGATATCATCAAAGAATACTAGCACAAACTTCCTCAAATATGGTGCAAATAGTTTGTTCATTAAAGCTTGGAATGTTGCTGGAGCATTAGTCAGTCCAAAGGGCATGACTAAAAATTCATAATGGCTAGAATAAGTTCTGAATGTTGTCTTGTGTATGTCCTCTGCTTTCATTATGATTTGATGATAACATGATTTCAGATCTAACTTACTGAATATTGTTGCTCCATTTAATTCATTCAGTAAATCTTCTATAACAGGAATAGGAAATTTATTCTTGATTGTCTGTGCATTCAATTTTCTATAATCTATACACAATCTCCAGGTCCCCCCTTTTTTCCTAACCGATATTGCTGGTGATGCATAAGGGCTCATGCTATGTTGGATAATGTGCCTGGAGAGCAGAGTTTTGATATGCTATTCCATTTCTTCCTTTTGCAAATGTGCCACTCTATAAGGTCTCACATTTGAAGGAGTTGCATCTTCCTTGAGAGGGATAGAGTGATCATAGTCTCTTGATGGTGGTAGAGTAGTTGGTTCTTTAAACAGTTCCTCATATTGTTCCAGAACAGGCAGAAAATCTTCAGGTGTTTGTTGAGCAGCTAGAAATGATTTGCCTTCTGTTGTCATAAATTGCAAACTCATAGTGAAACCAACTGCACCTTTAGAGCACATTTGTTCCAACTTATCTGCTGAAATGATTTTGGGAGCAACAGTAGTTGTACAGTCAGGAAAAGTCACTGAATGCAGTTTGTCTTTGAGCATAGTAACAGTTCTAGCTTCAAAGTCCATGGAGAGGGGATTGTGCTTTGTGAGCATATCACACCCAAGAACTACATCATATCCCTGTAGTTCTAACACAGTGAAATCATTGGAAAATTGTTCATTGCATATCTTAAAGCTTGTGTCTGGAGCATAAGCACCTGATAACAGAGAACCACCCCCAGCAATTGACACTTTCTTTGTCGGGGTATTGATCAGAGAACAATTGGCTTTCATAGCAAACTTCAGGTCAATAAAAGTGTTGGTACTATCAGTATCCATCAAGGCTACACCCTGTCTGCCTCCAATTACTATGGTGACTGCTAAAGTTGAGGGAGATGTGTTTCCAAATATGGCATGTGCAGAGATATGCATGCACTGATTATCAGATTCAACCCACTGACCTTATGCTGACAGAACTGCAAGTTGTGCCTCTTCTTCAGTGGTAATTTCTGGTGCACTGTCAGTACCAGCTACGGCATGAAATGATGGAGCTTGCTTACACTTATGACCAGGAACCCAAGGTCCTTTACATCGCCAACAAATGCCTGGTTTCTTAGTTGCTGGTGCGGCAGCAGGTACTTGTAAATTAGGAGCTGGAGGGGTTGATTATTTCTGCTGCTGTTTCTCTTGTTGATTGACATAAGACTGATACTTTGCTTGGATGCCACTCTCATAGTCTCGAGCTAACCAGTAAGCTTGAGATAATGTTTGTGGTATTTGAGGCCGTAAGTTGCACCTAATGCTAGGTTTCAGTCCATTTACAAAACTGACCACGTAGTAATGCTCTTGCAGATATGGATGTTCAGCTCTGACGATGGCCATGATCTCCTCAAATTTGTCTGTATAAGCAGTTACTGAAAGTGTGTTCTGTTTGATGCTATGGAATTTCTCCAAAATTTCATAGATATTGTGATCTGCAAATATGTCACAAATTAGCCTACAGAAATCATCCCATGGCATTTTGATGTTATCTAATTGGCCACTCCTGACCCAATTATCTGCTCTGCCGATTATGTAAGTCAGAGCTAAGTCGACCTTGCATTCATCTGGAGTTTGTGCCAGTTGGAAGTATTTATTCACTTGCCGAATCCAGCCTAGAGGGTTTTCTCCGTTGAAATAGGGGAAATCCAACTTTGGCCCTTTGGAGATGCTTTTCATGAATTGAGCTGCTCGATCAGATTGATATTGTTGTGTAGCAAGAGGAGGAACTTGATGTTGCTGACTGACCAGTCTGTTGGTGTTGGGATTTTGGAGTTGCTGTTGCTGTACTTGAGGAATTATGGTAGGATTTTCTGGCGCTGCAGCTGTTCGCTGGGGTTGTTGGTGCTGCTGCTGGTGTATATCCTGTTGAGTAACCACTGATCCTGCAACGTGAGGTCTAGGGAAGGGAGGGGAGGGATTTTCGCTCCGCATCTCCCGAAGAACCGTAAAAATTTCCTGCTGGACCTTGGCGTTGTTCTCCACGAGCAGCTCCACTTTGCCCAACTGCTTCTCTAGGGACTCGACCGTTTGTAGCTGAGTGTGGACCAGATCCATCTGATCCTGGATCTTGTCCTCCTTTAGACCCAGCGCAGCGACCTCGCTCTGAAGAGCTTCCAGCTCCTCCGAGATCTCGTCCATGTGCTTCGTCCTGGTAGGCATGGCGGTCACTACTGGCTCCGGAATTTGACAACAGAACTAGTCTGCAACCCTGGCCGGTGACCTCGCCCTTCTGCCGCCAAAATTCTGTAACGCCCTCGATGCGGCTATATCTCCCACGTGTCGAGGCACGACTTAGAGGCATAACCGCATTGAAAGCAATGTCGCAAGTCGGGAAATCATTACACATCCCATGTACATAAATAATATAAATGGGAGGAACATAGTTGGCTTACACTCGCCACGTCACATCAAAGTACATAAATAACATCCATCATACAAATCACTCATGGCCCGACTACGGTGCCAAAATAGAAAAGACCCCCAACATGCGACAAGGCCCTAAATCGATAACCCCAACTAGGCACCACTATTGATCATCCGGAAAAGACACGTAGTATCGCTGAGAGTCCTCGTCGAACTCCCACTTGAGCTCATAATCGTCAACTGGAGCAGAAACACCTGGACCTGCATCTGGAGTTGTAGTATCTGTGAGCCACAGGGACTCAGCAATCTCACACCCACGCGATCAAGACTATTTAAGCTTATAGGAAGGTTAAGGCAAGTGTATGTGGAGCTGCAGCAAGCGACTAGCATATGTGGTGGCTAACTTATACGCAAAAGAGAGCGAGAAGAGGAGGCAAGGCGCGAGCGAGAATCTAGAGGAACAACCTGCGCAAGCATTACTCCAACACCGTGTCCACTTCCCGGACTCCGCCGAGAAGAGGCCATCACGGTAACACACACGGTTTATTCATTTTAATTAAGTTTAGTTAAAGTTATCTACAACCGGACATTAACAAATTCCCATCTGCCCATAACCGTGGGCACGGCTTTCGAAAGTTCAATCCCTGCAGGGGAGTCCCAACTTAGCCCATGACAAGCTCTCACGGTCAACGAAGGAATAGACCTCCACCCGAGTCACACCGATCAGACTCGGCAACCCGGTACAAGAAGACAATTCGACAGGTTAAAACAAGACCAGCAACACCGCCCGAATGTGCCAACAAATCCCGATAGGAGCTACACATATCTCTTTCTCAGGGCACACTCAGATGAGCCAGACGTCGGGTAAGCCAGCCCAGAGTTGCCCCTGGTAGCCTCGGACATCGCTCAGTGGGACCAACACTCAGAGGAGCACTGGCCCAGGGGGGTTAAAATAAGATGACCCTTGAGTCTGCAGAACCCAAGGGAAAGAAAAGGCTAGGTGGCAAATGGTAAAACCAAGGTTGGGCATTGCTGGAAAAGCTTTAATCAAGGCGAAATATCAAGGGGTTCCCATTATAACCCAACCGCATAAGGAACGCACAATCCGGGAACATAACACCGATATGACGGAAACTAGGGCGGCGAGAGTGGAACAAAACACTAGGCGAGAGGCCGAGCCTTCCACCCTTTACCAAGTATATAGATGCATTAAGATAACATAGCAACATAATGATATCCCAACAAGTAAATAAATGTTCCAACAAGGAACGACTCCAATCTTCACCTGCAACTAACAACGCTATAAGAAGGGCTGAGCAAAGCGGTAACATAGCCAATCAACGGTTTGCTAGGACAATGGTAGGTTAGAGGTTCAATCATGCAATTGGGAGGCTAACAAGCAAGTGGTAGGCATCGTAGCAGTGGCAAAGCAAAAGAGCGAGCAAACTAGCATAGCAAAGATAGTAGTGATTTCGAGGGTATGATCATCTTGCCTGCAAAGCTGTCAGAGTTGACTGGATCCTCAAAAGCACACTCAACGGGCTCCTCGTTAGCGAACTCGTCTCCCGGCTCTACCCAACAAGACAAACAAGCAACAAGGATACAATCAACCACGTGCAAGACCAAGCAATATGATGAAATGATGATATGCTATGCGGGATGCGATGCGGGATGCGATGCGGGATATGCATGAACCTGGCCTCAACTTGGAATTCCAAGGGTGCCACTGGATAGAGGGGATGAAATCTCTTGAAAACGATATAAAGATCATTGGAATCGGAGTTACGGTTTGGAAATGGCGAGCGTTTTACGAAACGAACCGATCTGCGATATACAGCAAGTAGGCTCCTAAATGCAATGACATGAACATGCTACAGCCACCAAACATGAAAAAAAAAGACATGGCAGTGATGTACACAAGATGCTTAACAAAACACTAGCACTGAGCCATAGGCAAATTCATCCATTAAGAGGTTCAAACAAGCATGGCAAAAATGAATATGCAAAACAGATTCCAGACTTAGTGAAATTAACACTAGCCTGAAATTTCAGATCACGAAGCCCTCTTCGGAGCAGCAAAACAACATGATACAAAACCTGAAAATGACAAGTAAGAATATAGAATGGAGCTACTCAACAAGATTAACAAAACACCCAAAGTGACCTGGGGCCAAAAGGGTTCACAAAATACTCTACCGAGCTCACGAACATAGCTCGAACACAATCAGTTTTCAGACTTAGTGAAAACTGAGACATGCAGAAATTTAACTCGCGAAGGCATGTAAATGAGCTCGATGCACTCACTACGGTGCAAGTCACGGCAAGGCAAGCATATATCCAGAAAGAAGGCACAATATGCTAGCTACAAATGGCAAGAACAATGGCATAGCATGCATGGATCACTAACAATAGCATCGGCAAAATCGCAAACGAGTTGACGATCTGCCCAGATTAACCACGAAGCAAAAGTTGAGCTCGATTGAGTCAACCTAGAGCACTCCACATATGCAAACAAAGACATGGATGGATAGAGCATAACATAAATATCACAACTCCCTTACTGATCATCCTCAAAAGAGGCACGGATCACTAGGAAACAAGCTGGATATATGGCATCATGAACTAAAATATCCCAGACTTAGTGAAAATCACTAAGTCCCTGAAATCTGCAATCTCAGGTACCTCTCTTCGCAAGCTTGCACAAGACAACACACACATCCTAAAAATGCATGGGTGGCACCTCTGGAAATAAGACAAAATGCTTAACAATTCATCCCAAAGGGGCACAGGCATATCATGCACGAATTAAACATGGCAAAAATGACAAAAGTGCATGATGAACTAACGGATCTGCAATTTAACTCACGAAGCCTCCTTCTAACAGCATTTTGGGAATCAAGATGACCTCAAATGCAAATGATGCAATGGAATGGAATGATGTACTCGTCGAGACGAAGATTTTGATATATCATACGCCCAAAACGGAGCTACGGATGCGGAGATACGGGGTCTCGAACAGGAGCATATGGAGTAGAAATTCTAGGGACTTAGCAAAAAAATCAACCTCCCAGATTAGATCTAGGGTTTTACTGTAGCTCTTCGCGACACTGTAGCAGATCGGCGCCGGAGAAGGACGCCGGAGGAGAGGAGGGGCTCGCCGGCCGGTGGAGGGGCGGCCGGATCCGGCCCGGTCGCCGGCGGTGGAGGCGGCGGGCGGCTCGGCGGCGGAGTCCCAAGGCGGGGCCGGGCGAGGCGGCGGGCGGCGATGGCGGCGGCGGTGGCTCCGGCCACTGGAGCTACGGGCGGCGGCGGAGGCCGGTGGCCTCGGGCGGCGGCGGTCGGGCCACGGCCACCTCTGGCCCGGGAGGAGGAGGAAGGGGGCCGGCGCGCGGGCTAGGCGGGCCCGGCGGCGGCGATGTGGGCGCGGCCCACGTGGCGCGCGCGGACTGGACGGGAGGCGGCGGCGGCGGACGTTGTCCGGTCCGATCCGGACACGTCCGTCGGTGGCGGGGGGGCGGGGGGTGATCTGTTTTTTTTTCTTGGAGGAGGACGGGGAGAAATCTGAGATCCGAATGGAGGGGTGTATATATAGGCATAGAGGGAGCTAGGAGAGTCCAAATGAGGTGCGGTTTTCGCCCACGCGATTGTGATCGAATGCTCTAGGACATGGAGCAGAGTTTGGTGGGTTTTGGGCCAAATTTGAGGGGTGTTGGGCTGCAACACACACGAGGCCTTTTCGGTCCCTCGGTTAACCGTTGGAGTATCAAACGAAGTCCAAATGATACGAAACTTGACAGGCGGTCTACCGGTAGTAAACCAAGGCCGCATGGCAAGTCTCGGTCCAATCCGGAAATGTTTAATCCCCACACATGAAAGAAGGCTAGAATTGACCACCGGAGGAGAACGAAGCGCCGGAATGCAAAACGGACAACGGGGAAAATGCTCGAATGCATGAGATGAACATGTATGCAAATGCAATGCACGAGATGACATGATAAGAGATGCACGAAAAAGAGAAACAACACACGGAGACAAAGACCCGAACCCGAGAAATAAATATAACTTAGCGCCGGAGACGGCAAGAGTTGGATACAAATATGGAAAGTATATCTGGGGTGGTACAAATTCGCCACCGACGAACTCCGCCGCCGCGATCGACAGCTCGCTGTGGAATTTTACTAAGCCGAAACCCAACCACAATGCACTTCGATTGATCCGCCTCCAAGAAACGACTGGCTACTGATACCAATTGACAGGACCAAATCACATCAAACAACAACACAAGCACTCGAACTATCCCCGATTGGATAAATTGCAGCAACAAGTACATATACAGGGGTTCAGATCGAGGATCTGCCCGAATTCTACCAAGTAGTCTAGGGTTCTACCTTAGGCTAGCTATTACAACTTGGAGAAAGGGGAAAGATGCCCCGCTCGGGCTTGGAGGAGGGGATAAGTAGGAGGGAGCAGGTGGCGAGTCACGTGCATTGATCCCGTTCTGTAGCTGTCATGCGGGTGGCGGCAACGGCGTGAAGATGAACAGGACTCCGTTACTGAAGATAGCCGTTGATCGTCACTCGCTGGTTCCATCATAGTCGTCCATTTCCCAGACCAGTATTTCTTCAGTTTTAGTGTTGATTTCTTCAGTTAAACTGTCGATTTCTTCAGTTAACTGTCTGCGAGGTTCTGGGTCCTGAAAATGGGGCTCGTTCACGGTGAGGAGCCTGATGTCGTCGTGATGTGTGGGTTGACGCAAGCCCGTGAAACTGGCCCGGTCGGTGACGTTTCGCTGACAATCGGGAGACGCGTTTTGCGCAAATAGAACTCTTGACTGGGCCGGCCCATTGGGTTTGACCGATACTGTAGCGCGCGGTTGAGAAAATATGTTAAGCCTCCTTTGGTTTGGAGGATTTTTGTAGGAATTTCATAGGATAAGATTTTTGTAGGAAAAAATCCTTTAGAGCCCTTTGGTTTGTAGGAATGGAATCCTATTCCTATGGAGGAATTCTTCCTATCATTCACAATTCATAGGAAAATAAACATTATCCTAGACTCAATGGAAAAAGTCCTATCAAGTGAATCAAAGGACATCTTCTTTCCTATTCCTATTCATAGGATTTGAGATGCATGTCATCCCATTTTCTATGACTTTTCTGTTCCTATGATTTCCCTACCCTATGAACCAAAGGAGGCACATGTATAAAAAAATTCACCCTAAAAAACATGTATAAAAAATGTAGAATATGAAGTATAAAAAATGTACACATCAAAGCGGGGTATGTTTACAAGTCAGGCAAAGCATTTTTCTTCTCGTCGGAGGCGATATCCAAGGCGACTAGGGTTTAGCCGGCCCGCCGGCGGTTGCCTACACGGGGGCGGCGCGTGCGTCGGTCTCTCTTTCCTAGGACGGCGCCAGAGGTGCTGTCGCTGGTCTCTCATTCTCTGTTGCGAGCCTCCTAGTGCTTGCACCCAGGTGTTCATATGATTCTTTTTTATCCATCGTATTCTGCATGAGAAGCATGCATGCATGGGTCTTGATGTTTGTCTGAGTGAAGCTATGATCCAGCCTATGCATGACTGGATGTGCTGATGTTGCAAGTTTCAGTTTTCTCTGAACCGGCGCGGCTCCCCTAGAGGGTGATTGTTGGGCGTAATGAAAATACTTTGTTGGAACTGCTGTGGTGATACGTCCTAAACGTAACCGCTTTTCCAAACAATTTTGCTCTTGTTTTGGACTCTAATTTGCATGATTTAAATGAAACTAACCCGACTGACGATGTTTTCAGCATAACTACCATGGTGTTATTTTTGTGCAGAAATAAAAATTCTCAGATTGGGCTAAAATTTTACGAAGAATTTTTCTGGAATATATGAAAATTATTGGCGAAAAGCTCTGCTGGAGGGGGCCACCACGGAGCCATGAGCTCAGGTGGCGCCCCCTAGGGCGCGCCACCTAAGCTCATGGGTCCCACAAACCTCCATCTTCCCTAACTCCAACTCCATAAAGATCGTCTTGCAGAGAGAAAAAATCAGAGAAGAAATCATCGCATTTTATGATACGGAGCCGCCGTCACCTCCTGTTCTTCATTGGGATGGTTGATCTGGAGTCCGTTTGGGGCTCCGGAGAGGGGGATTCGTCATTGTCGTCATCATTAACCCTTCTTCATCAACAATTCCATGATGCTCACCACCGGGAGTGAGTAATTTCTTCATAGTCTTGCTGGACGGTGATGGAGTTGGATGAGATTTGTTATGTAATCGAGTCAATTTGTTAGGGCTTGATCCCTAGTATCCACTATGTTCTGAGATTGATGTTGCTATGACTTTGTTATGCTTAATGCTTGTCACTAGGGCTTGAGTGTCATGATTTCAGATATGAACCTTATTATGTCTCCATGAATATAAGTGAGTTTTTGGTCCTATCTTGCAAGTTGTATACACTTATTATGTGTTATGATCGGTAGACCCCAAAGTGACGACAATTGGGATTCGCTCCGGTGATTCCCGTAGTATGAGGAGTTCATGTATTCATTGAGTGTTAATGCTTTGTTCCGGTTCTCTATTAAAAGAAGGCCTTAATATCCCTTAGATTCTCTTATGGACCCCGCTGCTACGGAAGGGTAGGACAAAAGATGTTATGCAAGTTCTTATTATAAGCACGTATGACTACATACGAAATACATGCCTACATTGAATTAATGAATTGGAGCTATTGTGTATCGCTCTAGGTTGTGACTGTTATATGATGAATATCATCCAATGCAAATATCTGTCGCTGATCCAATGCCTACGCTTTTTCTCATATTGATCTTTGCTAAGTTACTATTGCTGCTGATGTTGTTACAATCACTACAAAACTACTACTATTACTATTTATGTTACTGATGCTACTATCAAAACCATAAAACTATTGTGCTAATAAACACTTTGTTGTAGAGATATTATTTCCAGGTGTGGTTGAATTGACAACTCAACTGCTAAGGCTTATTCTTTGGCTCCCCTCATGTCGAATCAATAAATTTGGGTGAAATACTACCCTCGAAGACTGTCGCGATCCCCTATACTTGTGGGTTATCAAGACCTTTTTCTAGCACCATTGCCAGGGAGCATAACTTTTTTTTATTAAGTTCACTTGGGATTTATACATCTCCTTATCATTATGAAGAATCTAAAAGATGCTAGAACCAAGAGCGTACCCTCTAACACGAGTGGAGGTAAGGAACTGTCATCTAGCTCTACACTTGATTCACCTTCTGTTTTAGGTTGCCTTGCAGCACCACCACCTGCTATACAATCTGATATGTCGCAAGTAATTGATGATACTACTTCTGTTATGAATGATACTTGTGATGATGCTAGTACTTTGCTTGATGATATTGTGTCACTAGGTGAATTTCTTGATGAACAGATTGCTAAAGCTAAATAATTTGAGAATTTTGAAACTACTAAGAATTATAATTCACCTGATATTCCTAGCTCTCCTACTAGATATGAAATGCCTAAAGTACCTGATGGTTATGTTATGGATGGGGAGATCGCTAGAGACTTTCTTACTTGTAATGATAGAGAAGATCTTAAGAAATTACCAAGTAAGCTGAAAGAAAAGGCTATGATAGAGAGAATGAAATATGATCCTAAGTTTACTACTTCTCCTATCTTTGTTACTGATGAGGATTATGAATTCTTCTTTGATCCTGAACTTATTACTTTGGTAGAATCTAATCATTTCCATGATTATGAATCTGAAACTGTTGTGGTACACCTTATTAAATTAAACAATATAGCCACCCTATTTTCTCATGACAAAAAAATTCGCTTTTACTATATTCTTAAGTTATTTCCTTTGTCATTGAAGGGAGATGCTAAAGAATGGTTCAATGCTCTTGCTCCTCATTGTGTGCAGTCCCCAGGATATGATATATTACTTCTCTGGAAAAAAATTCCTGCTCATAAGAAACAAGCTTCCTTACAGGAAATATATAACTTTGTTCAATCTGAGGAAGAGCATCTCCCTCAAGCTTGGGGAGGCTTCTCCAATTCACTACAGGAATCAGCTACTTTGTCGTCTTCCATAGCAGACGACAAAGGACCAGACCACGGACGGCAAACACCTTTGCCGTCTGCTGGCCGACGACCCCATTTTCAGCACTGAAAGTCACTGTAATGAGCTACTTTGCCATCTGCAGAAGCACAGCGGATGACAAAGACGTTTGTCGTCGGTCTTCCAAGCTGACGACAAAGCTCATGGACGGCAACGTTTAGCTGTTATCCCCGTCAGGTGGCTAATGACAGACTTTGCCGTCTGCCAGTTGACGACAGACATGCACTTGCCTTTGCCGTCTGTTGGCTGACGTCAGCTTACATGTGGCACACATCACTCCTGCTCTACCTTTGTCATCTGCCTGTATCTTCTTTGTCGTCTGCCAGCTGACGGCAGAATGACCAAATGGGTTAGACCTGGTGCTCCCAGGTTGCATAGGTTGCTGCCACATGGCACCGTTGTCGTCCGCCTATCAACGACAAAGGGCTTTGTCGTCGGGTGGCAGACGGCAAAGTGCCTGTATTGCCACTTTTGTGTCTGTTTTCTGTTATATAGCAGTCCATCAATGCAAGAGAACACATAGGGTACTAAAAGATCCAATACATACATAGTGTTAAGGAGTTCATCCATATATACATACATAGTTTCACATTGTTCATCAATACAAATCAAAACAAAAACTAAACACTAGCCGTCCATCAATGTCAGCTTCCATGAAGTGAATCAAATCTACAAAAATGGGAGCAAGAAAGTTAGAAGAAGAAGAAGAAGAAGAAGAGAAGAGAAATAATAAGAAGAAAGAAAGAAAGAAGAAGAAGAATGAGTAGAAGATGGAGAAAAAGAAAGAAGAGAAAAAGGAAGAATAAGAATATATTTTCTTCTTCTCTCTTGTTCTCATCTTTCTTCTTCTCTCCTATCTTTTTATCCTCTTCCTTCTCATTCTTCTTCTTTTATTCTTTCTTCTTCTATTCTTTCTTTTTCTCCTCTTCCTTGTTTTCCTCTTCTTATTCCTTATTTGTGTCATTTTAGAGCTAACTTAGGTAATTATGCCATTTTAGAGCTAACTAAGCTTATTATGTCATTTTGGAGCAAAATAAGGTAAGTATAGATCATTATTGAGCTAACTTAGGTAATTATGCCATTTTTGAGTTAACTAAGCTTATCATGTCAATTTGGAGGAAAATAAGGTAAGTATAGGTCATTTTTGTGCTAACATAGGTAATTGTGCCATTTTTAGCTAACTTAGGTAAGTATAGGTCATTATTGAGCTAACTTAGCTTATTATGTCATTTTGGAGGAAAATAAGCTAAGTATATGACATTTATGAGCTAACCAAGGTTATTATGCCATAGCAGACCTAACTAAGCTAATTATGTCATAAATGAACTAAATAAGCTAATTATGTCATTTTGGAAGATAATTAGTTAAGTATGTCCTTTTTGGGAAAATAAGCTAAGTATGTGGCATATTAGGGCTAAGTAGCATGTAAGAAGCTAAGTATGCATTTGTTAAGCAAAACACTAGAGAAAACTTACCGCCGTCGTCATCACGGAGGTCAAGCACTGGAGTTGCTCTGGTCGTCACCTGGAGAATGTTGCCCTGGAGAAGGGCTTGCGATGCGGCTCGGGAGTTATGCTGCACCAAAGATCATTTGCAATGTCTCGTTAGCATGATGACATTGATCTGTTAAGATAGCAACTAATGACCATTCAAATGAAACTCACGGTTCTTGCCATAGTAATGACTGGCATTGGCGGAGGGGTCTGGCCGGTCTTCTCGTACACAGATTGCACATTTGGTTTTGACGAGTCAGTCATATTAGTTAGTAATGAAACGAACATTACAAGCATGATTTGGCTAATATGCAGAAGAAACTTACCACGAGGAGCTCGTACATGGCCTCATTCTATGACCTCTACTCCTCCAACAACCTAGCCATCTTCTCCTCCGCCAGCAGTTCCTTCTCCGCCACCACTAGGTCCCTCTTCTACAGAAGCGTCTGGGTTGTCGCTCTCTCTTTCTGAAGAGCAGCCTGCAACACCACTCCTCGTTAGCATTGTAATCATCGATGTCCGCACACACAATGTAATGGAGGAAAGATATCTGAGTCCGTATCCTTATCTCATGACATGAGCTCGTTTGGCGCACCTTGATCTCCGGGAGAGTGAGAGGACAACGTATCAGTCCATCTCCAATGGCTATCGAACCATGGGGCCTCCCGCCACCAGATATCATCAGTAGCTCTAGATCAATAGGATTCTTGCTCGGGTTATAGTCCTCCCCTTTCCTCGCCTTCGCCTCCGTGTTGTACCTCACGAGCTTGTGATGCGAAGAGATGTTGGTGAAGTTTTCTGGATGATCGAGGTCAGACTCAGAGAATGCCTTGGCCTTCTTGTACGAGGCGGTATGGGCCATGGCATAGAGTTCGTACACCTATGGCACCTCTATGTTATTGTGTCGTGCCTAAAAGAGAAGAACAAAGTATTAGTAAAGGCTCAAGCTAGCATGAAGAATGAATTGCATGAATCATGAAGCAAACCACATACTCAGTTCTGCCCGAACTGATATAAGTTGGTGCTGCCTTGATGGTGTGGCACGCCAACCATTTGGGCACGCCAGTACTTGGCATTGTTATGGACGGCTCGCCAGTGGTCTGTGCACCACTCATCCACCAACGCCTCCCAACAATCCATCTTATCTGCACACCATCTCGGGCGCACCTAAGTTAGTAAAGAGAAATTTGAGCGCTACGCCTATGAATAAAATCAAGAAACTAAGTACAAGGCCTTAAGAATAGGTAATCATGTATTGATGCTTCTTCAGAAACTTTTCGCGGCACCATGGCTTGTCCTTCTTAATACCACGTGTGGCGTAGTAGTCTAGAATAGCCTGCGGCCGGGCCTCGTGTAGTAAGTTTTGTAATAAGCGCTCGCACTCGATATCGATAACATTTGTCGCATCCTTCTCGTATCCCTCCTCATACCTATAAAAGGTCTGCAATCAAATGAGATAACACCGATTAGTACAATAACTAGCTATCGTTAATTTTTAATTATGTAAAGGAGAAATTACCCAAAAGCTTCTAATCACCATCTCGGCCCTCGTGTGGCACAAGACACCATCGATCATCTCCTCCAGCGGGGCCTGGGCAGCCAAGTAGTGCTATCAGCTCAATCCTAGCTGTGGAAGCTGGCCCTCACAGGCCAACATGAAAAACCCTGGGAAATTTTGCCGGCAAAGCACACCAAGGACACTGTTGTGCATGCGGACTTCACTCGCGTGTAGCCAACCCCTGCAATATGACAAGGCCAACACATTAGATATTTGAAGGAACGTGAAATCAAAAGGTACAAAAAGAGTAAATGCAATTACTTCTCCCCAACAAGCCTAATCACCGGCCTCAGCTCGCAGGTCGCCGACAGGGGCGGGAGCCGTGTACCACCATGCTGGTACACAGTGACCCCCTCAACCACCTCACCCTCACTATTAGTAAATTGATCCCCACCACCATGAGCATGGCCACTCGTCCCCTCGGGCAGATCCGACTAGGTACCCCATCCAGACGTCTCCTGGGACGTAGCCCGATCCCCGTCCTGGTCTGGAGTCTCATGGGCCAAAGGCCCATCGACCCGTGGCTCGTGGTCTGGGGTCCCCGTAGCCTCCACCTCAAATGGGTCCACCCTAGCAGTCTTATACTCGGGGGAATCAGCTGAGGGTGGCAGCGAGGAAGGCGTATCAGCCTACCTACCTCTCCCGCGGCCACGTCCTGATTTACCTTTCTTCTTCCCTCCCTAACCTCCTCTCCCGGTGGGCAACGACACCGACGAAGAAGCACCCGTCGGTGTCCCAAAATTGTCTATCAATGCTCTCTAGAGATGTAGGGGTGGAATGGAAGTACCCCTCCTGTGGGCCGTCACTGAAGAAGTACCCACAGAGCGCTCTGGACCCGCGCCCACCATCTTTCAACACCTGTCATGATAAAGAGTAAACGAAATTAGTACAACATAAAAGAATTGAATACCTGACATGAATAATAATATGTGTATAATTTAAATTGGGATGCATCCAAACTAATAGTAGTCTGGATAGTCTATATATGCTTCGGGATCAATAGATGCATCATCATCATCAGTATCACGTGTGTCGTCATGAATGACATGCTCATCGGGTTTAGTGACATCAACATGTGGAAGGCCTTTTTGTAATCGGTCAAGCATTGACAGGTCATCCGCAGTAGTAACCTCTTCTTGTTCCGACTCTTATTGTTCCGGCTCTTCTTATTCCGACTCAGGGGTGAAGTCAGGATTCACTGTCGATGTCTACTTCCATGTTCTGGGGTGAAGTAGAGCGGTTCTTGATTTTTTTTGGAAAGACGTGTTTCTTGGAAGAATTCTCCTTCATATGTGTCTGGGTTAATGTGAGGTTCATAATCCTCTTGATGACCCACAAGTATAGGGGATCAATTGTAGCTCTTTTTGATAAGTAAGAGTGTCGAACCCAACGAGGAGCAGAAGGAAATGACAAGTAGTTTTAAGTAAGGTAGTGTCTGCAAGTGCTGAAATTGTAAGTAGCGAGTGGTTTGATGGCAAGGTAATTTGTAACGAGCAAGTAACGATAATTGTAACAAGTATGCAGCAAGGTAGCCCAATCCTTTTGAGGCAAAGGACATGCCAAAATGGTTTCTTATAATGAGCAAAGCGTTCTTGAGGGTACACAGGAATTTCATCTAGTCACTTTCATCATATTGGTTTGATCTGTGTTCGCTACTTTGATAATTTGATATGTGGGTGGACCGGTGCTTAGGTGCCATTCTTACTTGAACAAACCTCCTGCTTATGATTAACCCTCCCGCAAGCATCCGCAACTACGAGAAAAGTATTAAGAATAAATTCTAACCATAGCATTAAACTCTAGGATCCAATCGGCCCCTTACGGAATAGTGCATAAACTGGGGTTTAAGTTTCTATCACTCTCGCAACCCACCATCTATTTACTACTCCACAATGCATTCCCTTAGGCCCAAATATGGTGAAGTTTCATATAGTCGACGTTCACATGACACCACTAAGGGAATCACAACATACATACTATCAAAATATCGAACACATATCAAATTCACATGATTACTTGCAACATGATTTCTCTCGTGACCTCAAGAACAAAAGTAACTACTCACAAATAATAATCATGCTCAAGATCAGAGGGGTATTAAATAGCATATTGGATCTGAACATATAATCTTTCACCAAATAAACCATATAGTAATCAACTACAAGATGTAATCAACACTACTAGTCACCCCACGGAACAATCTATAGTTCCGGTAACAAGATTGCATACAAGAGATGAACTAGGGTTTGAGATGAGATGGTGCTGGTGAAGATGTTGATGGATATTGCCCTCCCCAAGATGGGAGAGTTGTTGGTGATGATGATGACGATGATTTCCCCCTTCGGGAGGGAAGTTCCCCCGGCAGAATCGCTCTGCCGGAGGGCAAAAGTGCTCCTGCCCAAGTTCCGCCTCGGCGACGCTTCATACCGAAAGTCTTCCTCTTATTTTTTCTAGGTCAAAACCAATTATATACCAGAAGATGGGCACCGGAGGTGGGACGAGGAGGCCACAACCCACCAGGGCGCGCCTGGGGGGCCTGGCGCGCCCAGGTGGGTTGTGACCACCTGGTGGCCCCCTCTGGTGTTTATTGGCTCCAGTATTTCTCAAATAATCCATAAAATTCTCCGTAAAGTTTCAGCTCATTTGGAGTTGTGCAGAATAGGTGGCCTGGCATAGCTTTTCCAGGTCTAGATTTCCAGCTGTCGGAATTCTCCCTCTGGGTGTGTTCCTTGCAAATTATGAGAGAAAAGGCATTAGAATTACTCCAAAAAGCATTATTATGGATCAAAACATTATAAATAACAGTAAGAAAACATGATGCAAATGGACGTATCAACTCCCCCAAGCTAAGGCCTCGCTTGTCCTCAAGCAAAAACCGAAATCGAAAAACATGTCCCCATGCTTTGAGAGAGTGGTGTCGATAAAAACAAAATACAAACATATAAGCATCATGTTGATTATTATAACAACAACAAAATTAAACATATGCCTTTTATCATAGAACCTTTATCATATACGTGTTGGAAATATGCCCTAGAGGCAATAATAAATTGATTATTATTATATTTCCTTGTTCATGATAATCGTTTATTATCCATGCTATAATTGTATTGATAGGAAACTCAGATACATGTGTGGATACATAGACAACACCATGTCCCTAGTAAGCCTCTAGTTGACTAGCTCGTTGATCAATAGATGGTTACGGTTTCCTGACCATGGACATTGGATGTCTTTGATAACGGGATCACATCATTAGGAGAATGATGTGATGGACAAGACCCAATCCTAAGCCTAGCACAAGATCATGTAGTTCGTATGCTAAAGCTTTTCTAATGTCAAGTATCATTTCCTTAGACCATGAGATTGTGCAACTCCCGGATACCGTAGGAGTGCTTTGGGTGTGCCAAACGTCACAACGTAACTGGGTGGCTATAAAGGTACACTACGGGTATCTCCGAAAGTGTCTGTTGGGTTGGCACGAATCGAGACTGGGATTTGTCACTCCGTGTGACGGAGAGGTATCTCTGGGCCCACTCGGTAGGACATCATCATAATGTGCACAATGTGATCAAGGAGTTGATCACGGGATGATGTGTTACGGAACGAGTAAAGAGACTTGCCGGTAACGAGATTGAACAAGGTATCGGGATACCGACGATCGAATCTCGGGCAAGTATCGTACCGCTAGACAAAGGGAATTGTATACGGGATTGATTAAGTCCTTGACATCGTGGTTCATCCGATGAGATCATCGTGGAACATGTGGGAGCCAACATGGGTATCCAGATCCAGCTGTTGGTTATTGACCGGAGAGTCATCTCGGTCATGTCTGCATGTCTCCCGAACCCGTAGGGTCTACACACTTAAGGTTCGGTGACGCTAGGGTTATAGAGATATTAGTATGCGGTAACCCGAAAGTTGTTCGGAGTCCCGGATGAGATCCCGGACGTCACGAGGAGTTCCGGAATGGTCCGGAGGTAAAGAATTATATATAGGAAGTGCTATTTCGGCCATCGGGACAAGTTTCGGGGTCACCGGTATTGTACCGGGACCACCGTAAGGGTCCCGGGGGTCCACCGGGTGGGGCCACCTGCCCCGGGGGGCCACATGGGCTGTAGGTGGTGCACCTTGGCCTATATGGGCCAAGGGCACCAGCCCCAAGAGGCCCATGTGCCAAGAGTAGAGGAAAAGGGAGAGTCCTAAAGGGGGAAGGCACCTCCGAGGTGCCTTGGGGAGGATGGACTCCTCCCCCCTTTGCCGCACCCTTCCTTGGAGGAAGGGGCAAGGCTGCGCCCTCCCCCTCTCCCTTGGCCCTATATATAGTGGGGGGAAGGGAGGATAACTATACCTAAGCCCTGGCGCCTCCCTCTCCCTCCCATGACACATCTCCCTCCTCCCGCAGCGCTTGGCGAAGCCCTGTTGGAATCCCGCTACTTCCACCACAACGCCGTCGTGTTGTTGGATTTCCATCAACCTCTCCTCCCCCCTTGCTGGATCAAGAAGGAGGAGACGTAGCTGCTCCGTACATGTGATGAACGCGGAGGTGCCATCCGTTCGGCGCTAGGATCATCGGTGATTTGGATCACGACGAGTACGACTCCATCAACCCCGTTCTCTTGAATGCTTCCGCACGCGATCTACAAGGGTATGTAGATCCACTCCTCCCTCGTTGCTAGATGACTCCATAGATTGATCTTGGTGACACGTAGGAAAATTTTGAATTTATGCTACGTTCCCCAACAATACGTCTCATGTAATAGTTCATCACACAATCAAAGTATAAAGCAAAAACTCTATTAGAAACCAACAAACTATGTTCTCAGTCAACTTTGCAACTACAATTCATCATATTTTCAGGAAGGGTCACATGTCGGAGCCTTTAGGCAAGTCCACATACTCAACCATCCGATAGTCTTCTATGATTGCTAACACTCATCTTGTACCCATGAAAAAAACGTTTCAACTAGACACATAGAAAGATAGGGGCTTATGATTTTGCCTCCCAACATACTAACCTCAAGGGTGATGTCAACAATAATAACTCATGCTATCTATATTCAACTGGACATATGTGCCTAGATCTTTCCTGTAACACCCACAATGCGACTATATCTCCCACGTGTCGGGGCACGACTTAGAGGCATAGCCGCATGGTAGGCATGTCGCAAGAGGGGTAATCTTTACACATCCCATGTACTGAATAAGAAAGGGATAGAGAGTCGGCTTACAATCGCCACTTCACACAATACATAAATAGTCATACATCATCCAAAATACAATCAAGGTCCGACTACGGAACCAAAATAAAGAAAGACCACCCCAAATGCTAGATCCCCGATCGTCCCAACTGGGCTCCTCTACTGATCATCCGGAAAAGAAACATAGTAACGCCCCGAATCCTAGTCGAACTCCCACTTGAGTTTGGTAGCGTCCCCTGCACTAGCATCATCGGCACCTGCATCTGTTTGGAAATATCTGTGAATCACGGGGACTCAGCAATCTCACACCCGCGAGATCAAGACTATTTAAGCTTAAGGGTAGGAAAGGGTAGTGAGGTGGAGCTGCAGCAAGCACTAAGCATATGTGGTGGCTAACATACGCAAAAGGGAGCGAGAAGAGAAGCAAATCACGGTCGAGAAGCTAATAGTGATCAAGAAGTGATCCTGAAGCTACTTACGTTCAAGCATAACACGAGACCGTGTTCTCTTCCCGGACTCCGCCGAAAAGAGACCATCACGGCTACACGCGCGGTTGATTCATTTTAATTAAGTTAAGTGTCAGGTTCTCTACAACTGGATATTAACAAATTCCCATCTGCCCATAACCACGGGCACGGCTTTCAAAACTTCAAAACCCTGCAGGGGTGTCCCAACTTAGCCCATCACAAGCTCTCACGGTCAACGAAGGATATTCCTTCTCCCAGGAAGACCTGATCAGTCTCGGAACCCCGGTTACAAGACATTTCGACAATGTTAAAACAAGACCAGCAAAGCCTCCCGATGTGCTGACAAATCCCGATAGGAGTCGCACGTATCTTGTTCTCAGGGCACACCGGATGGGCCAGACGTCGGGTTGGCATAGACCCTGGTTGCCCAGGGGGTGTCGGACATCGCCCAGTTTGGACCAACACTCAGAGGAGCACTGACCCGGGGGTTTAAAATAAAGATGACCCTTGAGTCCGCAGAACCCAAGGGAAAAAAGGCTTAGGTGGCAAATGGTAAAACCAAGGTTTGTCCTTGCTGGAGGATTTTTATTCAAGGCGAATTGTCAAGGGGTTCCCATAACACCCAACTGCGTAAGGAACGCAAAATCAAGGAACATAACACCGGTATGACGGAAACTAGGGCGGCAAGAGTGGAACAAAACACCAGGAATAAGGCCGAGCCTTCCACCGTTTACCAAGTATATAGATGCATTAAAGTAAACAAGATATAATAATGATATCCCAAAAATATCCATGTTCCAACATGGAACAAAATTCAACTTCACCTGCAACTAGCAACGCTATAAGGGCTGAGCAAAAGCGGTAACATAGCCAAACAATGGTTTGCTAGGAAAGGTGGGTTAGAGGCTTGACATGGCAATATGGGAGGCATGATATAGCAAGTGGTAGGTATCGCGGCATAGCAATAGAGCGAACAACTAGCAAGCAAAGATTGAAGTGATTTTGACGGCATGGTCATCTTGCCTGCAAAGTTCTCAGAGTTGACGAAAGCTTGATCCTCGTTAGCGTACTCAACAGGTTCCTTGATCATGTACTCGTCTTCGGCTCTACCCAAAGCAAGAACACAAGCGAAGGAAACAACAATCAATCATGGTGCAATGCACAAACAATATGATGCAAAACATGGCATGACATGCGGGATGTGATATGCAATGCATATGCGTGCTCCGCAAGGAAAATGATGAACAAGGCTTAAACTTGGAAAACCAAGTGTGCCACTGGAAATATGAGATGATTTTGGTCAAAATCTATATAAGGATCACCGAAAACGGATGCACGGTTTGCAAATGGCAAGCAAAACAAGAATGGCACAATTCTGCGATTAACAGCACGATGCCATCTAGAATGCAACCAGAAACTAAGCTAGTGCACTCCAACATAGCAACAAAGCATATGGCAGTGATGTACTCAAGATGCTTTACAAAATATGTATAATGAGCCACGGCTAAATCACACAAGAGCAGGTTCAAACAAGCATGGAAAAAGTGCAAAAGATATCAGCTTCACAAACTTAGTGAAAATACTAACATGCCAGAAATAACATCAGGAAGCAATGTTTAGAGCAAGAAAACAACATGCTATAGGAACAGATGATAGCAAACAAAGACATGGAATGAATCTACTAAATGAATAGAACAAAAGTCCCTTACTGAACATGAGCCAAAAAGGCATACAAGATATGATGGCACCCATATAAACATAGCAAGTTTTATTAACAGTTCCAGACTTAGCAGAAAACAGAGCATGGCAAAAACAGAATTATGAAAGCATATTTGCGAGCTCAAAACACTCATCACAAAGCCTTGCAAGACAAGATAAGCATACTAACAGCAAGAAGACATGTTCAAGAAGCTAACCATTGCAAGAGCAAGTTCATAGCATGCATGTATCACTAGCAACAACCATGGCAAAATTGATTAACATGTAAACAATCTGCGAGGAACATTTTATAGCAAAAGTAGAGCAAGATTAAGACATGCTAGGGCACTCCATAATTACAAACAGGGGCATGGATGGATAGAGCATAACCATATTCCCAAAACATCCTTACTAAAGCAACTCAAAACAAGCATGGATATCACTGTAGCATCATATTTACATGGCATAAAAATAACAGGAGGAAAATGACTTAGTAAAATCCTAAGTCCCTGAAAACAGCAATATCACGAAGGCTACTTTGCATGCTTGTGCTAGTCACCACATTGATCTCAAAAATACATGGCAAACACCTATGTAAATACGACATGACATAGTTCAAAACACATTTACAGATCATGCCCATATGCTGCACGCAACAAATGTGACAAAAATGCCAAAACATCATAATCTGATAAGTAAATAGGAGGAAACATTTTATAGCACTATTGCATCGATGATTTGGGCATCAAGATGAACTCAAGCAAGCATGCCACAATGTAATTAAATGAAGCTCATCTCCCAATGAACATTTTGATATCTCATATGCATGAAATGGAGCTACGGTCATTGAGTTATGATGAAATGAACATGCACACATATTATAGCTACTCCGGGACTTAGTGGAATCTCACCCTCCGAGAACTTGGATGGGGTGATGTTGGATGGAGTTGATCCGGGACGGAGGACGCGATGTTTGGATCGGCCGACGAGTGGATCTCATCCACCCGCCCAGATCTGGCGCGAGACGGGCTCCGGCGAGCTCAAGGACGTCCGTCGAGGGACGGCGGCGATGGCCGGCGCGTTCGAGGCGGCGGCGGCGCGAGAGCAGGGCAGCGGAGGAGCGGCGCGTGGTGGTGCTAGGCGGCGAGGAGTGGCGTGCGGCAGTTCCGGCCGGCGGGAGATGGTCGGCGGCGGGCACGGCGCTGGGCGGCGAGGCGGTCGGAGCGCGAGTGAGGTAGCCCGGGTGCGGCCCGAGGTGGGCCGGCCTCGGGCCCTGGCGGGCCTGGCGGTGGGAGGAGAGAGAGGAAGCGCGGGGGACACGTGGCGGTGGCGGATTGGTTGGAGGGTAGCGGCGGACACGTCCGACGACGGCGGCGGACGCGTCCGGTGGCGGGAGGAGGAAGAAGCTAGGGTTAGACCGGGATTTCGAGGGAGATGCACATATTTATAGGTAGGGGGAGTTTGGAGTGTCCAAATGGAGTGTAGTTTTCGCCCACACGATCGTGATCCGATGACGGAGGACATGGAAGTGGTTTGGATGGGTTGTTGGGCCGTTTTGGAGGGGTGTTGGGCTGCAACACACACGAGGCCTTTGCGGTTCCCGGTCAACTGTTGGAGCATCAAACGGACTCCAAATGACACGAAATTTGACAGGCGGTCTACCGGTGGTGTACCAAGGCCGCTTGGCAAATCCTTGTCCATTCCAAGAACGTTTAACACCCGCTCACGAAAAGAGACAAAAGGGGTACGCCGGTGCACGTGGGAGTGTCAGATTACAAAACAGACAACGGGGAAAATGCTCGGATGCATGAGACGAACACATATGCAAATGCGATGCACATGATGACATGATATGAAATGCATGACATGAACAAAATGCAAAACAAAGACAAAACCCAACCACGAAGGGAATCTCATAACTTAAAGCCGAAAATGACAAGAGTTGGAGTTACAAATATGACAAGTTACATCCAGGGTGTTATAACACTCCACCACTATGAAAGGATCTCGTCCCGAGATCTAGGACTGAAAGAACTCCGGATATTCGGAACGGAGGTGGTCCTCGCGTTCCCAGGTGGCTTCTCGGTCGGAATGGTGTGACCACTTCACTTTTGGGAATTTGATTGACTTGTTGCGAGTCTTGCGCTCAGTTTCTTCAAGGATAGCAACGGGATGCTCATGATAAGACATATCTTCTTGGAGATCAATCTCTTCGAAGTTAATGGTGCACTCAGGAGTCTTGAAGCACTTGCGAAGCTGTGACACGTGAAGCACGTCGTGCACATTTGCGAAGTTGGACGGAAGCTCAAGTTGATAGGCGAGGTCGCCTCTTTTGCCAATAATCTTGAAAGGACCCACGTATCTAGGGGCAAGCTTCCCTTTAATACCAAAGCGATGAGTGCCTTTCATTGGAGAGACGCGGAGGTAGACATGGTCTCCGATCTCGAAAGCCAAGTCACAGTGCTTGCTACCATAGTAACTCTTCTGGCGCGATTGCACGGCTTTGAGATTTTCACGGATGACTTTACACATTTCTTTAGCCTCTGTGATTAAGTCATTGCCAAGAAGTTGGCGTTCACTAGTCTCTGACCAATTGAGAGGAGTACGACACTTTCTGCCACAGAGAATTTCGAATGGGGCCTTGCCCGAACTCGCTTGGAAACTGTTGTTGTAGGAGAACTCGGCATATGGAAGACAATCTTCCCACTTCATACCGAAGGAAATGACACAAGCCCTGAGCATATCTTCAAGGATTTGATTGACTCGCTCGACTTGGCCACTAGTTTGAGGATGGAAGGCTGTGCTAAACCGAATGTTGGTGCACATGGCCTTCTGGAAGGAGTCCCAGAACTTAGAAGTGAAGATACTTCCATGATCTGAAGATATCAACTGCGGAATGTCGTGCAAAGAGACAATCCTAGAGGTGTATAGCTCTGCCAGCTGAGCTGCTGTGATAGATTCTTCGATTGGAAGGAAATGAGCCACTTTAGTAAGCTTGTCGATGACAACGAAGATATCATCATTTCCACATTTGTACTTGGGAAATCCAGTCACAAAGTCCATCTCAATATGGTCAAACTTCCATTCTGGAATAGCAAGAGGTTGGAGGAGACCCGTTGGCTGTTGGTGTTCTGCTCTCACTCTTCTGCAGACATCACATTCATTCACGAACTGAGAAATTTCTCGCTTCATTCGAGTCCACCAATACGACTGCTTGAGGTCATGGTACATCTTTGTACTTCCAGGATGGATGGATAGAAGGGAATTGTGCGCCCCGTTCATAATGACTTTTCCTAGATCACCTTTAGGAACCACAATTCGATCCTCGAAGAAAAGAGTGTCTTTGTCATCAATGCGATAGCACTTGTATTTGGGTTGGCTCTTGGCAGTCCCATGTTTCACCTTCTTCACCATGGAATCTAGGAGTTGTGCCTCACGAATTTGATCTTCCAAAGTAGGAGAGACTTGGAGGTTGGAAAGAAAGCCTTGAGGAACAACTTGGAGATTCAGTTTGCGGAAAGCTTCACAAAGGTTCGGTTGGAAGGGCTTGAGAATTAAGCTGTTGCAGTAAGCCTTCCTGCTCAAAGCATCTGCAATGACATTGGCCTTGCCTGGAGTATATTCAATACTCGGATTGTACTCTTGAATCATTTCGACCCAACGAGTCTGCCTGAGGTTGAAGTTGGGTTGAGTGAAGATGCACTTGAGGCTCTTATGATCAGTGAAGATGTCCACTTTCCTTCCCAACAAGAGATGTCTCCATGTTAATAATGCATGGACAACTGCTGCCAACTCGAGGTCATGAGTGGGGTAGTTCCTTTCGTTGGGCTTCAACTGACGAGAGGTATAAGCCACAAATTTTTTCTCTTGCATTAACACAGCACCGAGACCTTGCAGGGAGGCATCACAGAAAACTTCAAAAGGTTTGGATTCATCAGGAGGAGTCAAGACAGGAGCTATGGCTAACTTCTCTTTGAGGGTGTTGAAAGCAACATCACATTCAGGTGTCCAGACATACTTGACATGCTTCTGGAGGAGGTTGGAAAGAGGCTTTGCAATCTTAGAGAAATTCTCAACGAATCTTCGATAATAGCTTGCAAGCCCAAGAAAACTGCGGAGCTGCTTGACATTCTGAGGCGGTTCCCAATTCACAATTGCAGACACCTTCTCAGGATTAACAGCGATGCCCTTGGCAGAGATGATATGACCAAGGTAAAGAACTTCATCAAGCCAGAACTCACACTTGGAAAACTTCGCATAGAATTGATGCTCTCTGAGTTTATCAAGCACCAATATCAAATGCTTGGCATGATCCTCCTTATTCTTGGAAAAGACCAAAATATCATCGAGATACACCAAGACGAAATCATTTGTATAAGGATTGAAGATGAAGTTCATCATGCGAGAGAACATTGGAGGAGCATTGACAAGGCCGAATGACATGACAGTATATTCATAAGAACCATAGCTTGTTCTGAATGCTGTCTTGGGGATATCTTGTTCACAAATGCGAATCTGATGATAACCCATGCGGAGGTCAAGCTTGGAGAATACTTGAGCATCTTTAAGTTGCTCGAAAAGCTCATTGATGTTGGGAAGTGGGTACTTGTTCTTTATTATCTTCTTGTTCAATGGACGGTAGTCAACGCATAGTGGTTCCGTTCCATCCTTCTTCTTGACAAAAAGAACACCACAACCCCATGGAGATGAACTCGGTCTGATCAGACCCATACACTCTTGTTCATCGAGTTGTTTCTTCAACTCCTTCAACTCCTCTGGTCCAAGCTTGTAAGGACGTTTGCAAACAGGTTCCGTGCCAGGCTCAAGATCGATAACGAATTCAACTGGCCGGTGAGGAGGCATTCCCGGAAGCTCTTCTGGAAAGACGTCTTGATATTCACAAACGACTGGAATCTGAGAGATGGCATTCAACTTGCCCTTCTCATTGAGAGAAAACAGTTGAATGGTTTCATCATGAGCGGCATAGATGATCACATCCTCAGACAGTGTGTCAATTGAATCTGCCTGGTAGCACAATCAAGCTAAGCCTTGTGCTTAGAAAGCTAGTCCATGCCGAGAATTAGATCAATATCCGAGTCACCAAGAACCATTGGAGAAGACAGAAATTTATAGTCACCCATCTTGATGGAAACATCCGGGATCATCGTGGTAGCCCTCATAGACTTGCCCGGAGAAACCACTCCCATGGGTTTTCCCAACATTTCTGAAATGAAGTCATGCTTTGAAACAAATGATCTTGACATGAACAATGCAATGCACCAGTGTCAAAAAGAACCTTTGCATGAATAGAGTTAACTGGAAAGTTACCCATGATCACTTCTGAAGAATCCTCTACCTGAGCTGCGTTCATCATGTTGACGTTAGCATGCTTGGGATTATGCTTGACCACTGCATTGCTAGCAGATCTCACAGGAGGAGGAGGCGGAAGATGCCTTTGGTTGAAGCATTTGTTTGCATAGTGCCCTTTCTGCTGGCACTTGTTGCAAGTAACCTCTAAGAGAGGACGGTGATAAGGAGCACTTGACCTTGGAGTATGAGACTTGGCTTTGTTTTGATAGCCTGGGTTGGGTGGGTGGGAAGATCCACTGCCACCTTTGCTCTTCTGCTGGTAGGGCTAACGAAACGGAGGAGGAGGAGGCAAACAGAACTTCTGTTGCTTAGCTGCCACTTGTGATGAAGAAGATTGAACTGCATCCCTGACTTGCTTCTTAGATGCCTCACACTTGAGCTGAGCAGCTTCTTGCTTTAGTGCCATGTTGTAGAATTCATCAAACTTGGTTGGCTCAAGAAGCACGAGAGCTAATTGCAGATCTTCTCTGAGGCCACCTCTGAATTGATAAATCATACTCTTTTCATCAGGGACGTCTTGTTTAGCGAAGCGAGCGAGTCTCTGAAACTGGATATTGTATTGATACACGGACATGCTGCCTTGCTTGAGATTGCGGAACTCCTCACGCTTGCTCTCAGCAACACTTTGTGGAATGTGATGAGCTTTGAAGTCTCGGCGGAAATCATCCCAGGTAATCACGTGACCTCCTCTGGAATCTCTATATTGTTGAAACCACTCAACAGCTTGGTATTTGAGTTGAAACGAAGCAAACTTGACAAATCCTCAGGCCTGACATTGCTACACTCAAAATGTTTGCAGATATCCACGAGCCAGTCGTCGGCGTCTGTGGCCTTGACATAGTTGCTGAAGGACTTCGGCTGGTTTGCGAGGAACTGATTGAGGGTAGCAAACTGAGGCTGATCGTTGCCTTGGCCTTGATTTCCTTGGTTGCCTTGCCCTTGGCTGCGCTCTTGCAAGAATTGCAAAAACATCTGAGTGTTGGCGTTGGTGGCTGCCATGATAGCTTGCCATGCCTCCGGAGGTGGAGGTGGTGGCGGAGGTTTCGGATTCTGACGTGTTGGAGGAGCCATGCCAAAGAGGTTGACATCCGTTAGCATCTTGAAAGACATATATTCAAGCTGAATCAATGGATCGAAATTGAAACATAAAGACTTCACAATAAACATTCGAACAAGGATAAACGAATGAATTCCAAAGTAAATCATCACACTTCCGTTAAGTTGAGAAGCCACTTAGATAAAGGCAGATGAATAAAGTAACAAGGTATGGATATGAACAAATAAGTGGTAAGGATTACCCAATCACAAACCAAATATCCGCGGGAAGAAAATACTAGAGCTACTTGAATTCCCACCTATGAAACTCCCGAAACTTTCTGGTTATGCAATCAGGTGTTGGGGATACAGGGGAAGCATAATATCTCACCCAAAACTAGCAAATCCTACATCCAGCTGTATCCATCCTTCAACACATAACCAAGAAACCTTCGGAAATCATTTACCTCAACCTTCGAAAAGCATCTGTTATACGAGTTATGGCAATACTCCCGAACTCGCGCCCCAGTACTGGGTGGCGTCGAGGTTATCTCACCAACAATTGCATAAAAGAGATTTTCGATGTCGGCGAACTCAGGTATTCCAGAACTGTAACGATAAAATTGTGATGACAACACCTCGGAGCTCAACTCCCCGGGACACTGCCACAACCCCTAAATGTTAGGAGGCACCAAGGACAATGTTCTCGTCACAAAACCATACGAACGATTTCAAGATACCCGTGTGATCCTAATTTATTTTCATGAAATTTGAGGAGAGAAGAGTCAAAACTCCATGTCAGGAGGCCTCCCCAGAGCGACAAAGGGACTGAGGAGTAAAAAGAATCCTACTCTCCGATATATATAATCCTAAGACTCAAAACATTTTGTTCTAGACTCAACAACGCCAGCGATTCGATCAAGCAGGGGGCTCCTAAGTCGGGGAAGGCTCTGATTACCAACTTGTAACACCCACGATGCGGCTATATCTCCCACGTGTCGGAGCACGACTTAGAGGCATAGCCGCATGGTAGGCAATGTCGCAAGAGGGGTAATCTTTACACATCCCATGTATTGAAGAAGAAAGAGGTACAAAATTGGCTTACAATCGCCACTTCACACAATACATAAATATAGCATTAGAATCATCCAGATACAATCAAGGCCTAACTACGGAACCAAAATAAAGACAACCCCAAATGCATAAGATCCCCGATCGCCCCAACTGGGCTCCACTACTGATCGTCTCGAAAGGAAACGTAGTATCGTCCTGAGTCCTCATCAAACTCCCACTTGAGCTCGGTCGCATCCCCTGGAACAGTATCATCGGCACCTACATCCGGTTTTGGAAGTAATCTGTGAGTCATGGGGACTCAGCAATCTCACACCCTCGCGATCAAGACTATTTAAGCTTATGGGTAGGTAAAAGGTATGAGGTGGAGCTGCAGCAAGCACTAGCATATATGGTGGCTAACTTACGCAAATGAGAGCGAGAAGAGAAGGCAAAGCACGTTCGAGAATCTATGATCAAGAAGTGATCCTAGAAATACTTACGTTCAAGCATAACCCGAGACCGTGTTCTCTTCCCGGACTCCATCGAAAAGAGACCATCATGGCTACACACGTGGTTGAACCATTTTAATTAAGTAAAGTTCCAGGTTCTCTACAACCGGACATTAACAAATTCCCATCTGCCCATAACCGCGGGCACAACTTTTGAAAGTTCAAATCCCTGTAGGGGTGTTCCAACTTAGCCCATCACAAGCTCTCGCGGTCAATGAAGGATATTCCTTCTCCCAGGACAACCTGATCAGACTCGGAATCCCGGTTAGGACATCTCGACAATGGTAAAACAAGACCAGCAAAGCCACCCGAATGTGCCGACAAATCCCGATAGGAGCTGCACATATCTCATTCTCAGGGCACACCGGATTGTCCAAGGTTCCGGTAGGCCAGCCCAGAGTTGCCCCTGGTGGCCACCGGCAGCTAACAGGTTGGACCAACACTCAGAGGAGCACTGGCCCGGGGGGTTTAAAATAAAGATGACCCTTGAGTCCGCGGAACCCAAGGGAAAAAGGCTAGGTGGAAAATGGTAAAACCAATGTTGGGCCTTGCTGGAGGAGTTTTATTCAAGGCAAACTGTCAAGGGGTTCCCATTATAACCCAACCGCGCAAGGAACGCAAAATCAAGGAACATAACAATGGTATGACGGAAACTAGGGCGGCAAGAGTGGAACAAAACACCAGGCATAAGGCTAAGCCTTCCACCCTTTACCAAGTATATAGGTGCATTAAAGTAAACAAGATATAATAATGATATCCCAACAATAAACATGTTCCAACAAGGAACAAACTCCAATCTTCACCTGCAACTAACAACACTATAAAAGGGGCTGAGCAAAGCAGTAACGTAGCCAAACAACGGTTTGCTAGGACAAGGTGGGTTAGAGGTTTGACATGGCAATATGGGAGGCATGATAAAGCAAGTGGTAGGTATCGTAGCATAGGCATAGCAATAGAGAGAGCAACTAGCAAGCAAAGATAGAAGTGATTTCAAGGGTATGGTCATCTTGCCTGCAAAGTTCTCCAAGTTGACGTAAGCTTGATCCTCGTAAGCGTACTCAACGGGTTCCTCGATCACGTACTCATCTCCCGGCTCTACCCAAAACAAGAACACAAGCAAAGGGAACCACAATCAACCACGGTGCAATCCACAAGCAACATGATGCAAAACATGACATGATATGCGGGAAGTAATATGCAATGCATATGCGTGCTCCGGAAGGAAAAGATTGAATCAGGCCTCAACTTGGCAAACCAAGTGCGCCGCTGGAAAGATGAGTTGATTTCGGTCGAAATCGATATTAAGATCACCGGAGTCGGATGCACGGTTTGCAAATGGCAAGCAAAACAATAATGGCACAAATCTGCGATTAACAACATGATGCCATCTAAAATGCATCAAGAAACTAAGCTACTGCACTCTAACATAGCAACAAAGCACATGGCAGTGATCCACTCAAGATGCTTGACAAAATATGAACACTGAGCTACGGCTAAATCACACAATAGCAGGTTCAAACAAGCATGACAAAAGTGCAAAAGATATCAGGTTCACAGTCTTAGTGAAAATAGCAACATGTCAGGACTTAACATCAGGAAGCAATGTTTAGAGCAAGATAACAACATGCTACAGGAAAATATCATGGCAAAGAAAGGCATGGTATGAAACTACTCAAAGCATATAACAAAAGTCCCTTACTGACCATAAGCCAAAAGGGATCAGAAAATACAATGGCAATCATGTAAACATAGCAAGTTTCGTTAACAGATTCAGACTTAGCAGAAAACTAGACATGGCAAAAACAGAGTTACGTAGGCATGTTTGCGAGCTTGATGCACTCACCACAAGGCATTGCATGAGAAACTAAGCATACACCTAGCAAGAAGACATGATCAATAAGCTAACCATGGCAAGAACACTCTCATCGCATGCTAGGATCAACTACAACAACCTCGGCAAAATTGATTAACACGTAAACAATCTGCCAGGAACATTTTATAGCAAAAGTATAGTAAGATTGAGTGATGTTATGCTGCTCCATAATTGCAAACAAAGACATAGATGGATAGAACATAACAATAACTCAAAATCATCCTTACTAAACATGCTCAAAAGAGGCATGGATCACTCTGTAGCAACAAGAATACATGGCATAAAAATATCAGGGAAATGACTTAGAAGAATTCTAAGTCCCTGAAATCAGCAACATCACGAGAGCTACTTTGCATGCTTGTGCTACCACAATGATCACAAAAATACATGGCATACTCCCCTGTAAAGATGACATGGCATAGCCCAAAACACATGTAGGGCTCAAGTTCATAGGAGGCACACATTAATCATGGCAAAAATGACAAATGTCCATAATCTGTTAAGAAACAAAAACTAACATTACATAGCACTCTTGCAACAGCATTTTGGGCATCAAGATGAACTCAAATGAACATGGTGCAATGTAATGAAATGAAGAGCACATCCAGACGAACAATTTGATATATTGCATGTATGAAACGGAGCTACAGATGCAAAGTTATGACATGATGAAGAATGTTAAAAATATTAGGGACTTAGGCAGAAAACGACCTAGGGTTTACTGTAGTTGGATCTAGATCCGGACGGCACGCGAACCGAGGTAGCGTCGGAGCTCGCCGGAGACGACGCCGGAGTCGAGGAAGAGGCCGGCCGGGGCTCGCCGAAGGGAAGCCGGCCGGAGACGAAGAAGAGCGACTCCGAGCGACGGAGCGCGTGAGGCGGCGGCGGCGTAGCTCCTCAGGCGTGCGGACGCGGAGGCGCGCGGCGGCCGGCGACGAGCTTGCAGCGGCGCGGCGATGGCAGCAGGGCAGCGCGCGGGCGGCGGGGGTGATGCCGGCGGGGTCGGGTGGCGACGGATCCCGCGGGGATCGGGCGGCAGCGACTTGGGCCTCAGGGGCCCATCCCGGGCTCGGGCGGGCCGGCGGCGATGTGGGGCGCGGCTCGCCACGTGTGGTGCGTGGTTGGACGGGGGGAGCGGGGTGGACGCGTCCGGCGCCGGGCGGACGTGCCCGACGCGCAGAGGAAGGGGAGACTAGGGTTATGGGTGGATTGATCCGAGATTTGGACGGGGGAAGGCCTATTTATACATAGAAAGAGCTAGGAGACTCCAAATGGAGTGCAGTTTTCGGCCACGCGATCGTGATCGAATGACCGAGAGGATGGATGGGGTTTAGATGGGTTTTGGGCTACTTTGGAGAGATGTTGGGCTACAACACACACGAGGCCTTTACGATTCCTCGGTTAACCGTTGGAGTATCAAACGAAGTCCAAATGGCATGAAACTAGACAGGCGGTCTACCGGTAGTGAACCAAGGCCGCTTGGCACGTCTTGATCCAATCCGAGAACGTTTAACACCCGCACACGAAAAGAGGCCAAAAGGGGACGCCGGAGGACATAGGAGTGCCGGAATGCAAAACGGACAATGGGGAAAATGCTCGGATGCATGAGATGAACACATATGCAAATGCGTTGAAAATGATGACATTATATGAGATGCATGACAAGGACAAAAACAACACACAAAATCCAACACCGAGGGAATATCATAACTTAGCGCCGAAAATGGCAAGAGTTGGAATACAAATATGGCAAGTTACGTACGGGGCGTTACAGTGACCCCGAACATTTACGGAACCTTGTGTGACTATGGACGTGAACGACCACCGTCGAACCCAAGTTACTTGGATTCGTCAAGTCCCTCTACGAAAATGTTGTACGACTACTTCCGTGGCCGAAGGCTCGTGTACAACTACCATCGCCGTGTACGACTACTTCCGCTACGAATGTCCCGAGAACGTCTACTTCCTCTACTTTGCACCGAACGAGAACCATTCCGTTTGCACGCTTTGAAGGTATAACCTCGAGACGACGCCCGTGAACGAATGAATGCATGTTGTATTTGATGCACCCTTGTTTTGCCTCGAGTCTGAACTATCGATGCACATTGGCCCTCTTTTGCCTTGCCACTGACATGTGGGAACCCGGTAATCGGGGGCACCCCACCATCCTTGCATTGCACGCTCCCATCACTTTCTTTTGCACCGACCTCTCAATGAGTTGTCGGAACCGGAATGTTGCCGTGGCACCATTTCGTTATCGTTGCCGCGGCACCCCTTTTTGTTTCAGCCACGATGACAAATGCTTCATATAATGCTCTTGTCAACATTTTCATAAAACTTGCACATGTCATCCGCATCAGGATAACAACATTTAAGATGGTTAACATTGTTGCTGCATTAAATTGCTAAATGCATATGGGGTTTTACCGGATTTGTTGGTTGATGTTTCCGGCCTCATTTAAAATGCCTAACTGTGTATTCTACTCATGTTTCACCTCTTGCCATGTTAACCAACATTTAATTTTGTTGAGTACCTAATCGGGAGTGAAACTAAATAATGGAATGTGGTGTTTTGTCAATATGCATCCCGATGCATATTCAGCTCCACTTAACTTGTAGTGTTGTTTGTGCAGTTTGCCATGCCATGCACTTTTAAACTGGACATGCATCATACTTGATTGTGCATCATGCCATGTTTATGTGGTGGTTTTTTACTATGTTGTTTGCTTCTTTTCGGATTGCTTCTCTCGTTAGCTTCGGTTCCATTCCGGAGTTGTGAGGTTCGTTCGACTACGTCCGTTTGTCTTCTTCATGGACTCGTTCTTCTTCCTTGCGGGATCTCAGGCAAGATGACCATACCCTCGAAATCACTTCTATCTTTGCTTGCTAGTTGCTCGTTCTATTGCTATGCCGCGATACCTACCACTTCCTATATCATGCCTCCCATATTGCCATGTCAAGCCTCTAACCCACCTTTCCTAGCAAACCGTTGTTTGGCTATGTTACCGCTTTGCTCAGCCCTCTTATAGCGTTGCTAGTTACAGGTGAAGATGGAGTTTGTTCCATGTTGGAACATGGATATGTTGGGATATCACAACATCTCTTATTTAATTAATGCATCTATATACTTGGTAAAGGGTGGAAGGCTCGGCCTTATGCCTGGTGTTTTGTTCCACTCTTGCCGCCCTAGTTTCCGTCATACCGGTGTTATGTTCCTTGATTTTGCGTTCCTTATGCAGTTGGGGGAATGGGATCCCCTTGATAGTTTGCTTTGAATAAAACTCCTCCAGCAAGGCCCAACCTTGGTTTTACCAGTTGCCACCTAAGCCTTTTCCCCTCGGGTTTCCGGAGCACGAGGGTCATCTTTATTTTAAACCCCCGGGCCAGTGCTCCTCTGAGTGTTGGTCCAACCTGTCAGCCTCCAGTGGCCACTAGGGGCAACTCTGTGCTGGCCTACCGGAAGTTTGGACAATCTGGTGTGCCCTGAGAACGAGATATGTGCAGCTCCTATCGGGATTTGTCGGCACATTTGGTTGGCTTTGCTGGTCTTGTTTTACCATTGTCGAAATGTCTTGTAACTGGGATTCCGAGTCTGATCGGGTCTTCCTGGGAGAAGGAATATCCTTCATTGACCGTGAGAGCTTGTGATGGGCTAAGTTGGGACACCCCTGCAGGGTTTTGAACTTTCGAATGTCGTGCCCGCGGTTATGGGCAGATGGGAATTTGTTAATGTCTGGTTGTAGAGAACTTGACACTTAACTTAATTAAAATGCATCAACCGCGTGTGTAGCCGTGATGGTCTCTTCTCGGCGGAGTCCGGGAAGTGAACACGGTTCTTGTGTTATGTTTGAACGTAAGTAGTTTCAGGATCACTTCTTGATCACTTCTAGTTCATGACCGTGCATTGCTTCTCTTCTCGCTCTTATTTGCGTATGTTAGCCACCATATATGCTTAGTGCTTGCTGCAGCTCCACCTCACTACCCTTTTCCTACCCATAAGCTTAAATAGTCTTGATCTCGCGGGTGTGAGATTTCTGAGTCCTCGTGACTCATAAATACTTCCAAACAGTTGCAGGTGCCGATGATACCAGTGCAGGTGACGCAACCCAGCTCAAGTGGGAGCTCGATGAAGATCGTGTTCGTTGTGTTGTTTCGTTTTCCTTTCGATCAGTAGAGGAGCCCAGTCAGGGCGATCGGGGATGTTTTGCATTAGGGGTAGTCTTCTTTTATTTTGGTTCTGTAGTCGTACCTTGATTGTATTCTGGATGATGTAATGTTATATTTATGTATTGTGTGAAGTGGCGATTGTAAGCCAACTCTTTATCCCCTTCTTATTCAGTACATAGGATGTGTAAAGATTACCCCTCTTGCGACATGCCTACCATGCGGTTATGCCTCTAAGTCGTGGTCCGACACGTGGGAGATATAGCCGCATCGTGGGTGTTACAGGGTGTTGGGCTGCAACACACACGAGGCCTTTGCGGTTCCCCGGTCAACCGTTGGAGCATCAAACGGACTCCAAATGACACGAAATTTGACAGGCGGTCTACCAGTGGTGTACCAAGGCCGCTTGGCAAATCTCGGTCCATTCCGAGAACGTTTAACACCTGCTCACGAAAAGAGACAGAAGGGGTACGCCGGTGCACGTGGGAGTGTCAGATTACAAAACGGACAACGAGGAAAATGCTCGGATTCATGAGACGAACACGTATGCAAATGCGATGCACATGATGACATGATATGGAATGCATGACATGAACAAAATGCAAAACGAAGAAAAAACCCAACCACAAAGGGAATCTCATAACTTAAAGCCGAAAATGGCAAGAGTTGGAGTTACAAATATGGTAAGTTACATCCGGGGTGTTACATTTCCTCACCACATGATGCTTGCCAAAAGAGAAAAAATAAGAGGAATAGAGAGAAAAACTTTGACTCTTTGCATAAAAGTAAAAGATAGGCCCTTAGCAGAGGGAAGCAGAGGTTGCCATGCGCTTATTTGTTTGTATGCTCAATCCCTTAGTGCAAGAGAACGCCGCGTTGTATTGCCCCTTAAGATGACAACCTTTATTATGCAGTCTGTCACTTTTATTCTTTGTCATCCAAGTTCATACAACGCTCAATTTTCTCTTACACTAAATGATCTCACACTTTTAGAAGCAATTTTTATTGCCTTTTTGCACCGATGACAACTTACTTGAGGGATCTTGCTCAATCCCTAGGTAGGTATGGTGGACACTTGAAAAAGATTTGGGTTTAAGGGTTTTTGGATGCACAAGTAGTATCTCTACTTAGTACAGAATTTTTGGCTAGCAAAGATAGGGGGCAAGCACCACATGTTAAAGGATCTATGACAATATGACTTCTATGTGAATGTAAACAAACACAAACCATTAAGTTGTCTTCTTTGTCCAACACCAACAATTTTGGCATATAATATTTTGATGAGGGCTCACAATCACAAAAGATTTCTAGGATAGTGTATCTATATGTGAATCTTCTCTTCCCTTATCAATTCTTTCATGTGTTGCATCATTGATTAATACTATGTTTGTCAATCTCTAATAAAATTTTCTACTTATACTTTTCCTTATGTGGTGCCATCACCCACCATAGGATTAGTATATAATCTTTTCATTATTTATTTCCTTTCTCTTTTTCTTTCTTTATTTGCAACATGAAAGTAAAGAAAGCAAAAACTCATACTAAACTTTATTATATAACTTGCACATGATTACAAGGATAGATCACTAAGCAAACTTTCGAATAAGAAAGGATCGAACTAAACTTTATTTCATCTAAAAGCAAAAGATTGAACTAAGATAAATAAAATCAAAAATATAGTGGGATGATACAATACCGGGGCACCTCCCCCAAGCTTGGCGGAAGCCAAGGGGAGTGCCCATACCCGATACTCAATTCTCCTTTTGGTGGTGAAGGAGATGATGGTGGTGATGAAGGAGAGATCTTGTCCTTGGAGGAGCTTGAAGAGGCCATGGTAGATGGAATCTGACAGAAAACAACAAGGAAAAAGAGAACAGATGATTTCTTCGTGATACGGTGATCAATAGGTTCGGGAAGTATATATAGATTTTTTTATCTTGCAGGACAAGTATATGGTAGAAAAATGGAGTACGGGAGGTGTCCCAGGTGAGCACAACCCACCTGGGCACGCCAGGCAAGCCTGGCGTGCCTTGGTGTCTTGTGCCCACCAGGGTACGCTTCCTGGGAGTTTCTTTATTTCCACAATTCTAAAATATTCCAAAATTGATAAAAAATATTTTTATAGATTTTTCGGAGTCCATTTACTTACCGTATCACGTACCTCCTTATTTTCACAATTTCGGAGTGTTTCAGAAGTACTCTTTTATGTGTTCTTCCGGTGTCAACGTTTGAATAATATTACTTTCATCATTAATAGGCGTACCTGAGATATAATGCTTTATTCGTTGCCCATTGACAACCTTCGGGTTAGTGCCTTCGAAATTATTTATTTTGATGGCTCCAGACCGGTAAACCTCCTCGATGACATAGGGGCCTTCCCATTTCGAGAGGAGCTTTCCTGCAAAAAAATCTAAAACGAGAGTTGTACAAAAGAACATATTCTCCAACTTTAAACTCACGCTTTTGGATTCTTTTGTCATGCCATCTTTTAACTTTTTCTTTGAATAACTTTGCATTTTCGTAAGCTTGGTTCTCCATTCATCTATTGAGCTTATATCAAATAACCTCTTTTCACAAGCAAGTTTGAAATCGTAATTGAGTTCTTTAATTTCCCAATAAGCTTTATGTTATAACTCAAGAGGCAAATGACAAGCTTTTCCATAAACTATTTTATAAGGAGACATACCCATATGATTTTTATAAGCTGTTCTATAAGCCCAAAGTGCATCATCTAATTTCTTAGACCAATTCTTCTTGGACCTATTGAAAGTCTTTTGCAAAATTAATTTTATTTCTCTATTGCTAAGTTCAACTTGACCACTAGACCGAGGATGATAGGGTGATGCAATTCTATGGTTAACATCATACTTGGCAAGCATTTTACGGAAAGCACCATGAATAAAGTGTGAACCACCATCAGTCATTAAATATCTAGGGACTCCAAAACTTGGGAAAATAACTTCCTTAAGCATTTTAATAGAGGTGTTATGATCAACACTACTAGTTGGAATAGCTTCTACCCATTTAGTAACATAATCAACATCAACCAAAATATGTGTATACCCATTAGAGGAAGGAAAAGGTCCCATGTAATCAAATCCACAAACATCAAAAGGCTCAACAACAAGTGAATAATTCATAGGCATTTCCTGACGCTTACCGATATTACCCATTCTTTGACATTCATCACAAGATGAGACAAACTTACGGGCATCCATGAATAGAGTAGGCCAATAAAATCCAGATTGCAATACCTTGTGAGCAGTTCTATCTCCAGCATGATGCCCGCCATAAGCCTTGGAGTGACATTTCTGTAGGATTTGTCCCTATTCATGATCAGGTACACAACATCTAATAATACCACCTACTCCTTTATAAAGATGTGGGTCATCCCAAAAGTAATGTCTTAAATCATAGAAGAATTTTTTCTTTTGTTGATATGTGAAGCTAGGTGGCAAATATTTAGCAACAATGTAATTAGCATAGTTAGCATACCAAGGAGTACCATTAGCAACATTTATTGCAGTTAACTGCTCATCAGGAAAACTATCATCAATGGGAAGTGGGTCATCAAGCACATTTTCAAGCCTAGACAAGTTATCAGCTACGGGGTTCTCAGCTCCTTTTCTATCAATAATATGCAAATCAAATTCTTGTAACAAGAGAACCCAACGAATAATTCTAGGTTTAGCATCTTTCTTTCCCATAAGATATTTAATAGCAACATGGTCTGTGTGAATAGTTACTTTGGAATCAACAATATAAGGTCTAAACTTATCACAAGCAAACACCACTGCTAAGAATTCTTTTCAGTAGTAGCATAATTTCTCTCAGCACTGTCTAGAGTTTTACTAGCATAATGAATAACATTCAATTTCTTATCAACTCTTTGTCCTAGGACAACACCAACAGCATAATCGCTAGCATCACACATAATTTCAAAAGGCAAGTTCCAATCAGGTGGTTGAACAATAGGTGCAGAAATTAAGGCTTTCTTGAGTGTTTCAAAGGCTTAAAGACAATCATCATCAAAAACAAAAGGAATATCCTTTTGCAAGAGACTAGTAAGAGGCCTAGAAATTTTAGAGAAGTCTTTAATAAATCTCTTATAGAAACCAGCATGACTGAGGGAGTCCTGGACTAAGGGGTCCTCGGGCGTCCGGCCTGTTAGCCATGGGCCGGACTGATGGGCTATGAAGATACGAAGACTGAAGATTGTACCTGTGTCCGGATGGGACTATCCTTGGCGTGGAAGGCAAGCTTGGCGACCGGATATGTAGACTCCATTCTTTGTAACCGACCTTGTGTAACCCTAGATCCTCCCGGTGTCTATATAAACCGGAGGACTTAGTCCGGATAGGAGGGATACTCATCATCATAGCCATACAAGCTAGACCTCTAGGGTTCAGTCATTACGATCTCGAGGTAGATCAACTCTTGTAATACTCATATTCATCAATATCAATCAAGCAGGACGTAGGGTATTACCTCCATAGAGAGGGCCCGGACCTGGGTAAACATCGTGTCCCTTGTCTCCTGTTACCATCGACCTTAGACGCACAGTTCAGGACCCCCTACCCGAGATCCGCCGGTTTTGACACCAACATTGGTGCTTTCATTGAGAGTTCCAATACGCTGTCTCCAAAAGGTTTGATGGCCCCTTCGATCGTCAATAATGACGCTGTCCAAGGAGAAACTTTCCTACTCGGACATATCTTGGTGTTCGGCGGCTTCGCACTGTGGGACAACTCGTTTGGCCATCTGGAGCAGATCGAAAGCTACGCCCCTGGCCATCAGGTCAGATTTGGGAGCTTGAACTACGTTGCGGACATCCGTGGAGACTTGATCTTCACCGGATTCGAGACCACGATAGCCGCTCCCGGTCACCCCGATGATCATGATCTAAATCTGTCATCTGGCCGCATCCAGGAGATTGCTCTTGTAAATGCTCTGGCCCTAGATCTGGAGCAAGCTGCGCCATCCAAGGACGGGAGGATCAACCCCACTACGGAGGCCACAGATTCCACGGCGTTGGAGTCGCGCATAGACTTAACCTCTCACGACGTTTTTGTCAGCGGAACTCTGGACTCGTCTCCAGTCGTAAGTTCCGAACCATGTGAGCCCGCGGACGCCGAGCTTGATCGTTTGTCGATCTTCGAATTCAGAGCCGCAGACATCTTCCAGCACTCGCCTTTGGGCGATGTGCTAAACTCATTAAAAAACCCGTCCTTGGCGGAGGACTCACAGCCGAACTATATCCGGCTCGAACTAGGGGCTGACAGTGGAGAATTTTTCTTCCCACCCGCCACCCACTTCATAGCCACGGTCGAGGATTTGACCGACCAACTTGATTACGACTCCGAAAACATCGACGGTATGGACGACAATGCCGGAGAAGAAGAGGCCCAGAACCCGCCGTTCACCGGACGCTAGACGGCCACTTCCTCGTATGATGTATACGTGGTGGATGCACCAAAGGAGAACATCGGCGAGGACAAGGAAGATCCAGCTAAGGATAAACCTTCTGAAATACAATCCAAGCGTCAGCGTCAACGACGCCGCTCTAAGTCACGCCGCAGTAAAGACAGCAACACCAGCACAGGAGAAGATAACACTCCAGAAGGTGCCGAAGACAACGAAGACCCATTCGATACAGCTAATGAACAAGATGAACGGGAAGGCGGGCAGGTTAGCACCGGTAAACAGGCCACGCACGAAGATTCAGAGGACGATAATTACCTTCCGCTCTCCGAGGATGAGGTGAGCCTTGGCACCGAGGATTTGATCGTGCCTGAGGAACCTCTTGAGCAGGAGCGCTTCAAGCGCCAGCTAATTGCCACAACAAGGAGCCTGAAAAGGAAGCAGCAGCAACTTCAAGCTGACCAAGATCTGCTCAATGATAAATGGACCAATGTCCTAGCAGTCGAAGAATACGGCCTCGAGCACCCAACCAAAAGCTACCCAAACCGCAAATTGCTACCTCAGCTTGACGAGGAGGCACCGGAATACATACCTCCATCGTATAATGCGGCTGACCGACCACCACGTGGTCGAGACAAAATGGGAACTCACGCAGAACACCAGCCAACCCCGCCTCAGCGCACAGGTAGAGGCAAATTAGCCCACGGTTATACATATGACCTCCGGCAGAACCTGAACAGTAAAGCAGGACATACTAGATCAATCTACGGATCGCGAGGACGTGCCTCGACACGCGACGATGGTCACCTATTCGGACGTGACAAATTTAGTCATGCGCGGGCTGAAAACCGCAGACGGACTCCATCAGAGCTACGCTGCGATATGACCCAATATAGAGGCGCCGCACACCCTCATTACTTCACCGATGAGGTCCTGGATCATGAATTCCCAGAAGGGTTCAAACCCGTGAATATAGAATCATACGATGGAACCACGGACCCCGCGGTGTGGATCGAAGACTTCATTCTCCACATTCATATGGCCCGCGGCGATGACCTTCTGGGAATTTTCCACGCCATCAAATACCTCCATTTAAAACTCAAGGGGCCAACTCAGCACTGGCTCAACAGTCTGCCTGCAAATTCTATTGGCAGCTGGGAGGACTTGGAAGAGGCCTTCCTCGATAACTTCCAAGGTACATATGTTCGACCTCCGGACGCTGATGACTTAAGCCATATAGTTCAACAGTCCAGAGAGTCTGCCAGGAAATTCTGGACTAGGTTCTTAACTCAAAAGAACCAAATCGTTGATTGTCCAGATGCCGAAGCCCTAGCAGCCTTCAAACACAGCATTCGGGACGAATGGCTCGCTCGCCACCTCGGCCAAGAAAAGCCAAAATCCATGGAAGCCCTCACGGCACTCATGACCCGCTTTTGTGTGGGCGAGGACAGTTGGTTGGCCCATAGCAAAAGCAATGCAAGCGACGCCGGCACCCCTGAAGCTAAAACTAGCAAAGACAAGTCCCGACGCAACAGATACAAACGTCGAAACAACAGTGATAACACCGAGGACATGACAGTCAATGCCGGATTCAGGGGCTCTAAGTCCGATCAGCGGAAGAAGCTGTTCCAAAAGAACAATTCAGGCCCATCCAGCTGGGACCGCATACTTGATCGTATGTGCCAGATTCATGGCAACCCAGAGAAACCATCCAATCATACAAATAGAGATTGCTGGGTTTTTAAACAGGCCGGCAAATTAAACACCGAGAACAGGGAAAAGGGATCGCAAAGCGAGGACGATGATGAAGAGCCCCAGCAACCGAACACAGGGGGACAGAAGAAGTTTCCCCCTCAGGTCAAAACGGTGAACATGATATACGCTACCCACATCCCCAAGAGGGAGCGCAAGCGTGCGCTCAGGGACGTCTACGCGATAGAGCCAGTTGCCCCAAAATTTAATCGATGGTCATCATGCCCGATCACTTTTGATCAGCGGGATCATCTGACCAGTATCTGTCACGGTGGCTCAGCCGCACTAGTCCTAGACCCAATAATTGATGGGTTCCACCTGACTCGCGTCCTTATGGACGGAGGTAGCGGCCTTAATCTGCTCTATCAGGATACAATGTGAAAAATGGGCATTAACCCATCTCGGATTAATCCCACCAGGACTACCTTCAAAGGAGTCATACCAGGTGTAGAGGCCCGCTGTATGGGCTCAATCACACTAGAGGTTGTCTTCGGATCTCCGGACAACTTTCGAAGCGAGGAGTTAATCTTCGATATCGTCCCCTTTCGCAGCGGCTATCACACACTACTCGAACGAACCGCGTTCACTCGATTCAACGCAGTACCGCACTATGCTTATCTCAAGCTCAAGATGCTCGGTCCACGCGGCGTCATAATAGTCAACGGAAATACGGAACGCTCCCTCCGTACAGAAGAGCACACAGCTGCCTTAGCAGCAGAAGTACAGAGCGGCCTTCTCAAGAAGAACCTTAATTTGGCTGCCGAGCCCACGGACACCGTTAAGAGGGTCTGAACTACTCTGCAGCAGGAGAACTCGGCTCGTCAGGAGCTCGACTAGCAATCCGGCCTCCGTCGCAGTTCCGATCAAGTGGTGGCATTCGTGCCGCGCGTAGATAACTACGCACTCAAAATCCCATGGGCATCGACGGAGGCATAACTAGCTTGTGGTCTGTAGTACGGCTCACCCGACATCGGATACACACGTACTTTCACTTTTACTTGTTTCCTTTTCAGGTCTCAATCCCACAGGCACCATCTGATGGCCTGGTCATCGGTCCTCTTGAAGGATAAACACACCAAGATGGCGAGAAACACAGACATATGGGGGACTTTTTAGGTGATTCCGTTAACGATAACTTTACCTGTTTTCAGGACCCACATGCAGCTCTCCCTTGGTTTCGACATGTCAAATAGCCTGTTGCTTATCACACTACCTGTATCAATGCGCCTTGACGTACTAATTAAATTACAGTGAGAATAGTTTATGGCTGGAGCTGTAGGACTCCAGCTTTTTACCTTCATATATTTTTTGTTTTTTTTCTCAGCTCCCCTGTGGATAACCCTATCAGGTAGCACCCGTACACTTTGGTACGTTTCATGTTCGCCAGGGGCTGCACAACACCCCACACAATGGCAACAAAAGTCTGAACACTTTTTATAATTATAGTTCGGCACCCCGAATTTAGCATTATATGCATTGGCTCCGAATCATGTCTTTGGTCAATAGTTGGGTTGCCCGGCTCCTGTGCTTGCTACCTTACGTTCCTCTATATCGGCTAAGGTAGTAAAGGGAGAACTACTGCGATTGTGCCTTGGTTTATCCAAAGGAGCACCTCAGTAGAGAAAGCTGAAAACTGACTGTCATGATGCGGCGAGAGCCGGTCAGCTGTTCGGAGGTTGCAAATCGTTGGAGATTTCTTCCGCATTACGCGAAGGATTGGTACTTCCTGATCAGACGCTTATAGCACTCTACTTCGGATACTAGGGGCTGTGCCCATGTTTTTATTGTCGCACTCCTATGGCTAAGTGAGGGCGTTACAGGCGCATAGTCTGGTTGCCTGGTTCGTTGCGCTAAACAACTCCTTCAAGGACCATCTAATTGGATCAAGATTGTTTAGATTCCATCCCGAACACCCCCGTACTACCTATGTGGGGGCAGAAGCCGACAACTGGTTAACCCTCAGATTTCATACAACACGGCCGCATAGGAAGTAAAAATTTAAAAACATAACAAAGCATTATATTGCATAAACAATTTGTTTTATACAAGGCGGAGGGAGCTCGAGTACATTCATTCAAAGATGGTGTCCTTCGCACAATGATCCACAACAATGCGGGACCCCTCCAAAACATCACCGAAGTATCGCTCAGGTGTGCGGTGCTCCTTGCCCTCCGGCGGCCCCCCGGTCGCTTACTTGACAACGTCCAGCTTCGCCCACCAGACCTTGCAATAAGCGAAGGCCAGACGCGCGCCCTCGACGCAGATGGACCGCTTGATGACATCCAACCGAGGACAGGCATCCACCAACTTTTTCACGAGGCCGAAGTAGCTGCTGGGAATAGCTCGGCTAGCCACAGCCAGATTATCATATCCTTCATGGCTAGTTCGGCCACCCTATGCAGCTCGACCAGCTGTTTCAGCTGATCGCTGAAGGGCACCAGATGTTCTGGCGCGCAATATTGCGACCAGAATAGCTTCTCCACGGAGCCCCTTTCTTCGGCTCGGAAGAACTCCGCAGCGTCGGTCACACTGCGTGGTAGACCAGCAAAGCCCCTGGAGAACTCCGAATCCGGGTTAGTAGAAGAAATTTCCTCTTCACACTCCTACTTTGCATATTGAATGCCTTACCCGCCGCGATCTTCCTGGCCTCCTAGATCTCATGGAGGGCGCCCTAGGCTTCAATTCGGGCCGCCTCCGCACTCTTATGAGCCCTGACAAGTTCGGCCTCTTGAGCCGACGCATTATGCTCCAAGGTCTCGCACTTCCTCGCCACGTCCTGGAGCTCCTGTTGGACTTCGTTGACCCGGGCCTTAAGCCTCTTACGGGCGGCCTGCTCCTTGACAGCCTTCCCCTCGGCTTCGACCAGGGCCGCTTTCAGGGCCTCGACCTCGGTCGTCGCCTCTATTCACATCATGGTATTTTGATCATTGCATATCATTTCTCCCTTTTTTTAGAATCCATAACAGGTTATTACTTACCTTGTTTTTCCTGGAGCTACGTCTTCACCTAGCCCAGCTCCTCCTCGGCCTCCGCCAGTTTCTGCTTCAGTCCAGATACTTCGGCAGTATGCGCGGCCGCAGCCAACAGCGATGCCTGCGCATACATTTTAGATAGATTTAGTTAGTTTCCTGCAATAGGAGATTGATCCTCTGTCCGTTTTTTTATTTTCGAACACCGGACAGTGTCTCAAGGGCTACTGTCTATATTGGGATTTTCTCCTTTTTGCGTTGCTTACCTCAAAACATGTTAACAGGCTGCTGCAGGCTTCGGTTAGTCCGATCTTGGTGGACTGAACCCTTTCAATTACCGTGCCCATAAGGACACGGTGCTCATCCACAATGGAAGCGCCTCGCAGCGCTCCCAGCAGATTATCCGGTGCCCCTGGTTGGACAGGGGTCACTGGGGGAACAAGCATCCCCCTTCTTTCGAAGGAGGTCGCGTGCCGGATTCCGGAGTAGCCTCGGTCTCCGGAATTGAGTCCGGTTGAGGGTCGAATTCAGTTCGACCCTCCCCACCAGTCTCCATGGGGATTGATTCCCCTTGGTGTCCAGTGATGGGGATTTTGCCTTCTAGCGCCTCCTGAGCCTCTCCCCTGCCTGGAACAGTCCTTCGGGATAGCACCTCCGCATCATCCTTGGTCTTGGGGGAGTGAGCGGCTGGCGGCGAATCACTGGCCATCGCCTTGGAATCCAGCGAGCCTCCTGACGAGAATCGCGGGGAGCTGTTGTGGGCTGGACTACAATAAACATAACCAATCATCTCAATGCAGTGAGGAGGAGAAACTTTATGGGTGGATACAAGTCTTAGTGCTTACGATGCGGCCCGAAGCTTAGCGCGGGGGCGTTTCTCCGGACTGTTGTCGACGTCCCATGCAGAGTTATCCGCGAGGGAGCCCTTCCCCCTCTTGGGCGCCTCCGCCTCCAGAGTTGTGGAGGCCGCCCTCTTCTCCCTTCCCATCAGGGGGAGAGTCTTTTTCCTCCTCCTTCTCATCCTCGTCGTCTTCGGCGGCAGGGGAACGGGTCTTGTCTTCGAACGTCACGTCCAAAGTGCCCTTGCGGCGGGGGCCACTCCGGACCCCCTTGGCCTTTCTTGTGGCCTTCTTTTCTAGTGCCTTGTAAGGCGCCGGCTCCAGCATCTTCGCTAAGCGTGGGATGATTGGTTCTTCAGGTAGGGGAGCCGGACACCGAATCTGCTTCGCCTTCTTCAACCAGTACTGAAAAAGCAATGATAATAAAAGCTTAGATATCACCCTTGAAGCAAGCAAGTAGGGGATGTGTTGAAAATAATATACCTCGTTGGGGAGGTGATTTATGTCATGACCACGGTCCGAATATGTGGCCGGCGGTATCTCGTTGCCCTTAAAGAGCAACTTCCAGGCATCTTCGTGAGCTGTTTCAAAGAGCCTCTCCAAGGTGTGGTGCTTTTTCGGGTTGAAATACCATAGAGGGCGACTTCGGCTCTGGCAGGGGAGGATCCGACGCACCGACATCACTTGAATTACGTCGACAAGCTTGATGTCCCTATCGATCATGCTTTGAATGCGCGTATGCAGCACAATCAGCTTGTCCGACGAACACCAGTTCGGGCTCTTCTCGACCCAGGAGGTGAGTCGCACGGGAGCGCCGGAGTTGAATACGGCAGCCGCGACCCAGGTGGCACCGCCAGGTTCAGTGATGTAGAACCATTGTTTCTGCCATTCCTTGACAGACTCCACGAATGTGCCTTTTGGCCAAGAGACATTGGTGAGCTTGCTCACCATGCCGCCTCCGCAATCTGCGTGCTGTCCATCCACCACCTTGGGCTTCACATTAAAGGTTTTGAGCCACAGCCTGAAGTGGGGATGGATGCGGAGGAAGGCCTCGCACACGATGATAACCGTCGAGATATTGAGGAAGGAGTTCAGGGACAGATCGTGGAAGTCTATCCCATAGTAGAACTGATGTAGGGTAGGAACCCTAATCGGCCGATCTTTCACAAAAGGAGCAGATCCCGTGATGAACACGAAGAACACGAGGGAAACGAGGGTAAATACGGGGAAAACACAAGAGAGACACTCAAACCAACAAGAATGATCACACAAGTGCTAGATCCTCGAAACACGATAGGAGATACAAGATCCAAAGTCAACAACGGACGGTACAACGGTAGCCGGACTTCTCCGAAAGGAGGTCTTGAGGTTCTTCCCATAAAGGGGTCTTGAATCCGCTTGGGGGTTCTTCTCCGTAGGAGGCGCAATCTCCGAGGAGAAGGTAACCAAGTGGATGAGCAAAGCTCTCACACGAAATATGAGCTAAACCTTTGCTAACCTAGCTAGGTGGAGGGAGAGGTCTATTTATAGTCTTAGTGCAAATGGGGGGCAAAGTGAAGGGGTACATGGGCCTCAGCCCGCAAGTGGACACAACCAGGTACTGGACATCCGCTGGGGGCCGGTCGTCCTGTTGCTCACGGGCGCCCGGACGTCCGGTAAGTGCCGGTCGTCCGCTCATTTTGGCTCGCGTGTGATAACCCACAAGTATAGGGGATCGCAACAGCTTTCGAGGGTAGAGTATTCAACCCAAATTTATTGATTCGACACAAGGGGAGCCAAATAATATTCTCAAGTATTAGCAGCTGAGTTGTCAATTCAACCACACCTGGAAACTTAGTATCTGCAACAAAGTGTTTAGTAGCAAAGTAATATGATAGTGATAGTAACAGTAACAAAAGAGTAATGAAAGCAAAGTAATATTTTTGGTATTATGTAGTGATTGTAACAATAGCAACGGGAAAGTAAATAAGCGTAAACCAGTATATGGAAAGCTCGTAGGCATCGGATCAGTGATGGATAATTATGCCGGATGAGGTTCATCATGTAACAGTCATAACATAGGGAGACACAGAACTAGCTCCAATTCGTTAATGTAATGTAGGCATGTATTCCGAATATAGTCATACGTGCTTATGGAAAAGAACTTGCATGACATCTTTTGTCCTACCCTCCCGTGGCAGCGGGGTCCTAATGGAAACTAAGGGATATTAAGGCCTCCTTTTAATAGAGAACCGGAATAAAGCATTAGCACATAGTGAATACATGAACTCCTCAAACTACGGTCATCACCAGTAAGTATCCCGATTATTGTCACTTCGGGGTTAACGGATCATAACACATAATAGGTGACTATAGACTTGCAAGATAGGATCAACAACTCTCATGTATTGATGAAAACATAATGGGTTCAGATCTGAAATCATGGCACCCGGGCCCTAGTGACAAGCATTAAGCATAGCAAAGTCATAGCAACATCAATCTCAGAACATAGTGGATACTAGGGATCAAACCCTAACAAAACTAACTCGATTACGTGATAAATCTCATCCAACCCATCACCGTCCAGCAAGCCTACGATGGAATTACTCACGCACGGCGGTGAGCATCATGACATTGGTGATGGACGATGGTTGATGATGACGATGGCGAGCCCCGAACGGACTCCAGATCAGCCCTCCCGAGAGGTTTTAGGGCTTGGCGGCGGCTCCGTATCGTAAAACGCGATGATTTCTTCTCTCCTATTTTTTTCTCCCCGAAAGCAGTTATATAGAGTTGGAGTTGGAGTCGGGAGGTCTCCAGGGAGCCCACGAGGTAGGGGGGCGCGCCCTAGGGGGGGCGCGTCCTAGGGGGGGCACCCCCCACCCTCGTGGCAAGGGTGTGGTCCCCCTGGTCTTCATCTTTGGCGAGGATTTATTATTATTTATTGTAAGATATTCCGTGGAGTTTCAGGTCATTCCGAGAAATTTCGTTTTCTGCACATAAAACAACATCATGGCAATTCTGTTGAAAACAGCGTTAGTCCGGGTTAGTTCCATTCAAATCATACAAGTTAGAGTCCAGAACAAGGGCAAAAGTGTTTGGAAAAGTAGATACGACGGGGACGTATCAACTCCCCCAAGCTTAAACCCTTGCTTGTCCTCAAGCAATTCAGTTGACAAACTGAAAGAAATAAAGAAAAACTTTTACAAACTCTGTTTGCTCTTGTTGTTATAAATATGTCAAGCTAGCATTCAAGTTTTCAGCAAATATTATAACTAACCATATTTGTAATAATTCTCAGGTCTCATGATTACCCATATCAATAGCATAATCAACTAGCAAGCCATAATAATAAATCTCGGATGACAACACTTTCTCAAAACAATCATAATATGATATAACAAGATGGTATCTCGCTAGCCCTTTCTGAGACCGCAAAACATAAATGCAGAGCACCTTTAAAGACCAAGGACTGACTAGACATTGTAATTCATGGTAAAAGAGATCCAATCATAATCACACCCAATGTAAACTAACAATAATGAATGCAAATGACAGCGGTGCTCTCCAACTGGTGCTTTTTAATAAGAGGATGATGACTCAGCATAAAAGTAAATAGATAGGCCCTTCGCAGAGGGGAGCAGGGATTCATAGAGGTGCCAGAGCTCGGTTTTGAAATAGAGGTGAATAATATTTTGAGCGGTATACGTTCATTGTCAACATAACAACCAAGAGATGCCGATATCTTCCATGCTACACACATTATGGGCGGTTCCCAAATAGAATGGTAAAGTTTATACTCCCCCTCCACCAACAAACATCAATCCATGGCTTTCTCGAAACAACGAGTGCCTCCAACATACATCAGGTCCCAGGGGGAGTTTTGTTTGCAATTATTTTGATTTAGTTTGCATAAAGCGTGGGACTGGGCATGCCGGTGACCAGCCATTTTCTCGTGAGTGAGGAGCGGAGTCCACTCCTCTTGAGAATAACCCGCCTAACATGGAAGATACAGACAACCCTAGTTGATACATGAGCTATTCGAGCATACAAAACAGGATATTTATTTGAAGGTTTAGACTTTGGCACATACAAATTTACTTGGAGCGGCAGGTAGATACGGCATATAGGTAGGTATAGTGGACTCATCTGGAATAACTTTGGGGTTTAAGGGATTGGATGCACAAGCAGTATTCCCGCTTAGTACAGGTGAAGGCTAGCAAAAGACTGGGAAGCGACCAACTAGAGAGCGACAACAACCATGTACATGCATTAAAATTAATAAACATTGGATGCAAGCATGAGTAGGATATAATCCACCATGAACATAAATATCGTGAAGGCTATGTTGATTTGTTCCAACTACATGCGTGAACATGTGCCAAGTCAAGTCACTTAAATCATTCAGAGGAGGATACCACCCTATCATACCACATCATAACCATTTTAATAGCATGTTGGCATGCAAGGTAAACCATTATAACTCATAGCTAATCAAGCATGGCACAAGCAACTATGATCTCTAATTGTCATTGCAAACATGTTTATTCATAACGAGCTAAATCAAGAACGATGAACTCATCATATTTACAAAAACAAAAGAGGTCGAGTTCATACCAGCTTTTCTCATTTCAGTCAGTCCATCATATATCATCATAATTGCCTTTCACTTGCACGACCGAACGATGTGAATAATAATAAGAGTGCACGTGCATTGGACTAAGCTGGAATCTGCGAGCATTCAATAAACAGGAGAAGACAAAGCAATATGGGCTTTTGGTTAAATCAACAATAAAGCATATAAGAGCCACTTCAACAATTTAATCATGGTCTTCTCCTACTGATCCCCAAAGAAAAGAAAAGAAATAAAACTATTTACACGGGAAAGCTCCCAACAAGCAAAAGAAGAACAGGAAATATTTTGGGGTTTTCTTTTTAATTACTACTACAAGCATGGAAAGTAAATTAATTAAAAGTTACAACTAATTTTTTTGGTTTTTTCTTAAGGTTTATTAAACACACAAGAAGAAAGCATAAAATGAAATAAACTAGCATGGATGATACAACGAAAAAGTATGAACATTGACATCTAGCAATGAGTGTGTGAACATAAATGTAATGTTGGTGAGAAATACGTACTCCCCCAAGCTTAGGCTTTTGGCCTAAGTTGGTCTATGGCCACGGCTGGCCTGGCGGATATCCATAATAATAGTTGGGATCGTACTGCGATGAGGAAGAAGAAGGCTCCGATTGCCACTGGCTGGCAATCATCTCCGGATCTCACTGATAGTTAGACTATCGTGAAGGATCAAATTGTGGTTCCGGTTCTGACTCCTCGGCTGGTGCAGGGTTCCGGTAGGCATGGATAGCCGTCAACGGAACAAGGTACGTGCCTACAGTCAAATCAAACAAAGAAGGAGCAGGCAAGGTAATAGTCTCAGGATGATGTTTATTAAAGAACAATTGATATTTAAGCTCTCCTACCCTATTCTTAATAATAAAATCATGTGCCACCATACTTTTATAATCCAGATAAACACGAGGTAGCACTTTTTCTTCCTTCTCAGCATGCCTAATAGGTATGTTAAAATGTGCAGCTAGGCGTCTAGCATAGATGCCTCCAAAGATGGGGTCCTTTGTACGGTTTAGACTTAACTGTTTAGCAATAATACCGCCCATACTAAAAGTGTTATCACTGTATAAACCGTGGAGTAGAATAATTATATCAGGGATACTAAGGTTTCCACAGTTTCCGTGTCCAATTAAGCAAAGACTAGCAAATAATGCAAAGTAACGTAAAACAGGAAAATGTATGCTAGTGATTTGTGCATCGGAAACCTTCCTAGTTTCTCCTACAGTGATAGTATCAATAAACCCCTCCACATCATCATGATGTGGTTCTTCTGTCTTGCCCCCAAAAGGGACTAAACAAATCCGACAGAAATCATAAAGTGACATCTCCTTATGCTCATCATATAAATGGAACTCCACCGTAGGTGGTGAGTTCCTAGAATGAAAATGAAAGTTTTGCACAAAGGTATTTGTGAGTAAGAGATACTGACCGCATTGGTCGTGGAGGAAAGCGGTGAGGTCTACATTATGAGCCAATTCATGAAAATCTTCATAAATCCCAGCTGCTCTCAAGAAATCCTAGGAAGGCCATTCACACGCCCGAACCTCCGTGGTGCGCGGCAAATTATACTTAGGCTTCGGTGCCTTTTCCTTCGAGCTTTGGCTCGATGAGCCCCTCAATAATCTCCTCATCATTTTCTGAAAAATTCTGAAATTTTTAGTAACTTCAAAATAAAAGTAAACCAAACTCAATAATATTGATAGCAACTACTCCTACAAGTGCCTAGGGCCTATATCATGCATCAAAACTACTTTTGACCATATAAATTTGACATGAAAGCTCAAGAATAGGGTCACCTAAGCAGCAAAAATTTGCAATGAATAAAGCACTAGAACAAAAACCAATTGGACCAATGGAGGAGTCACATACCAAGGAACAATCTCTCCAAGCAGTTTTGTGAGAGGTGCTTTGAGCAAGGAGATCGAAAATGGCAGCAAAACGAGCTTGGACTCGGGTTTGAGCTGGTTTTTCGTGTTTGGGGGAGGAAGGAGGAGTGTGTGGGTGATGGAATAAGTGGAGGAGGGCCACCGTGGGCCCACGAGGCAGGGGGCGTGCCCTAGGGGGGTGGGCGTGCCCTCCACCCTCGTGGCAAGGTGGTTGGCCCCCCTGGTGTGTTCTTTGTTCCATAAATCCTCAAATATTCTAGAAAAAATCATATTTAATTTTCAGGGCATTTGGAGAACTTTTATTTTGGAGGTATTTTTATATTGCACAGATAATGAGATAACAGACAGAAAATTATTTATTTTTACTTTATTTCAACTAAATAACAGAAAGTATAGAGAGGGTATAGAAGGTTGTGTTTCTAGTTTCATCCATCTCATGCTCATCAAAAGGAATCCACTAACAAGGTTGATCAAGTCTTGTTAACAAACTCATTCCGATTAACATGAAACTGGAGAAATCTCGGATTACACTAGGTTACCTCAATGGGGATATGCACATCCCCAATAATAAGTATATCATATTTCTTCTTGATAGTAGGAAGAGGAAATTCAAAACCTCCAAATATTATCGATGGAAATTTTCCGATAGAATTGATACTATGAACTTGAGGTTGTTTTCTCGGAAAATGTACCGTATGCTCATTACCATTAACATGAAAAGTGACATTGCCTTTGTTGCAATCAATAACAGCCCCTGCAGTATTAAGAAAATGTCTTCCAAGAATAATAGACATACTATCGTCCTCGGGAATATCAAGAATAACAAAGTCCGTTAAAATAGTAACGTTTGCAACCACAACAGGCACGTCCTCACAAATACCGACAGGTATAGCAGTTGATTTATCAGCCATTTGCAAAGACATTTCAGTAGGTGTCAACTTATTCAAGTTAAGTCTACGATATAAAGAGAGAGGCATAACACTAACACCGGCTCCAAGATCACATAAAGCAGTTTTAACATAGTTTCTTTTAATGGAGCATTGTATAGTAGGTACTCCTGGATCTCCAAGTTTCTTTGGTAATCCGCCCTTAAAAGTATAATTAGCAAGCTTGGTGGAAATTTCAGCTTCCGGTATCTTTCTTTTATTTGTAATAATATCTTTCATGTACTTAGCATAAGGATTCATTTTGAGCATATCAGGTAATCGCATACGCAAAAACATAGGTCTAATCATTTCAGCAAAGCACTCAAAATCCTCATCATCCTTTTTCTTGGATGGTTTGGGAGGAAAAGGCATGAGTTTCTAAACCCAAGGCTCTCTTTCTTCACCATGTTTCCTAGCAACAAAGTCTTTCTTATCATAACGTTGATTCTTTGATTGTGGGTTATCAAGATCAACAACAGGTTCAATTTCTACATCATTATCATTACTAGGTTGAGCATTATTACGAACATCATCATTAACATTTTCATTAGGTTCATGTTCATTGCCAGATTGTGTTTCAGCATCAAACATAGAGATATCATTTGGATTATCAGGTGGTTCAGCAAAAGGTTCACTAGAAGTTTGCACAGTTCTATAATTTTTCTTTTCTTCCTTCTAGAAGAACTAGGTGCATCAATATTATTTCCCTGAGAATCTTGCTCAATTCTCTTAGGGTATCCTTCAGGATACAAAGGTTCCTGAGTCATTCTACCAGTTCTAGTAGCCACTTTAACAGCATAATCATTTTTCTTACTATTCATCTCATTGAGCAATTCTTTTTGAGCTTTAAGTACTTGTTCTACTTGAGTGGTAACCATAGAAGCATGTTTGCTAACAAGTTTAAGTTCACCTCTAATATTAGCCATATAATCACCTAAATATTTAATCATATCAGCATCTTATTTTAATTGTCTACCAAAATAAGCATTGAAGTCTTCTTTCTTAAACATAAAATTATCAAATTCATCCAAGCATTGACTAGCAATTTTAGCAGGAGGGATTTCAGCTTTATCATATTTATAGAGAGAATTTACCTTTACTACCTGTGTCGGGTTATCGGGGTCTGGAGGTTCTTCAATAAATAAAGGATTAAGATCATATGCTTCTTCAATAGGCGGTAAATTAAGACCATGTATTTCTTCAATAGGAGGTAAATTCTTAACATCTTCAACTTTAATACCTTTTTCTTTCATAGATTTCTTTGCCTCTTGCATATCTTCGGGACTGAGAAATAGAACACCTCTCTTCTTCGGAGTTGGTTTAGGAATAGGATCATTAATTGGAGCAGGAGCTGGCTCAGGAGGTGCCCAATTATTTTCATTTGTCAACATATTATTCAATAAGATTTCAGCTTCATCCGGTGTTCTTTCCCTGAAAAGAGAACCAACACAACTATCCAGGTAATCTCTGGAAGCATCGGTTAGTCCATTATAAAAGATATCAAGTATTTCATTTTTCTTAAGAGGATGATCAGGCAAAGCATTAAGTAACTTGAGAAGCCTCCCCCAAGCTTGTGGGAGACTCTCTTCTTTAATTTGCACAAAGTTGTTTATTTCCTTTAAAGCAGCTTGTTTCTTATGAGCAGGGAAATATTTAGCAGAGAAGTAGTAAATCATATCCTGGGGACTACGCACACAACCAGGATCAAGAGAATTAAACCATATCTTAGCATCACCCTTTAATGAGAACGAAAATATTTTAAGGATATAAAAGTAGCGAGATCTCTCATCATTAGTGAACAGGGTGGCTATATCATTTAATTTAGTAAGATGTGCCACAATAGTTTCAGATTCATAGCCATGAAAAGGATCAGATTCAACCAAAGTAATTATATCAGGATCAACAGAGAATTCATAATCCTTATCAGTAACACAGATAGGTGAAGTAGCAAAAGCAGGGTCAGGTCTCATCCTAGCATTTAGAGATTGCTTATTCCATTTAGCTAATAACCTTTTTAGTTCATATCTATCTTTGCAAGCTAAAATAGCTAAAGAAGCTTCTTGATCAAATAAATAACCCTCAGGAATAACAAGTGATTCTTCATCATCACTTTCATCTTCATAATTAGATTCAATATTTTCAATCTCTCTAGACCTAGCAAGACGTTCCTCGAGAAAATCACCAAGTGGCACAGTAGTATCAAGCATAGAAGTAGTTTCATCATAAGTATCATGTATAGCAAAAGTAGCATCATCAATAACATGCGACATATCAGAACGAATAGCAGAAGCAGGTTTAGGTTTCACAAGCTTACTCATAACAGAAGGTGAATCAAGTGCAGAGCTAGATGGCAGTTCCTTACCTCCCCTCGTAGTTGAGGGATAAATCTTGGTTCTTGGATCTTTCAAGTTCTTCATAATGATAAGCAGATATAAATCCCAAGTGACTCAAAGAATAGAGCTATGCTCCCCGGCAACGGCGCCAGACATTGGTCTTGATAACCCACAAGTATAGGGGATCGCAACAGCTTTCGAGGGTAGAGTATTCAACCCAAATTTATTGATTCGACACAAGGGGAGCCAAAGAATATTCTCAACTATTAGCAGCTGAGTTGTCAATTCAACCACACCTGGAAACTTAGTATCTGCAACAAAGTGTTTAGTAGCAAAGTAATATGATAGTGATGGTAACAGTAACAAAAGAGTAGTGAAAGCAAAGTAATATTTTTGGTATTATGTAGTGATTGTAACAATAGCAACGGGAAAGTAAATAAGCGTAAACCAGTATATGGAAATCTCGTTGGCATCGGATCAGTGATGGATAATTATGCCGGATGCAGTTCATCATGTAACAGTCGCAACATAGGGTGACACAGAACTAGCTCCAATTCGTCAATGTAATGTAGGCATGTATTCCGAATATAGTCATACGTGCTTATGGAAAAGAACTTGCATGACATCTTTTGTCCTACCCTCCCATGGCAGCGGGGTCCTAATGGAAACTAAGGGATATTAAGGCCTCCTTTTAATAGAGAACCAGAACAAAGCATTAGCACATAGTGAATACATGAACTCCTCAAACTACGGTCATCACCGGTAAGTATCCCGATTATTGTCACTTTGGGGTTAACGGATCATAACACATAATAGGTGACTATAGACTTGCAAGATAGGATCAAGAACTCTCATATATTGATGAAAACATAATAGGTTTAGATCCGAAATCATGGCACTCGGGCCCTAGTGACAAGCATTAAGCATAGCAAAGTCATAGCAACATCAATCTCAGAACATAGTGGATACTAGGGATCAAACCCTAACAAAACTAACTCGATTACATGATAAATATCATCCAACCCATCACCGTCCAACAAGCCTACGATGGAATTACTCACGCACGGCGGTGAGCATCATGAAATTGGTGATGGAGGATGGTTCATGATGACGATGGCGACGAATCCCCCTCTCCGGAGCCCCGAACGGACTCCAGATCAGCCCTCCCGAGAGGTTTTAGGGCTTGGCGTCGGCTCTGTATCGTAAAACGCGATGATTTCTTCTCTCCTATTTTTTTCTCCCCGATAGCAGTTATATAGAGTTGGAGTTGGAGTCGGGAGGTCTCCAGGGGGCCCACGAGGTAGGGGGGCATGCCCTAGGGGGGGCCCACCCTTGTGGCAAGGGTGTGGGCCCCCTGGTCTTCATCTTTGGCGATGATTTTTTATTATTTATTGTAAGATATTCCGTGGAGTTTCAGGTCATTCCGAGAACTTTTGTTTTCTGCACATAAAACAACATCATGGCAATTCTGCTGAAGACAGCGTCAGTCCGGGTTAGTTCCATTCAAATCATACAAGTTAGAGTCCAAAACAAGGGCAAAAGTGTTTGGAAAAGTAGATACGATGGAGACGTATCAGCGTGCTGAAGTGACGGATATCCGGGCTAGGCCTGTCGTCCGGTCGTCGGGCGTCCGGAGGCATCAGACGTCCGCTCATTTGGCACGGGTGCAGGGGCACCAGTCGTCCGGTCTGGACCGGACGTCCGCTCGCTGGGGTTCGGCTAGAGCATCAGGCGCCGGACGTCCGGTCCCGACCGGTCGTCCGGTGGCTGGGATTTCTTCCACATCTCTTCTTCTTCTTCTCCATCTTCACGTCCATCTTCCTCTTTTTCTTCTCCTTGCTCCTTGGCTTCTCCATGATACCCAAGGATGCACAATGTGTCCATACGAGGTAGTAGCGATGTCTCATGTGCATCGAAGTGGAAATGTGAGAGGAGAGATGTCACCTTGGTTTTGAGAGCTCTTGCACGTGCTCGTGTCATGGGTCCGCTAGGCACTTGGTGAGGCGATGGTAGGTCCATGGGGATGACCTTGGGATGCTCCGCATCATCTCCCCTCCCTTGGGGAAGATCTGTCCTCGGATCAAATTCTTCATCACCATGGTAGGGAGAGAGATCTTTGACGTTAAAGATGTCGCTCACGGAGTACTTGTTGCATGGAATGTCGATCTTGTATGTGTTGTTGTCATAGCGTGCAAGCACCTTGAAGGGTCCATCCGCTCGTTGTCGAAGTTTGGACTTGCGTTCTTGGGGTAAACGGTCCTTGCGAAGGTGTAGCCACACGAGATCTCCAATGTTGAATACCATAGGGTGCTTGTTGATGTCGAGCTTGGTCACAAGTCGTTGTACTTGGCGCTCGATGGTGTGCCTTGTATCTTCATTCACCTTCTTGAGATGGGTCACACGTGCACTTGCGCCCAAATTGATGCGCTCTTCGAGTGGTAGAGGAAGAATGTCCAATGGTGACAATGGGTTGAATCCGTAGACGACCTCAAAGGGGGACTTGCCGGTTGTTGAGTGTTTTGCTCGGTTGTAGGCGAACTAGGTGATAGGTAGACACTCCTCCCACTCCTTTATGTTCTTCTTGATGAGTACGCGAAGTAGAGCAGAGAGTGTGCAGTTGGTCACCTCCGTTTGGCCGTCAGTTTGCGGATGATACGCCATGGAGAAGAGTAGCTTGATGCCGAGCTTGGCGCATAGAGTCTTCCAAAAGTAGCTAAGGAACTTGACGTCGCGGTCCGAGACGATAGTCTTTGGCACTCCATGTAGACGCAATATTTCCCTACAAAAGATATTAGCAACATGTGAAGCATCGTCTATCTTGTTGCAAGGAATGAAATGTGCCATCTTAGAGAAACGGTCCACAACGACAAATACCGAATCCTTTCCATTTCTAGTCCTAGGCAATCCAAGTACGAAATCCATGCTAATGTCTTCCCATGGTTGATATGGAATTGGGAGAGGCTTGTAAAGGCCATGGGATTGAGCTATGGACTTAGCTTTGCAACATGTAGAGCATCGGTTGGTGAAGCGGTTGACGTCGCAAAACATCTTAGGCCAAAAATAGTTCTTGGAGAGCGTGGCGAAAGTCTTGTCGCGTCCAAAATGTCCCATTAAGCCTCCTCCATGAGATTCCTGCAAAAGCAACAAATGAAGAGAAGACTCGGGGATGCAAAGCTTGTTAGCTCTCATAAGATATCCATCTATGATGTAATAGCGTTCCCAATATGTGTGCGTCAAACACTTGGCATAAGGAGTAGCAAAAGTAGGATCATGCTCATACAAGTATTTTATATGCTCAAAGCCAATGACATCAAATTCAAGTTGAGTAACAAGCATGCATATGCGGGAAAGGGCATCCGCCACAATATTTTCCTTACCTTTAATGTACTTGATGACATAAGGAAAAGACTCAATAAATTCACTCCATTTAGCATGACGCTTGTTCAACTTGGTTTGGCCCTTAAGATACTTGAGCGTTTCATGATTGGTATGAATGATAAATTCATGAGGGCGAAGATAGTATTCCCATTCATGCAAAACACGAACTAAAGCATATAGTTCTTTGTCATAGATGGGGTAATTGAGTTGCGCTCCGGAGAGTTTCTCACTAAAGTAAGCTATGGGGTGCTTCTCTTGCGTTAACACTCCTCCTATGCCATTACCACTAGCATCGCAATGAATCTCAAAGGGTTTGTCAAAGTTGGGTAAAGCAAGCACGGGAGCATGAGTAAGCAAATTCTTAAGCTCATTGAAAGCGGTATCTTGGGATGGTCCCCAAACAAAAGGTGCATTCTTCTTGCTCAAAGCATGCAAAGGAGAAGCAATGGTGCCAAAATCTTTCACAAAGCGACAATAGAAACTCGCAAGGCCAAGAAAGCTATGCACTTGTTGCAGGTTGGTTGGTTGTGGCCAAGTCTTAATAGCATTGATCTTGGACTCACAACTTGTAACACCCATGATGCGGCTATATCTCCCACGTGTCAGAGCACAACTTAGAGGCATAACCGCATAGTAGGCATGTCGCAAGAGGGGTAATCTTTACACATCCCATGTACTGAATAAGATAGGGATAGAGAGTTGGCTTACAATCGCCACTTCACACAATACATAAATATAGCATTACATCATCCAGAATACAATCAAGGTCCGACTATGGAACCAAATAAAGAAAGACAACCCCAAATGCATAGATCCCCGATCGCCCCAACTGGGCTCCACTACTGATCGTCCGGAAAGGAAACATAGTAACGTCCTGAATCCTTGTAATCTTTACACATCCCATGTACCGAATAAGATAGGGATAAAGAGTTGGCTTACAATCGCCACTTCACACAATACATAAATATAGCATTACATCATCCAGAATACAATTAAGGTCCGACTACGGAACCAAATAAAGAAAGACAACCCCAAATGCATAGATCCCCGATCGCCCCAACTGGGCTCCACTACTGATCGTCCGGAAAGGAAACATAGTAACGTCCTGAATCCTCGACGAACTCCCACTTGAGTTCGGTAGCGTCCCCTGCACTGGCATCATCGGCACCTGCATCTGGACGCTACCGATGGCACAGATTACTTCCAAAACCAGATGTAGGTGTCGATGATGCCAGTGCAGGGGATGCTACAGAACTCAAGTGGGAGTTCGACAAGGATTCAGGACGTTACTATGTTTCCTTTCCGGACGATCAGTAGTGGAGCCCAGTTGGGGCGATCGGGGATCTATGCATTTGGGGTTGTCTTTCTTTATTTGGTTCCATAGTCGGACCTTGATTGTATTCTGGATGATGTAATGCTATATTTATGTATTGTGTGAAGTGGCGATTGTAAGCCAACTCTTTATCCCTATCTTATTCGGTACATGGGATGTGTAAAGATTACCCCTCTTGCGACATGCATAATATGCGGTTACGCCTCTAAGTCGTGCTCCGACACATGGGAGATATAGCCACATTGTGGGTGTTACAAGTTGGTATCAGAGCCTTCCCCGACTTAGGAGCCCCCTGCTTGATTGAATCGCTGACGTTGTTGAGTCTAGAACAAAATGTTTTGAGTCTTAGGATTATATATATATCGGAGAGTAGGATTCTTTTTACTCCTCAATCCCTTCGTCGCTCTGGTGAGGCATCCTGACGTAGAGTTTTGACTCTTCTCTTCTCAAATTTCACTAAAAAAATTTAGGATCACGCGGGTATCTTGGAATCGTTCCGATGGTTTTGTGACGAGAACATTGTTCTTGGTGCCTCCTGACATTTAGGGGTTGTGGCAGTGTCCCAGGGAGTTGAGCTCCGAGGTGTTGTCGTCACAATTTTATCGTTGCAGTTCTGGAATACCTGAGTTTGCCGACATCGAAAATCTCTTTTATGCAGTTGTTGGTGAGATAACCTCGACGCCTCCAGTACTAGGGCGGGAGTTCGGGAGTATTGCCATAACTCATATAACAGATGCTTTTCGAAGGTTGAGGTAAATGATTTCTGAAGATTTCTTGGTTATGTGTTGAAGGATGGATACAACTGGATGTAGGATGTGCTAGTTTTGGGTGAGATATTATGCTTCCCCTGTATCCCCAACACCTGATTGCATAACCAGAAAGTTTCGGGAGTTTATAAGTGGGAATTCAAGTAGCTCCTAGAATATCTTTTGAACAGACACATGATACGATATGGGATCTATCATATGTTTGTTCCGGCTTATTTTGCAAGCCAATCCTTTGTTTTGTTTTTAGTTGTGGTATTCGAGTTGCTTCGAAGTCAAATGTGGATTCCGTACCTTTCCTAAGCGGTGTTCTCACACTTCTATGTGAATACCAATCCTTCTTGATCATCGAGATTGTCATGTCAATCCTTTTCAACCGGCGTGTTTCTCTTTAAGCGGATCCGATCATTTCAACATCCGCAAGATCAATTATGAGTTCTTCTCAACGGTGCTCATTTCTTCCGTCCCAGCTGCCTTTGTTTTCCCGTCCACCCAACCCTTTTTCTTCAAGGACTCGGAGTTCTTAATCAAGTATCCTTTTATTGATGTGAAGTCTCTTCATCCTTTTCAATCAATGTTCTTACCCGGTGGTTCTCATGAAGATGCTCTACAAGTTCGTCATTCTTCGTTTCTTTTATATTCTCCGGTGGATTCAATTCAAGTCTTTGGTGTTGATCATTTTCCTTTCATTGTTTCAAATGTTTTCCCATGCCGTTGCACCTCTTAATCTTTCACCTCTCTCTATTCATTTGTTCCGGAGTGCTGAAGATTTCTCAGAAGATTCACGTTTTCATTCTCGATTCATTCAAGTTATTTCAAGGTTGTTATCTCATTCAAGCCATTTAATTCAACCCGCGCATTCTCTCTTTTAAATCGTTCAACGGTGTATCTTTTGAGTGGGCCCTAACCCACAGGTCCTTCCCAGGATCTTACCTGACTCTTCTAATTTTCTCGGAGTTATTTTAAATTCATTTCAAAGTTTGATGTAAGAATGAATTATCATCAGTCAAATGCCTTCTCCAAGATCGTTTTTTTAAATTCTTTTCGTCCTTAGTTCAACCTTTCCATTGTTCATTCCGGAGTGCCTCAACAATTCATGACGGTGTTTCTCGTCATCATTCTCGGATTCGAAGACCGAAGAGGAGTTCCTCTTAAATTCTTACCCGTTCTCCAAAGATTCATGGTTCTAGCTTGATGCCATCCTCTCATAATTGTTTTCGATGGTGATATTTTTTTTCACCCATCCGGAGCAATTCAGGAGTCTTTTCAGTTTGATTCCCCGGAGCCCATCATCTCAGAAGTATTCATTCCAGCTTTCAGCTATTGTTCTCCAATCTTACCGGTGCATTAATCAAGTTTTCTCTAATCAGTTCGCGATCTCTTCGTTCTCTTGCATCTTGTTTCACTCAAGTATCTTCGTTCATTTTCAATTCTTATGGTGGTTTGTTCAAGATTTCTCTTCCTTCACTATCATATCAATTCATTCGTTGTTTCAATCCTACCGGTGGTTCGTTGAAGTCCTTCTCAAGTTTACGCTATATCTCTCTTAATCCTTTCAACGAGAATAAGTAGTGTGCCAAATCCGTTGATTGTCATCAATTTAAATTGGTGAAGGATAAGCATAATGTAATTCTTATTCTTGTTTCATTGAGTAAATTCAATTCCTACTTTCTGGAATGGTTCATCATATCACATTCTCGGTTCGATATGCTTTATCTTTTCTTTTCAAGAGTTCCAAGCTCTCGCAATTATATCACCACGGAGATTCATCTAAATCATTGCAAGGATCCACCTTGTGTTTTCAACTTCTCTTTCCTTTCGTTTGATCATTCTTTTATTACCGGAGTTCTTCATGGAGGCTCTACATGATGGTTCATCAAGGATTTAATTCCTTCTTGAAGTGTTCATTGAGATTCTTTTCAGAGGAGCTCAAGTTTTCTTCATCTTGCAATCCGGAGTGCAATTGTTCTCCCTAATATTTTGAGGTGGTAATATATCATTCTTCATTCACAAGAATGAGGTATTTAAACCCATCACTTTCTTCCATGGAGTTATCTTGGTATAAATTTCACCTAAAGCTTCTCCTAAGGATTGTTGCTATTTATGGTGCTTATAAATGAGCCAAGTTCTACATTTATCCTACCGATGAGATAAATTTCTCGTCTCCTTGTTCATATCAATCCAAATCCATCGTTTCCATTAGTGGCAGAATTTCACCTCATAATTTTGAGATGTCTTCCATAAGCCCACATCAAGCTTATCCTTTCGTTGTTGATAATCCAACAACTCCATTCTAGCATTTGTTGTTAGCTTACTCTTTTCGTTGTTGGTTTTCCAACAATTCCGTTCGACCCTTCTCCTAAAGATGCTTTTCAAGCTCATTTGAGGTAGAAGATATTGTTTTCTCCTCCGTTCATGCCATTCCATTCACTCATTTCTTCTGGAGGCATTGTGATGTTGCTCTCTTCGACCCATCATATTGTTTTGTCAAGATCATGTTCTTTCCTTTGCTTATCCATTAAACCAGAGTGTTGTGCCCTTTGCTCAAGTTCTTTTTGCCTTATCAAGTCTTGCATCTCTTTTCAACCAGAGTGTTGTCCGAATTTGTTCTTCCTTGTTCCTCTTTCCTAACGGAGTGTTTTCAACTTGGTTCATCTCGTGGCATTCTTCCTTTCAAATTGTTAACCCTTTTAGGGTTCTTTGGTTTCACTCGTTTGTCAAAGAAGCAACTTAGTTTTACCTCTCTTCTTCCTCTTCCTTTTCCCTCCGGTGCCATCCTAGATCTCGGGACGAGATCCTCTCGTAGTGGTGGAGTGTTGTAACGCCCCGGATGCAACTTTCCATTTTCGTAACTCCGACTCTTGCCTTTTCTGGATAGATGTTGTGAGATTCCCTTCGATGTTGTGAGATGTTGCACTTGAATCTTGATGCACTAGCTCGATGAGGTTCGAGTATGGTAGGAAGTCGGCGATCTTCTTCATAGGATGGTTGAGTCCATTCAAGAAATGTGCCATAGTTTGCTCATCATCTTCCGTGACATTCGCTCTTATCATGGCAATCACCATCTCCTTGTAGTACTCTTCAACGCTCTTGGTTCCTTGCTTGAGTAGTTGAAGTTTCTTGAAGAGGCCGCGCTTGTAGTAGGTAGGCACAAAACATGCTCTCATGACATCCTTCATTTGTGCCCAAGTAGTGATGGGTGATTCACCTCTTGCCTCTCGGCACTCTATAACTTGTTCCCACCAAATGAGGACATAGTCTTGGAACTCAAGGGATTCCATTGTGATCTTCTTCTCTTCTTCAAAGTTGTGCAAATGGAAGATTTTGTCGACCTTCAATGCCCATGAAAGGTATTCTTCGGGATCGTTGCTTGCATTGAACTTGGGCATGGTGATCTTTAGCTTGTCGTAGCGTTGCTCTTCATTGTGTTGGGGTCGGGGATGATGACGCCCATGTTGTCAATGATTGTCAAGCTCGTGTTGCTCTTGTCCTGGGGGGTTTCCATTGTCGTCATGCTCTTGATGAACTTGATGTTCTTGGCGAGCTTGTGGAGGATCTTGTCGAATTTGACGTTGCATGCGAGCTTGATGTCGTCATTCATGAATTTCTTCGCGAAGTGCTTCCTCTTGTTCACGAGCTTGTCGGCCTCGGTTGGCTACGGCTCGAGTTGAATCTTGGAGGGCTTCTTGCACCACAAGTGCTTGAGCTTCACGGAGTTGTTGTTCTTGGCGTTGTGCCTCGGCATCTTGTGCATCTAGGTGTAGACGCGCTCGCTCTTCCTCTTCATGTTGGCGTTGTCGTTGCCGTTCTCGTGCAAGTGCAAAAGTTGCTTGGGTTTGACATTGTTGGTGCTCTTGAGAGTCGGTGTCACGTAGAGGATTGAGGCTTGCTTGACGATCATTGTGCGCGGCATGACGAAGAGTGTTCGATGTCGGTGTAGTTGAGCCGGAGAGGGTAAAGTCAGAGTGGCGACTTGAACGGCTCCTTCTTGTAGAGGACGAAGTGGAAGACGAGCAGTTGAGCAACAAAGCACGAATCTCGTCCATCCTTGCGTCATTATCTTGCTTGTGATTGTCGAGCTTGTGGTCGAAGTAGTCCTTTGTATGTTGCTCGGAGAGTCGCAAGTCGGTGGTGTGGTTGTTGATGCGTTCACTCATAGCTTGTTGCTCTTGATGCAAAGCACATTGTGCACCAAAGGGGTGGCTCTTGGTGACGTAGGAGTTCATGTCGTCGTCGTGCTCAATGAAGAGTGGGTTTGTAGAAGTACTTGGCCTATCCATCATTCCAAGATAAAAAATGTGAGTGGTAGAAAGAGAAGAACGAATACCAAATGTACCTTGACCGAAGTTGAAAGTGGATCAATGATCACTCCAATGTGGACAAGGAAATAGCACAATTGGTACCAATTCTTGTCGGTTTCTCACACCTACACAAGTAAAAGCTTATGGTGGAGCTTAGTTAGGATGGTGGCACAAAATTTGATGCAATTGTAAGTGAGCTTCAATAATATTGGAAAAGATTTGCAAGATTGCAATGCAACAAGTAGACCAAGCAATGTAATGTACACGGAAACACACACACAAAAAGATAAATGGGGTCGTGCAACCAAGGATGAGCCAAAATGTGGAATCCAAAAAAATGCTCTTGTTTCACAACACTAGAGAGACGCTAGCATTATTGCACAATAGGCGGATACAAGAACTTGTGCACAACCTACTTAGCAAAAATGCGACGACTTCTATCCCAAGTATGCTCTATGCAAGGTGTTTCTATGATATGATCCAAGATGATCTAGTATGACAATCTTAATGTTGTATGATGCTATGGTTCTTGCGTAAAAGCTCTTTTCTTATCTTTCCCTTTTGCTTAAAAGCTTGTTTGAGCTCTTTTCTCATGCAATGCTTGACGAACCAAGATAGCAATTGTGTATGCGATGACAACCTTGTGACACAAGAGATGATACCAAGATATGCAACAATGATGTATGTATGCTGTGGGAAGTATGATCACTAATGTGCACAAGTCTCGTTGCCGGCAATACTCAATGTCTAGTCTCGATGGGTAAGCAACGCAAAGGAGTAAGGCTATGATGGCTATCAATGTAATGGCAAGAATGATGTATCACGATACCAAGACGAGGTTACCATTCTTGCTTACGGTATGGTGTCAAAATGGTGGAACGAATACCAAGATGTAGTCGAGGTGGTCGTTGTTGATGACGCGTCCGTGGCGAAGATGAGCGGCGGTGATGTTGATGTCGAACCGTACCTAGATAGCCGAAACACAAAAGGATACGGAACCGCAACTCAAATTCTCAAAGCTCGAAGTGGCAACACATGTCGGAGTGTGAAACGGGTAAGAAATGGTGGTGGAATGCGGAAGTGGTGATGTTTTATGCGGAAATGTGGGGCGGTGGTGGTGACTAAACTGAAAAAAATTCAGCTTCGTCAGTGTTGGTCGGACGTCCGGTCTGGGCTGGTCGTCTGGTCGTCGGACATCCGCTGGCGGTTGAACGTCCGATGCCTGGGCGAATCTCGGGCATGAGATGAATTGCACATGTTCGTGATGGAGAGGTCGAAATTTGTCGAATCCAGGCGGATTTGTGGATGGAAAAGGTGGGGAAAGGGGGAAAAAGCTAGATCCACTCAAAACAAAGCAAATCCACGGATCAAATCCAACAAAATTTCAACACACCAACAACTCACAAAAAAAAATTGGCGGCTATTTTTGTGGGGAATTTTCGAATTAGGGACAAAAACAACAAAAACTAGGCTAGCAACACAACGGGGAGGACCCGAAATCGTGATCAACGAGGCTCTTGATACCAAGATGATGTAGGGTAGGAACCCTAATCGGCCGATCTTTCATGAAAGGAGCAGATCCCGCGATGAACACGAAGAACACGAGGAGGGAAACGAGGGTAAACACGAGGAAAACACAAGAGACACACTCAAACCAACGAGAATGGTCACACAAGTGCTAGATCCTCGAAACACGATAGGAGATACAAGATCCAAAGTCAACAACGGACGGTACAACGGTAGCCAGTCTTCTCCGAAAGGAGGTCTTGAGGTTCTTCCCGTAAATGGGTCTTGAATCCGCTTGGGGGATCTTCTCCGTAGGAGGCGCAATCTCCGAGGAGAAGGTAACCAAGTGGATGAGCAAAGCTCTCACACGAAATATGAGCTAAACCTTTGCTAACCTAGCTAGGTGGAGGGAGAGGTCTATTTATAGTCTTAGTGCAAATGTGTGGCAAAGTAAAGGGGTACATGGGCCTCGGCCCGCAACTTGGCACAGCCAGGTACCGGACATCCGCTGGGGGCCGGTCGTCTAGTGGCTCACGGGCGTCCGGACGTCTGGTAAGTGCCGGCCGTCTGCTCGTTTTGGCTCGGGTGCTGAAGTGACGGATTTCCGGGCTGGGCCGGTCGTCCGGTCGCCGTACGTCCGGAGGCGTCGGACGTCCGCTCATTTGGCTCGGGTGCAGGGGCACCGGTCGTCCGGTCTGGACCGGACGTACGCTCGCTGGGGTTCGGCTGGAGTATCAGGTGCCGGACGTCCGGTCCCGACCGGTCGTCCGGTGGCTGGGATTTCTTTCGCAACTCTTCTTCTTCTCCATCTTCACGTCCATCTTCCTCTTCTTCTTCTCCTTTCTCCTTGGCTTCTCCATGATACCTGAGGATGCACAATGTGTCCATATGAGGTATGATGTCTACTACACAACCTTATTCTTGTAGACGTTGTTGGGCCTCCAAGTGCAGAGGTTCGTAGGACAGTAGCAAATTTCCCTCAAGTGGATGACCTAAGGTTTATCAATCCGTAGGAGGCGTAGGATGAAGATGGTCTCTCTCAAGCAACCCTGCAACCAAATAACAAAGAGTCTCTTGTGTCCCCAACACACCCAATACAATGGTAAATTGTATAGGTGCACTAGTTCGGCGAAGAGATGGTGATACAAGTGCAATATGGATGGTAGATAAAGGTATTTGTAATCTGAAATTATAAAAACAGCAAGGTAACTAATGGTAAAAGTGAGCGTAAACGGTATTGCAATGCGTTGAAACAAGGCCTGGGGTTCATACTTTCACTAGTGCAAGTCCTCTCAACAATAATAACATAATTGGATCATATAACTATCCCTCAACATGCAACAAAGAGTCACTCCAAAGTCACTAATAGCGGAGAACGAACGAAGAGATTATGGTAGGGTACGAAACCACCTCAAAGTTATTCTTTCCAATCAATCCGTTGGGATATTCCTATAAGTGTCACAAACAACCCTAGAGTTCGTACTAGAATAACACCTTAAGACACAAATCAACCAAAACCCTAATGTCACCTAGATACTCCAATGTCACCTCAAGTATCCATGGGTATGATTATACGATATGCATCACACAATCTCAGATTCATCTATTCAACCAACACATAGAACCTCAAAGAGTGCCCCAAAGTTTCTACCGGAGAATCACGACAAAAACATGTGCCAACCCCTATGCATAGGTTCATGGGCGGAAACCGCAAGTTGATCACCAAAACATACATCAAGTGAATCACGTGGTATCCCATTGTCACCGCAGATACGCACGGCAAGACATACATCAAGTGTTCTCAAATCAAGACTCAATCCGATAAGATAACTTCAAAGGGGAAACTCAATCCATTACAAGAGAGTAGAGGGGGGAAGAAACATCATAGGATCCAAATATAATAGCAAAGCTCGCGATACATCAAGATCGTACCACCTCAAGAACACGAGAGAGAGAGAGAGATCAAACACATAGCTACTGGTACATAACCTCAGCCTCGAGGGATAACTACTCCCTCCTCGTCATGGAGAGCACCGAGACGATGAAGATGGCCACCGGAGAGGGATTCCCCCCTCCGGCAGGGTGCCGGAACAGGTCTAGATTGGTTTTCAGTGGCTACGGAGGCTTCTGGCGGCGGAACTCCCGATCTATTGTGCTCCCCGATCGTTTTAGGGTATATGGAGATATATAGGCGGAAGAAGTATGCCAGGGGAGCCACGAGGGGCCCACGAGGGTGGAGGGTGCGCCCAGGGGGGTGGGCGCGCCCCCCAGCCTCGTGGCTTCCTCGTTGCTTCCCTTACGTGGACTCCAAGTCTCCCGGGTTGCTTTCCTTCCAAAAATAAGTTCCGTGAGGTTTCAGGTCAACTGGACTCCGTTTGATTTTCCTTTTCTTATCCATTTAACCGGAGTGTTGTGCCCTTTGCTCAAGTTCTTTTCGCCTTATCAAGTCTTGCATGTCTTTTCAACCATAGTGTTGTCCGAATTTGTTCTTCCTTGTTCCTCTTTCCTAACGGAGTGTTTTCAACTTGGTTCATCTCGTGGCATTCTTCCTTTAAAATTGTTAAACCTTTCAGGGTTCTTTGGTTTCACTCGTTTGTCAAAGAAGCAACTTAGTTTTACCTCTCTTCTTCCTCTTCCTTTTCCCTCCGATGCCATCCTAGATCTCGGGACGAGATCCTCTCGTAGTGGTGGAGTGTTGTAACGCCCCGAATGCAACTTTCCATTTTCGTAACTCCGACTCTTGCCTTTTCCGGAGAGATGTTGTGAGATTCCCTTCGTGGTTGGGTTTTGTCTTTCTTTTGCTTTTGTCCATGTCATGCATTCCATATCATGTCATCATGTGCATCGCATTTGCATATGTGTTCGTCTCATGCATCCGAGCATTTTCCCCATTGTCTGTTTTGCAATCCGGCACTCCTATGTCCTCTGGCGCCCCTTTTGCCTCTTTTCATGTGTGGGTGTTAAACATTCTTGAAATGGACCGAGATTTTCCAAGCGGCCTTGGTACACCACCGGTAGACCGCCTGTCATGTTTCGTGCCATTTGGAGTTCGCTTGATACTCTAACGGTTAACGGGAGAACCGTAAAGGCCTCGTGTGTGTTGCATCCCAACACCCCTCCAAGTCAGCCCACAAACCCATCCAAACCCCCTTCATCCTCTCGGTCGTTCGATCACGATCGTGTGGCCGAAAACCGCACCTCATTTGGACACTCCCAACTCCTCCTACCTATAAATAGGTGCTCCCCTCCAAAAATTCACGGATGAACCCTAGCCTAGTCTCTCCTCGCGCCGCCGGACATGTCCGCCGCGCCCGGCCACCTCACCCCGACCACTCACAGGCCGCCACGTCGCCCCGCCGTCGCTCTCCTCCAACCCGCCGCCGCCATGTCACCCCGCCACCCTCTCTCTCCTCCGCACCCGCCGCGGCCCGCCGGGGCCCGAGGCCGGCCCGACCAAGCGCCGCCCCGCTCCCCGCGATCTCCCGCTGGAGCACCGCCGTGGCGTTCCGCCACTCCGGCAGCCGCCTACTCCTTGCTTCACCGCTGCCTCGCTGCCAAGCGCCGCCGTGCACCACCCCGTCTTCGCGTTGCCTCGCCGCCCCTACGCCGTGCCCCGCCACCACGCGCCTCCACAGCGCCGGCTCCTCCCGTCGCCGGCGAGCGCCGGAGCCGCGCCGCCCCTTGCCGGCACACCTGCTCTCCGGCCACCTCTCCATCTCCGGCGAGATCCGATCCGGCCTCGGTTCGCGTGCCACGGTCAAACCCTGGATCTGGGCGAGGTCATTTTCGTCTAAGTCTTTTCCCTCATGTTTTTTATGCCTCCTTTATCATGCCATAACTCCATGTCCATAGCTCTGTTTCATGCGCATGATATATCAAAATGTTCATCATGATGTGATCTTCATTTTGTTCCATTGTGCCATGCTTGTTTGAGTCCATCTTGATGCCCAAATCGTTGATGCAAGGGTGCTATAAAATGTTAGGTGCTGATTCTTAGCAGAGTATGAGCATTTGTCATATTTACTACAATTGTTGTGTGCTGCATATGGTCATGAGCTCTACATGTGTTTTGGGCTATGCCATGCCATCTTTACAGGGGTGTATGCCATGTATTTTTGTGATCAATGTGGTGACTAGCATAAGCATGCAAAGTAGCTCTCGTGATATTGCTGATTTCAGGGACTTAGAATTTCACCAAGTCATTTCCCTGCTGTTATTTTTATGCCATGTATTCATGTTGCTACAGAGAGACCCATGCTTCTTTTGAGTATGTTCAGTAAGGATGATTTGGGAATATGGTTGTGATCTATCCATCCATGCCCCTGTTTGAATTTATGGAGTGCCCTAGAATGACTCAATCTTGCTCTACTTTTGCTATAAAATGTTCCTGGCAGATTGTTTACGTGTTGATCAATTTTGCCAAGGTTGTTGTAGTTGATCCAAGCATGCTATAAACTTGTACTTGCCATGGTTAGCTTCTTGAACATGCCTTCTTGCTGGTAGTCTGCTTAGCTTGTCATGAAAGGCGTTGTGTTGAGTCAATCGAGCTCGCAAAGAGGCCTTAATAATTCTATTTTTGTCATGTCCAGTTTTCTGCTAAGTCTGAATCTATTAACGTAACTTGCTATATTTACATGGGTACCATCATATCTTCTGATCCTTTTTGGCTTATGGTCAGTAAGGGACTTTTGTTATATGCTTTGAGTAGATTCATTCCATGCCTTTGTTTTCTATGTTATGTTCCTGTAGCATGTTGTTATCTTGCTCTAAACATTGCTTCCTGATGTTAATTCCTGACATGTTGTTTTCACCAAGTCTGTGATGCTGATATCTTTTGCACTTTTGCCATGCTTGTTTGAACCTGCTCTTGTGTGATTTAGCCTTAGCTTAGTGTTCATATTTTGTCAAGCATATTGAGTAGATCACTTCCATGTGCTTTGTTGCTATGTCGGAGTGCAGTAGCTTAGTTTCTTGTTGCATTCTAGATGGCATCATGCTGTTAATCGCAGAATTGTGCCATTCTTGTTTTGCTTGCCATTTTTAAACTGTGCATCTGATTCCAGTGATCTTTATATCGATTTCGACCGAAATCAACTCATCTTTCCAGCGGCACACTTGGTTTGCCAAGTTGATGCCTGGTTCAATCTTTTCCTTCTGAAGCATGCATATGCATTGCATACCACATCCCGCATATCATGCCATATTTTGAATCATGTTGCTTGCGCATTGCACCGTGGTTGATTGTGGTTTCCTTTGCTTGTGTTCTTGCCTTGGGTAGAGCCAGGAGACGAGTTCGTGATCAAGGAACCTGTTGAGTACGCTTACGAGGATCAAGCTTACGTCAACTCGGAGAACTTTGCAGGCAAGATGACCATACCCTCGAAATCACTTCTATCTTTGCTTGCTAGTTGCTGGCTCTATTGATATGCCGCGATACCTACCACTTGCTATATCATGCCTCCCATATTGCCATGTCAAGCCTCTAACCCACCTCGTCCTAGCAAACCATTGACTGGCTATGTTACCGCTTTGCTCAGCCCCTCTTATAGCGTTGCTAGTTGCAGGTGAAGATGGAGTTTGTTCCATGTTGGAACATGTTTATTTTTGGGATATCATTATTATATCATGTTTACATTAATGCACCTATATACTTGGTAAAGGTTGGAAGGCTCGGCCTTATGCCTGGTGTTTTGTTCCACTCTTGCCGCCCTAGTTTCCGTCATACCGGTGTTATGTTCCTTGATTTTGCGTTCCTTACGCGGTTGGGTTATAATGGGAACCCCTTGACAGTTCGCCTTGAATAAAACTCCTCTAGCAAGGCCCAACCTTGGTTTTACCATTTGCCACCTAAGCCTTTTCCCTTGGGTTCTGCGGACTCAAGGGTCATCTTTATTTTAAACCCCCCGGGCCAGTGCTCCTTTGAGTGTTGGTCCAAAACAGAGCCACTTGCAGCGCCACCTCGGGGAAACTTGAGGGTTGGTTTTAGTTGTATGTAGTGTTCATCCGGTGTGCCCTGAGAATGAGATATGTGCAGCTCCTATCGGGATTTGTCGGCACATCGGGTGGCTTTGCTGGTCTTGTTTTACCATTGTCGAAATGTCTTGTAACCAGGATTCCGAGTCTGATCAGGTCGTCCTGGGAGAAGGAATATCCTTCGTTGACCGTGAGAGCTTGTGATGGGCTAAGTTGGGACACCCCTGCAGGTTTTTGAACTTTCGAAAGCCGAGCCCGCGGTTATGGGCAGATGGGAATTTTTTAATGTCCGGTTGTAGAAAACCTGACACTTAACTTAATTAAAATGAATCAACCGCGTCTGTAGCCGTGATGGTCTCTTTTCGGCGGAGTCCGGGAAGAGAACACGGTTTCATGTTATGCTTGAACGTAAGTAGTTTTAGGATCACTTCTTGATCATTATAGCTTCTCGACCATGGTTTGTCTCTTCTCGCTCTCATTTGCGTAAGTTAGCCACCATATATGCTAGTGCTTGCTGCAGCTCCACCTCACTACCCTTTCCTACCCATAAACTTAAATAGTCTTGATCTCGCGGGTGTGAGATTGCTGAGTCCCCGTGACTCAAAGATTACTTCCAAAACCAGATGCATGTGCCGATGATGCCAGTGCAGGGGACGCTAGCGAACTCAAGTGGGAGTTCGACGAGGATTCAGGACGTTACTATGTTTCCTTTCCGGACGATCAGTAGTGGAGCCCAGTTGGGGCAATCGGGGATCTATGCGTTTGGGGTTGTCTTTCTTTATTTGGTTTCGTAGTCGGACCTTGATTGTATTCTGGATGATGTAATGCTATATTTATGTATTGTGTGAAGTGGCGATTGTAAGCCAACTCTTTATCCCTATCTTATTCAGTACATGGGATGTGTAAAGATTACCCCTCTTGTGACATGCCTACTATGCGGTTATGCGTCTAAGTCGTGCTCCGACACGTGGGAGATATATCCGCATCGTGGTTGTTACACAACATGAGCACCCTTAGAAGAAACAACAAAACACAAGAAAACGAGCTTGTCAATGCCAAAAAGGCATTTCTCCATATTAGCATAGAGATGCTCTTTTTGAAGAGTTTGCAAAATGGTTCAGACATGGGTGACATGCTCTTTGAGAGACTTGCTAAAAACAAGGATATCATCGAAGTAGACCACAACAAACACACCAATGTAAGGGCGAAAGACATGATTCATAAGACGCATAAAAGTACCAGGTGCTTCCGATAGACCCATAGGCATGACTAACCACTCATACAAGCCAAACTTGGTTTTGAAAGCGGTTTTTCATTCATCACCCTCTTGTATGTGTATTTGATAGTAACCACTCTTAAGATCAATTTTCGAAAAGATAGTGGCACCACTAACTTCATCAAGCATATCGTCAAGGCATGGAATGGGATACCTATAACGAACGGTGATAGCATTGATAGGTCTACAATCGGAGCACATGCGAAAGCTACCGTCTCGTTTTGGCACAATAATGACCGGGACGACACAAGGTCTCAAACTTTCACGCACATGTCCATGGTCTATGAGATGCTTTACTTGCCTTTGTATTTCTTTGGTTTATTCGGGGTTGACACGGTAGGGAGCTTTGTTCGGAAGTGGTGCTCCGGGGATGAGGTCGATGCAGTGCTCAATGCCTCGTAGTGGAGGTAGTCCCGGAGGTAGCTCGTTGGGGAAAACATCGTGAAATTCCTTCAAAAGAGAAGACAACACTAGAGGAAGAGTGTGAGAGGTGTTAGTTTGTGGTTCATTGTCCTTGCACAAAAGGACGTAGTGTAGGACACTAGATGGGTTCTCACACACTCCTCGTATCTCACTTTTGGTGGAAAATAGGACTAAGTTCTTCTTTTCGCTCATCATGGAGGCGCTCGATTTGGGATTGTGGCGCTCACTCTCTTTTTGGTGGCTCGCTCTCTCACTATTGTCTCCACGATGGGTGGCTTGCTTGTCGGCGACAACTTGGCTTGGGGACATGGGATGAAGTACGTACTCCTTGCCCTTCATCTTGAAGATGTAGTGGTTCGTTTGGCCGTTGTGGATGACTCCTCTATCAAATTGCCATGGGCGTGCAAGGAGAAGGTGGCAAACGGTCATTGGAACTACGCCGCACTCTAAGGTGTCTTCGTAGGCGCCAATTTTGAAGGAGACTTGTACTCGATGCTCGACTTGGATAGTGCCGGAGTCGCTAAGCCATTGCACTTTGTATGGATGTGGGTGCTTCGTCTTGGGCAATTGGAGCTTGGAGCAAAGTTCTTCACTTGCGATATTATGACAACTCCCTCCATCGATGATGACCTTGACGGATCGTCCATTGATGCCGACCTTGGTGTGAAAGATATGGCATCTTTGGTCTTCTTCTTGGTGATGTTGGAGAGCCAAGACCTTGGAGACAACAAGAGCGGGACTTGAATCTTCATCGCAAAAGACTTGTTCCTCTTCATCGTTCACTTGCCGGTGCATGGCGACTTGCTCAAGAGCGTCCATTTCTCCTTCACTCATCGAGTCGTAGGTTCCATCTTCGTTGAGGATCATGGTCCGCTTGTTGGTGCACTCATAGGACTTGTGGCCTCAGCCTCCGCATGTGAAGCATTTGAAGGAATGAGTCTTGACGGTCTCATCGGTGGGGGTTGATGATGATGAAGCTCTCGGCTTGAAGTTGCTTGTAGTAGGATGATGACTTGGAGTTGACGAAGCTTTCTTGGAATTCGACTTGTCGACGTTGCTTGTAGAAGGCTTGGTAGATGGTGTTGGAGTCATTGAAGCTTGGGTGTTGGAGAAGCCATATGACTTGGATGAGAACTTGGCATACTTGAAATCGTCTTGCACTTGACGTTCCGCTTTTGTACCTTGATGCACTAGCTTGATGATGTTCGAGTATGGTCTTGATAGGATGGTTGAGTCCATTCAAGAAACTTTCCATAGTTTGCTCATCATCTTCCGTGACATTCGCTCTTATCATGGCAATCTCCATCTCCTTGTAGTACTCTTCAACGCTCTTGGTTCCTTGCTTGAGTAGTTGAAGTTTCTTGAAGAGGCCGCGCTTGTAGTAGGTAGGCACAAAACATGCTTTCATGACATCCTTCATTTGTGCCCAAGTAGTGATGGGTGGTTCACCTCTTGCCTCTCGGTGCTCGATAACTTGTTCCCACCAAATGAGGACATAGTCTTGGAACTCAAGGGATGCCATTACGATCTTCTTCTCTTCTTCAAAGTTGTGCAAACGAAAGATTTTGTCGACCTTCAATGCCCATGAAAGGTATTCTTCGGGATCGTTGCTTCCATTAAACTTGGGCATGGTGAACTTTAGCTTGTCGTAGCGTTGCTCTTCATTGTGTTGGGGTCGGGGATGATGACGCCCATGTTGTCGATGATTGTCAATCTCGTGTTGTTCTTGTCGTGGGGGGTTTCCATTGTCGTCATGCTCTTGATGAACTTGATGTTCTTGGCGAGCTTGTGGAGGATCTTGTCGAGCTTGACGTTGCATGCGAGCTTGATGTCGTCGTTCATGAATTTCTTCGCGAAGTGCTTCCTCTTGTTCACGAGCTTGTCGGCCTCGGTTGGCTATGGCTCGAGTTGAATCTTGGAGGGCTTCTTGCATCGCAAGTGCTTGAGCTTCACGGAGTTGTTGTTCTTGGCGTTGTGCCTCGGCATCTTGTGCATCTTGGTGTAGACGTGCTCGCTCTTCCTCTTCATGTTGGCGTTGTCGTTGCCGTTCTCGTGCTAGTGCAAAAGTCGCTTGGGTTTGACATTGTTGGTGCTCTTGAGAGTCGGTGTCGCGTAGAGGATTGAGGTTTGCTTGACGATCATTGCACGCGGCACAGCGAAGAGTGTTCGATGCCGGTGTAGTTGATCCGGAGAGCGTAAATTCGGAGTGGCGACTTGAACGGCTCCTTCTTGTAGAGGACGAAGTGGAAGAAAAGCAGTTAAGCAACAAAGCGCGAATCTCGTCCATCCTTGCGTCATTCTCTTGCTTGTGATTTTCGAGCTTGTGGTCGAAGTAGTCCCTTGTATGTTGCTTGGAGAGTCGCAAGTCGGCGGCGAGGTTGTCGATGCGTTCACTCATAGCTTGTTGCTCTTGATGCAAAGCACATTGTGCACCAAAGAGGTGGCTCTTGGTGACGTAGGAGTTCATGTCGTCGTCGTGCTCAATGAAGAGTGGGTTTGTAGAAGTACTTGGCCTATCCATCATTCCAAGATAAAAAATGTGAGTGGTAGAAAGAGAAGAACGAATACCAAATGTACCTTGACCGAAGTTGAAAGTGGATCAATGATCACTCCAATGTGGACAAGGAAATAGCACAATTGGTACCAATTCTTGTCGGTTTCTCACACCTACACAAGTAAAAGCTTATGGTGGAGCTTAGTGATGGTGGCACAAAATTTGATGCAATTGTAAGTGAGCTTCAATAATATTGGAAAAGATTCGCAAGATTGCAATGCAACAAGTAGACCAAGCAATGTAATGTACACAGAAACACACACACAAAAAGATAAATGGGGTCGTGCAACCAAGGATGAGCCAAAATGTGGAATCCACAAAAATGCTCTTGTTGCACAACACTAGAGAGATGCTAGCACGATTGCACAATAGGCGGATACAAGAACTTGTGCACAACCTACTTAGCAAAAATGCGACGAATTCTATCCCAAGTATGCTCTATGCAAGGTGTTTCTATGATATGATCCAAGATGATCTAGTATGACAATCTTAATGTTGTATGATGCTATGGTTCTTGCGTAAAAGCTCTTTTCTTATCTTTCCCTTTTGCTTAAAAGCTTGTTTGGCTCTTTCATGTTTGAGCTCTTTTCTCATGCAATGCTTGACGAACCAAGATAGCAATTGTGTATGCGATGACAACCTTGTGACACAAGAGATGATACCAAGATATGCAACAATGATGTATGTATGCTATGGGAAGTATGATCACTAATGTGCACAAGTCTCGTTGCCGGCAATACTCAGTGGCTAGTCTTGATGGGTAAGCAACCCAAAGGAGTAAGGCTATGATGGCTATCAATGTAATGGCAAGAATGATGTATCACGATACCAAGACGAGGTTACCGTTCTTGCTTACGGTATGGTGTCAAAATGGTGGAACGAATACCAAGATGTAGTTGAGGTGGTCATTGTTGATGTCGAACCGTACCTAGATAGCCGAAACACAAAAGGATACGGAACCGCAACACAAATTCTCAAAGCTCGAAGTGGCAACACATGTTGGAGTGTGAAAATGGTAAGAAATGGTGGTGGAATGCGGAAGTGGTGATGTTGTATAGGTGGTAGGAGTGCGTATGCGGAAATGTGGGGCGGTGGTGGTGACTAAACTGAAAAAATTCAGTTTCGTCAGTGTTGGTCGGACGTCCGATCTGGGCCGGTCGTCTGTTCGTCGGACATCCACTGGCGGTCGGACGTCCGGTGCCTGGGCGAATCTCGGGCACGGGATGAATTGCACGTGTTCGTGATGGAGAGGTCGAAATTCGTCAAATCCAGGCGGATTTGTGGATGGAAAAGGTGGGGAAAGGGGGAAAAGCTAGATCCACTCAAAACAAAGCAAATCCACGGATCAAATCCAACAAAATTTCAACACAACAACAACTCACAAAAAATATATTTTTGGGGCTATTTTTGTGGGAAATTTTCGAATTAGGGACAAAAACAACAAAAACTAGGCTAGCAACACAACGGGGAGGCCCAGAAATCGTGATCAATGAGGCTCTTGATACCAAGATGATGTAGGGTAGGAACCCTAATCGGCTGATCTTTCACGAAAAGAGCGGATCTCGTGATGAACATGAAGAACATGAGGAGGGAAACGAGGGTAAACATGGGGAAAACACAACAGAGACACTCAAACCAACGAGAATGATCACACAAGTGCTAGATCCTCGAAACACGATAGGAGATACAAGATCCAAAGTCAACAACGGACGGTACAACGGTAGCCAGTCTTCTCCGAAAGGAGGTCTTGAGGTTCTTCCCGTAAATGGGTCTTGAATCCGCTTGGGGGATCTTCTCCGTAGGAGGCGCAATCTCCGAGGAGAAGGTAACCAAGTGGATGAGCAAAGCTCGCACACGAAATATGAGCTAAACCTTTGCTAACCTAGCTAGGTGGAGGGAGAGGTCTATTTATAGTCTTAGTGCAAATGGGTGGCAAAGTGAAGGGGTACATGGGCCTCGGCCCACAACTAGACACAACCAGGTACCGGACGTCCGCTAGGGGCCGGTTGTCCGGTGGCGCACGGGCATCCGGACGTCCGGTAAGTGCCGGTCGTCCGCTCGTTTTGGCTCGGCTGCTGAAGTGACGAATTTCCGGGCTGGGTCGGTCGTCCGGTCACCGGATGTCCGAAGGCGTTGGGCGTCCGCTCATTTGGCTCGGGTGCAGGGGCACAGGTCGTCCGGTCTGGACCGGACGTACGCTCACAGGGGTTCGGCTGGAGCATCAGGCGCCGGACATTCGGTCCCGACCGGTCGTCCGGTGGCTGGGATTTCTTCCTCATCTCTTCTTCTTCTTCTCCATCTTCATGTCCATCTTCCTCTTCTTCTTCTTCTTCTTCTTATCCTTGCTCCTTGGCTTCTCCATGATACGTGAGGATGCACAATGTGTCCATATGAGGTATGATGTCTACTACACAACCTTCTTCTTGTAGACGTTGTTGGGCCTCCAAGTGCAGAGGTTTGTAGGACAGTAGCAAATTTCCCTCAAGTGGATGACCTAAGGTTTATCAATCCGTAGGAGGCGTAGGATGAAGATGGTCTCTCTCAAGCAACCCTGCAACCAAATAACAAAGAGTCTCTTGTGTCCCCAACACACCCAATACAATGGTAAATTGTATAGGTGCACTAGTTCGGCGAAGAGATGGTGATACAAGTGCAATATGGATGGTAGATAAAGGTATTTGTAATCAGAAATTATAAAAACAGCAAGGTAACTAATGGTAAAAGTTAGCGTAAACAGTATTGCAATGCGTTGAAACAAGGCCTAGGGTTCATACTTTCACTAGTGCAAGTCCTCTCAACAATAATAACATAATTGGATCATATAACTATCCCTCAACATGCAACAAAGAGTAACTCCAAATTCACTAATAGCGGAGAACGAACGAAGAGATTATGGTAGGGTACGAAACCACCTCAAAGTTATTCTTTCCAATCAATCTGTTGGGCTATTCCTATAAGTGTCACAAACAGCCCTAGAGTTCGTACTAGAATAACACCTTAAGTCACAAATCAACCAAAACCCTAATGTCACCTAGATACTCCAATGTCACCTCAAGTATCCGTGGGTATGATTATACGATATGCATCACACAATCTCAGATTCATCTATTCAACCAACACATAGAACCTCAAAGAGTGCCCCAAAGTTTCTACCGGAGAATCACGGTGAAAACATGTGCCAACCCCTATGCATAGGTTCATGGGCGGAACCCGCAAGTTGATCACCAAAACATACACCAAGTGAATCACGTGGTATCCCATTGTCACCGCAGATACGCACGGCAAGACACACATCAAGTGTTCTCAAATCTTTAAAGACTCAATAGGATCCAAATAGAGGGGGGAAGAAACATCATAGGATCCAAATATTATAGTAAAGCTCGTGATACATCAAGATCGTACCACCTCAAGAACACGAGAGAGAGAGAGAGAGATCGAACACATAGCTACTGGTACATACCCTCAGCCCCGAGGGAGAACTACTCCCTCCTCGTCATGGAGAGCACCGGGATGATGAAGATGGCCATCGGAGAGGGATTGCCCCCTCCGGCAGGGTGCCGGAATGGGTCTAGATTGGTTTTCGGTGGCTACAGAGGCTTCTGGTGGCGGAACTCCCGATCTATTGTGTTCCCTGATGGTTTTAGGGTATATGGAGATATATAGGTGGAAGATGTATGTCAGGGGAGACACGAGGGGCCCACGAGGGTGGAGGGTGCGCCCAGGGGGGTGGGCGCGCCCCCCTACCTCGTGGCTTCCTCGTTGCTTCCCTTACATGGACTCCAAGTCTCCCGGGTTGCTTTCCTTCCAAAAATAAGTTCCGTGAAGTTTCAGGTCAATTGGACTCCGTTTGATTTTCCTTTTCTGCGATACTATAAAACAAGGAAGAAACTGGCATTGGGCTCTAGGTTAATAGGTTAGTCCCAAAAATCATATAAAACAGCATATAAATGCATATAAAACATCCAAGGTTGATAATATAATAGCATGGAACAATAAAAAATTATACATACATTGGAGACGTATCAACATCCCCAACCTTAATTCCTGCTCGTCCTCGAGTAGGTAAATAATAAAAACAGAATTTTTGATGTGGAATGCTACCTAACATATTTCTCTAAGTAATTCTTCTTTATTGTGGAAAGAATATTCAGATCCATAAGATTCAAGACAAAAGTTTAATATTGACATAAAAATAATAATGCTTCAAGCATACTAACCAAGTAATCATGTCTTCTCAAAATAACATGGCCAAAGAAAGCTATCCCTACAAAATCATATAGTCTGGCTATGCTCTATCTTCACCACACAAAGTATTTAAATCATGCACAACCCCGATGACAAGCCAAGCAATTGTTTCATACTTTTGATGTTCTCAAACTTTTTCAATCTTCACGCAATACATGAGCGTGAGCCATGGACATAGCACTATAAGTGGAATAGAATGGTGGTTGTGGAGAAGACAAAAGGGAGAAGATAGTCTCACATTGACTTGGCGTATCAACGGGCTATGGAGATGCCCATCAATAGATATCAATGTGAGTGAGTAGGGATTGCCATGCAACGGATGCACTAGAGCTATAAGTGTATGAAAGCTCAATCAAAAGAAACTAGTGGGTGTGCATCCAACTTGCTTGCTCATGAAGACCTAGGGCATTTTGAGGAAGCCCATCATTGGAATATACAAGCCAAGTTCTATAATGTAAAATTCCCACTAGTATATGAAAGTGACAACATAGGAGACTCTCTATCATGAAGATCATGGTGCTACTTCGAAGCACAAGTGTGGTAAAAGGATAGTAGCGTTGTACCTTCTCTCTTTTTCTCTCATTTTTTTTATTTTTTTATTTGGGCCTTTCTCTTTTTTATGGCCTCTTTATTTTCTCTTTTTTTATTTGGGCTTCTTTGGCCTCTTTTTTTTCGTCCGGAGTCTCATCCCGACTTGTGGGGGGATCATGGTCTCCATCATCCTTTCCTCACTTGGACAATGCTCTAATAATGATGATCATCACACTTTTATTTACTTACAACTCAAGAATTACAACTCGATACTTAGAACAAGATATGACTCTATATGAATGCCTCCGACAGTGTATCGGGATGTGCAATGACTCAAGAGTGACATGTATGGAAGAATTATGAACGGTGGCTTTGCCACAAATACAATGTCAACTACATGATCATGCAAAGCAATATGACAATGATGAAGTGTGTCATAATAAACGGAACAGTGGTAAGTTGCATGGCAATATATCTCGGAATGGCTATGGAAATTCCATGATAGGTAGGTATGGTGGCTGTTTTGAGGAAGGTATATGGTGGGTGTATGATACCGGCGAAAGGTGCGCGGTATTAGAGAGGCTAGCAATGGCGGATGGGTGAGAGTGCGTATAATCCATGGACTCAACATTAGTCATAAAGAACTCACATACTTATTGCAAAAATTTATTAGTTATCGAAACAAAGTATTACACGCATGCTCCTAGGGGGATAGATTGGTAGGAAAAGACCATCGCTCGTCCCCACCGCCACTCATAAGGAAGACAATCAATCAATAAATCATGCTCCGACTTCGTCACATAACGGTTCACCATACGTGCATGCTACGGGAATCACAAACTTCAACACAAGTATTTATCAAATTCACAACTACTCAACTAGCATGACTCTAATATCACCATCTCCATATCTCAAAACAATTATCAAGTATCAAACTTCTCTTAGTATTCAATGCACTTTATATGAAAGTTTTTATTATATCCCACTTGGATGCCTATCATATTAGGACTAAATTCATAACCCAAGCAAATTACCACGCTGTTTAGGACTCTAAAAATAATATAAGTGACGCATGAGAGTTCATCTATTTCTATAAAATAAAACCACCACCGTGCTCTAAAAAGATATAAGTGAAGCACTAGAGCAACAACAAACTACTCCGAAAGATATAAGTGAAGATCAATGAGTAGTCGAATAATTATGCAACTATGTGAAGACTCTCTAACATTTAATAATTTCAGATCTTGGTATTTTATTCAAACAGCAAGCAAAACAAAATGAAATAAAATGACGCTCCAAGCAAAACACATATCATGTGGCGAATAAAAATATAGCTCCAAGTAAAGTTACCGATGAACGAAGACGAAAGAGGGGATGCCTTCCGGGGCATCACCAAGCTTAGGATCTTGGTTGTCCTTGAATATTAACTTGGGGTGCCTTGGGCCTCCCCAAGCTTAGGCTCTTGCCACTCCTTATTCCATAGTCCATCGAATCTTTACCCAAAACTTGAAAACTTCACAACACAAAACTTAACAGAAAACTCGTAAGCTCCGTTAGCGAAAGAAAACAAAACACCACTTCAATGTACTGTAATGAAATCATTATTAATTCATATTGGTGTAATATCTACTTTATTCCAACTTATCTATGGTTCATGCCCTTCGATACTACTCATAGATTCATCAAAATAAGCAAACAACACATAGAAAACAGAATCTGTCAAAAACAGAACAGTCTGTAGTAATTTGGATCAAACGTATACTTCTAGAACTCATAAAATTCAAAAATAAACTGGTGGACCTTAGGAATTTTTCTATTAATCATCTTCAAAAAGAATTAACTAAATATCACTCTCCAATAAAAAAAATGGCATCAAATCTCGTGAGCACTAAAGTTTCTGTTTTTTACAGCATGATCGCAAAGACTTCACCCAAGTCTTCCCAACAGTTCTACTTGGCACAAACACTAATTAAAGCATAAAAACTCAATTATAACAGAGGCTAGATAAAATATTTATTACTAAACAGGAACAAAAAGCAAGGAACAAAAATAAAGTTGGGTTGCCTCCCAACAAGCGCTATCGTTTAACACCCCTAGCTAGGCACGATGATTTCAATGATGCTCACATAAAAGATAAGAATTGTAACATAAAGAGAGCATCATGAAGAATATGACTAACACATTTAAGTCTAACCCACTTCCTATGCATAGGGATTTTGTGAGCAAACAACTTATGGGAACAATAATCAACTAGCATAGGAAGGCAAAACAAGCATAACTTCAAAACTTTAAGCACATAGAGAGGAAACTTGATATTATTGCAATTCCTACAAGCATATATTCCTCCCTCATAATAATTTTCAGTAGCATCATGAATGAATTCAACAATATAACCAGCACCTAAAGCATTCTTTTCATGATCTACAAGCATAGAAATTTTATTACACTCCACATAAGCAAATTTCTTCTCATGAATAATAGTGGGAGCATCATAAGAAACTCGAATACTATAAATTGTTTCCACATTAAAAAAGTAATGTTCAGAGAAGGGGTAACCATAATCATGACAAGTTTTATAAATATAATCACTACTTTTTATAGCATAAGTATGATCACAATAATCATCATAAGTAGGAGGCATGCTATCATTATTATAAATTTTCATATCAAAACTTGGGAGACTAAAAATATCATCTTCATTAAATGTAGGATCCCCAATCTTGGGACAAACATTAATTGCAGCAAATATATTCTCGAAAACATCATCTTCATCAAACATAGCATCCCCAAGCTTGGGCCTTTTCATATCATAAGCATAATCACTCTCATCATTAATAGTATGGATAGCACCAATAATATAGCAATTATCATATTATTCCAAGCAAGTGCCAAAAAGATTTTCAAGATCATAAGAAGTATCATTATCTTCCACAATTATATTTTCATGAGGCGCAATAGTAATAGGAGCAGTATTATTTGGGAGAGATATCTTTTTACCTCTCTTCCTTTTTCTTTTCTTCTTCTTCACCACATCATGTGTGGGTTCAATCCTCTTTTTGGAGCTCCTTATTAATGATATTGGTTGAATAGGAGGATCTTCCTCGTTACCTGATTCATCATAAGAAATAATAGGAGGGTATTGGGAAGTCTCTTCCCTTTCATTAGTATTTTCTTCATCTTCTATTTGCTTTCTTTTCTTTATGTAATTGGCAATATAAGGATTTTCAATGCAATTCACCGCAGAATACATATAAATTTCCTCTAGATCAAAACCAAGAAGTTTATAACGGGCAAATTCTGGAATATAGTTAGTTATACGTTTCATTTCTTCCTAACCCATAAGCAAACTAAGTTCATTATGATGTGCAAGAGAAATCAAGTCATCACAATTTTTGGAAACGATTAGATCATGAAATAATTTGCATCGGATGGTTAAATGGCCATGTTCATTGCAAAGCTCACAAGTATGGCCAAGAAAATTTAAATTTTCAACACAATCATCTAGCCTTTCTTGTAACAATTTAGTTTCTATGTACTTATGCCTCTTGCAATATCTATCTTCCCTATTTGGTGTGTACTTGCAAACCCAATGCACTCCACAAAAATTGACATGTTTATAGGAGACATTTTCATCATAACTAGTGCAATCATCATTAGTACCATGGATATTCAAGGAGTTCATACTAACAACATTGCAATCATGCTCATCATTCAAATATTTAGTGCCAAACATTTTAATGCATTCTTCTTCTAACACTTTGGCACAATTTTCCTTTCCATCATACTCACAAAAGATATTAAAAAGATGAAGCATATGAGGTAGACTCAATTCCATTTTTTATAGTTTTCTTTTATAGACTAAACTAGTTATAAAACAAGAAACTAAAAGACTCGATTGCAAGATCTAAAGATATACCTTCAAGCACTCACCTCCCCGGCAACGACGCCAGAAAAGAGCTGATGTCTACTACACAACCTTCTTCTTGTAGACGTTGTTGGGCCTCCAAGTGCAGAGGTTTGTAGGACAGTAGCAAATTTCCCTCAAGTGGATGACCTAAGGTTTATCAATCCGTAGGAGGCGTAGGATGAAGATGGTCTCTCTCAAGCAACCCTGCAACCAAATAACAAAGAGTCTCTTGTGTCCCCAACACACCCAATACAATGGTAAATTGTATAGGTGCACTAGTTCGGCGAACAGATGGTGATACAAGTGCAATATGGATGGTAGATGAAGGTATTTGTAATCTAAAATTATAAAAACAGCAAGGTAACTAATGGTAAAAGGTAAAAGTGAGCGTAAACGGTACTGCAATGCGTTGAAACAAGGCCTAGGGTTCATACTTTCACTAGTGCAAGTCCTCTCAACAATAATAACATAATTGGATCATATAACTATCCCTCAACATGCAACAAAGAGTCACTCCAAAGTCACTAATAGCGGAGAACGAACGAAGAGATTATGGTAGGGTATGAAACCACCTCAAAGTTATTCTTTCCAATCAATCCGTTGGGCTATTCCTATAAGTGTCACAAACAGCCCTAGAGTTCGTACTAGAATAACACCTTAAGACACAAATCAACCAAAACCCTAATGTCACATAGATACTCCAATGTCACCTCAAGTATCCGTGGGTATGATTATACGATATCCATCACACAATCTCAGATTCATCTATTCAACCAACACATAGAACCTCAAAGAGTTCCCCAAAGTTTCTACCGGAGAATCACGACGAAAACATGTGCCAACTCTTATGCATAGGTTCATGGGCGGAACCCGCAAGTTGATCACCAAAACATACATCAAGTGAATCACGTGCTATCCCATTGTCACCGCAGATACGCACGGCAAGACATACATCAAGTGTTCTCAAATCTTTAAAGACTCGATCCGATAAGATAACTTCAAAGGGGAAACTCAATCCATTACAAGAGAGTAGAGTGGGGAGAAACATCATAGGATAAAAATATAATAGCAAAGCTCGCGATACATCAAGATCGTACCACCTCAAGAACACGAGAGAGAGAGAGAGAGATCAAACACATAGCTACTGGTACATACCCTCAGCCCAAAGGGAGAACTACTCCCTCCTCGTCATGGAGAGCACCGGGACGATGAAGATGGCCACCGGATAGGGATTGCCCCCTCCAGCAGGGTGCCAGAATAGGTCTAGATTGGTTTTCGGTGGCTACGGAGGCTTCTGGCGGCGGAACTCCCGATCTAGTGTTTTCCCCGGTCGTTTTAGGGTATATGGAGATATATAGGCGGAAGAAGTACGCGAGGGGAGCCACAAGGGGCCCACGGGGGTGGGCGCGCCCCCTGCCTCGTGGATTCCTCGTTGCTTCCCTTACGTGGACTCCAAGTCTCCCGGGTTGCTTTCCTTCCAAAAATAAGTTCCGTGAAGTTTCAGGTCAATTGGACTCCGTTTGATTTTCCTTTGCTTATCCATTTAACCGGAGTGTTGTGCCCTTTGCTCAAGTTCTTTTCGCCATATCAAGTCTTGCATCTCTTTTTGACCGGAGTGTTGTCCGAATTTGTTCTTCCTTGTTCCTCTTTCCTAACGGAGTGTTTTCAACTTGGTTCATCTCGTGGCATTCTTCCTTGCAAATTGTTAAACCTGTCAGGGTTCTTTGGTTTCACTCGTTTGTGAAAGAAGCAACTTAGTTTTATCTTTCTTCTTCCTCTTCCTTTTCCCTCCGGTGCCATCCTAAATCTCGGGATGAGATCCTCTCGTAGTGGTGGAGTGTTGTAACGCCCTGGATGCAACTTTCCATTTTCGTAACTCCGACTCTTGCCTTTTCCGGAGAGATGTTGTGAGATTCCCTTCGTGGTTGGGTTTTGTCTTTGTTTTGCTTTTGTCCATGTCATGCATTCCATATCATGTCATCATGTGCATCGCATTTGCATACGTGTTCGTCTCATGCATCCGAGCATTTTCCCCATTGTTCGAGTTGCAATCCGGCACTCCTATGTCCTCCGGCGCCCCTTTTGCCTCTTTTCATGTGCGGGTGTTAAACATTCTCAGAATTGACCGAGATTTGCCAAGCGGCCTTGGTACACCACCGGTAGACCACCTGTCAAGTTTCGTGCCATTTGGAGTTCGTTTGATAGTCCAACGGTTAACCGGGGAACCGTAAAGGCCTTGTGTGTGTTGCAGCCCAACACCCCTCCAAGTAAGCCCACAAACCCATCCAAACCCCCTCCATCCTCTCGTCCATTCGATCAAGATTGCGTGGCCGAAAACCGCACCTCATTTGGACACTCCTAACTCCTCCTACCTATAAATAGGTGCTCCCCTCCAAAAATTCGCGGATGAACCCTAGCCTAGTCTCTCCTCGCGCCGCCGGACATTTCTTCCTCCGCCGCCTGACATGTCTGCCGCGCCCGGCCACCTCACCCCGACCACTCACAGGCCGCCACGTTGCCCCTCTGCCGCTCTCCTCCAACCCGCCACCGCCATGTCACCCCGCGGCCCTCTCTCTCCTCCGCGCCTGCCGCGGCCAGAGGCCGACCCGACCGCGCGCCACCGCGCCGCACCGCTCCCCGCGAGCTCCCGTCGGAGCACCGCCGCGGCGTTCCACCACTCCGGCCGCCGCCTCGCCCGCAAGCGCCGCACGCCACCCCGTCTTCGCGCTGCCTCGCCGCCCCTACGCCGTGCCCCACCACCGCACGCCTCCACAGCGTCGCCTCCTCCCGTCGCCGGCGAGCGCCGGAGCTGCACCGCTCCTCGCCGGCACACCTGCTCTCCGGCCACCTCTCCATCTCCGGTGAGATCCGATCCGGCCTCGGTTCGCGTGCCATGGTCAAACCCTAGATCTAGGCGAGGTCATTTTTGTCTAAGTCTTTTCCCTCATGTTTTTATGCCTACTTTATCATGCCATAACTCCATGTCCGTAGCTCCGTTTCATGCGCATGATATATCAAAATGTTCATCGTGATGTGATCGTCATTTTGTTCCATTGTGCCATGCTTGTTTGAGTCCATCTTGATGCCCAAATCGTTGATGCAAGGGTGCTATAAAATGTTAGGTGCTGATTCTTAGTAGAGTATGAGCATTTGTCATTTTTGCTACAATTGTTGTGTGCTGCATATGGTCATGAGCTCTACATGTGTTTTGGGCTATGCGATGCCATCTTTACAGGGGTGTATGCCATGTGTTTTTGTGATCAATGTGGTGACTAGCACAAGCATGCAAAGTAGCTCTGGTGATATTGCTGATTTCAGGGACTTAGAATTTCACCAAGCCATTTCCCTGCTGTTATTTTTATGCCATGTATTCATGTTGCTACAGAGAGATCCATGCTTCTTTTGAGTATGTTCAGTAAGGATGATTTGGGAATATGGTTGTGATCTATCCATCCTTGCCCCTTTTTGCATTTATGGAGTGCCCTAGCATGACTCAACCTTGCTCTACTTTTGCTATAAAATGTTCCTGGCAGATTGTTTACGTGTTAATCAATTTTGCCAAGGTTGTTGTAGTTGATCCAAGCATGCTATAAACTTGTTCTTGCCATGGTTAGCTTCTTGAACATGCCTTCTTGATGGTAGTATGCTTAGCTTGTCATGAAAGGCTTTGTGTTGAGTGAATCAAGCTCGCAAAGAGGCGTTCATAATTCTGTTTTTGCCATATCCAGTTTTCTGCTAAGTCTGAATCTGTTAACGTAACTTGCTATGTTTACATGGGTACCATCATATCTTCTGATCCTTTGTGGCTTATGGTCAGTAAGGGACTTTTGTTTTATGCTTTAGTAGATTCATTACATGCCTTTGTTTGCTATGTTCTGTTCATGTAGCATGTTGTTATCTTGCTCTAAACTTGCTTCCTGATGTTAATTCCTGACATGTTATTTTCACTAAGTCTGTGATGCTAATATCTTTTGCACTTTTGCCATGCTTGTTTGAACCTGCTCTTGTGTGATTTAGCCTTAGCTTAGTGTTCATATTTTGTCAAGCATCTTGAGTAGATCACTTCCATGTGCTTTGTTGCTGTGTTGGAGTGCAGTAGCTTAGTTTCTTGTTGCATTCTAGATGGCATCGTGCTGTTAATCGCAGAATTATGCCATTCTTGTTTTGCTTGCCATTTGCAAACCGTGCATCCGATTCCGGTGATATTTATATCGATTTTGACCGAAATCAACTCATCTTTCCAGCGGCACACTTGGTTTGCCAAGTTGATGCCTGGTTCAATCTTTTCCTTCAGAAGCACGCATATGCATTGCATACCACATCCCGCATATCATGCCATATTTTGCATCATGTTGCTTGCGCATTGCACCGTGGTTGATTGTGGTTTCCTTTGCTTGTGTTCTTGCCTTTGGTAGAGCCGGGAGACGAGTTCGTGATCGAGGAACCCGTTGAGTACGCTTACGAGGATCAAGCTTACGTCAACTCGGAGAACTTTGCAGGCAAGATGACCATACCCTCGAAATCACTTCTATCTTTGCTTGCTAGTTGCTCGCTCTATTTATATGCCGCGATACCTACCACTTGCTATATCATGCCTCCCATATTGCCATGTCAAGCCTCTAACCCACCTCGTCCTAGCAAACCGTTGTTTGGCTATGTTACCGCTTTGCTCAGCCCCTCTTATAGCATTGCTAGTTGCAGGTGAAGATGGAGTTTGTTCCATGTTGGAACATGTTTATTTTTGGGATATCATTATTATATATTGTTTACATTAATGCACCTATATACTTGGTAAAGGGTGGAAGGCTCGGCCTTATGCCTGGTGTTTTGTTCCAATCTTGCCGCCCTAGTTTCCGTCATACCGATGTTATGTTCCTTGATTTTGTGTTCCTTACGCGGTTGGGTTATAATGGGAACCCCTTGACAGTTCGCCTTGAATAAAACTCCTCCAGCAAGGCCCAACCTTGGTTTTACCATTTGCCACCTAAGCCTTTTCCCTTGGGTTCCGCGGACTCAAGGGTCATCTTTATTTTAAACCCCCCGGGCCAGTGATCCTCTGAGTGTTGGTCCGAGCCACTTGCAGCGCCACCTCGGGGAAACTCGTGGGTTGGTTTTAGTTTTACGTAGTGTTCATCTGGTGTGCCCTGAGAATGAGATATGTGCAGCTCCTATTGGGATTTGTCGGCACATCAGGCGGCTTTAATGGTCTTGTTTTACCATTGTCGAAATGTCTTGTAACCGGGATTCCGAGTCTGATCAGGTCGTCCTGGGAGAAGGAATATCCTTCGTTGACCGTGAGAGCTTGTGATGGGCTAAGTTGGGACACCCCTGCAGGGTTTTGAACTTTCAAAAGTCGTGCCCGCGGTTATGGGCAGATGGGAATTTGTTAATGTCCGGTTGTAGAAAACCTGACACTTAACTTAATTAAAATGAATCAACCGTGTGTGTAGCCATGATGGTCTCTTTTCGGCGGAGTCCGGGAAGAGAACACGGTCTCGTGTTATGCTTGAACGTAAGTAGTTTCGGGATCACTTCTTGATCATTATAGCTTCTCGACCGTGCTTTGCTTCTCTTCTCGCTCTCATTTGCGTAAGTTAGCCACCATATATGCTAGTGCTTGCTACAGCTCCACCTCACTACCCTTTCCTACCCATAAGCTTAAATAGTCTTGATCTCGCGGGTGTGAGATTGCTGAGTCCCCATGACTCACAGATTGCTTCCAAAACCAGATGCAGGTGCCGATGATACCAGTGCAGGCGACGCTACCGAACTCAAGTGGGAGTTCGACGAGGATTCAGGATGTTACTATGTTTCCTTTCCGGACGATCAGTAGTGGAGCCCAGTTGGGGCAATCGGGGATCTATGCGTTTGGGGTTGTCTTTCTTTATTTGGTTTCGTAGTCGGACCTTGATTGTATTCTGGATGATGTAATGCTATATTTATGTATTGTGTGAAGTGGCGATTGTAAGCCAACTCTTTATCCCTATCTTATTCAGTACATGGGATGTGTAAAGATTACCCCTCTTGTGACATGCCTACTATGCGGTTATGCCTCTAAGTCATGCTCCGACACATGGGAGATATAGCCGCATCGTGGGTGTTACACAACATGAACACCCTTAGAAGAAACAACAAAACACAAGAAAACAAGCTTGTCAACGCCAAAAAGGCATTTCTCCATATTAGCATAGAAATGTTCTTTTCGAAGAGTTTGCAAAATGGTTCGGACATGGGTGACATGCTCTTTGAGAGACATGCTTAAAACAAGGATATCATCGAAGTAGACCACAACAAACACACCAATGTAAGGGCGAAAGACATGATTCATAAGATGCATAAAAGTACCAGGTGCTTCCGATAGACCCATAGGCATGACTAACCACTCATACAAGCCAAACTTGGTTTTGAAAGCGGTTTTCCATTCATCACCATCTAGTATGTGTATTTGATAGTAACCACTCTTAAGATCAATTTTCGAAAAGATAGTGGCACCACTAAGTTCATCAAGCATATCGTCAAGGCATGGAATGGGATATCTATAACGAACGGAGATAGCATTGATAGGTCTACAATCGGAGCACATGCGAAAGCTACCGTCTCGTTTTGGCACAAGAAAGAACGGGACGGCACAAGGGCTCAAACTTTCACGCACATGTCCATGGTCTATGAGATGCTTTACTTGCCTTTGTATTTCTTTGGTTTCTTCGGGGTTGACACGGTAGGGAGCTTTGTTTAGAAGTGGTGCTCCGGGGATGAGGTAGATGCAGTGCTCAATGCCTCGTAGTGGAGGTAGTCCCGGAGGTAGCTCGTCGGGGAAAACATCGTCAAATTCCTGCAAAAGATAAGAAAACACTAGAGGAAGAGTGTGAGAGGTGTTAGTTTGTGGTTCATTGTCCTTGCATAAAAGGACGTAGTGTAGGACACTAGATGGGTTCTCACACACTCCTCGTATCTCACTTTTGGTGGAAAATAGGACTAAGTTCTTCTTTTCTCTCATCATGGAGGCGCTCGATTTGGGATTGTGGCGCTCACTCTCTTTTTGGTGGCTCGCTCTCTCACTATTGTCTCCATGATGGGTGGCTTGCTTGTCGGCGACAACTTGGTTTGGGGACATGGGACGAAGTACATACTCCTTGCCCTTCATCTTGAAGATGTAGTGGTTCGTTCGGTCATTGTGGATGACTCCTCTATCAAATTGCCATGGGCGTGCAAGGAGAAGGTGGCAAACGGTCATTGGAACGACGCCACACTCTAAGGTGTCTTCGTAGGCGCCAATTTTGAAGGAGACTTGTACTCGATGCTCGACTTGGATAGTGCCGGAGTCGCTAAGACATTGCACTTTGTATGGATATGGGTGCTTCGTCTTGGGAAATTGGAGCTTGGAGCAAAGTTCTTCACTTGCGATATTATGACAACTCCCTCCATCGATGATGACCATGACGGATCGTCCATTGATGCCGGCCTTGGTGTGAAAGATATGGCATCTCTGGTCTTCTTCTTGGTGATGTTGGAGAGCCAAGACCTTGGAGACAACAAGAGCGGGACTTGAATCTTCATCGCAAAAGACTTGTTCCTCTTCATCGTTCACTTGCCGGTGCATGGCGACTTGCTCAAGAGCGTCCATTTCTCCTTCACTCATCGAGTCGTAGGTTCCATCTTCGTTGAGGATCATGGTCCGCTTGTTGGTGCACTCATAGGACTTGTGGCCTCAGCCTCCGCATGTGAAGCATTTGAAGGAACTTGTCTTGACGGTCTCATCGGTGGGGGTTGATGATGATGAAGCTCTCGGCTTGAAGTTGCTTGTAGAAGGATGATGACTTGGAGTTGACGAAGCTTTCTTGGAACTCGACTTGTCGACATTGCTTGTAGAAGGCTTGGTAGATGGTGTTGGAGTCATTGAAGCTTGGGTGTTGGAGAAGACATATGACTTGGATGAGAACTTGGCATACTTGAAATCGTCTTGCACTTGACGTTCCACTTTTGTACCTTGATGCACTAGCTCGATGAGGTTCGAGTATGGTGGGAAGTCGACGATCTTATTGATAGGATGGTTGAGTCCATTCAAGAAACTTGCCATAGTTTGCTCATCATCTTCCGTGACGTTCGCTCTTATCATGGCAATCACCATCTCCTTGTAGTACTCTTCAACGCTCTTGGTTCCTTGCTTGAGTAGTTAAAGTTTCTTCAAGAGGTCGCGGTTGTAGTAGGTAGGCACAAAATGTGCTCTCATGACATCCTTCATTTGTGCCCAAGTAGTGATGGGTGGTTCACCTCTTGCCTCTCGGCGCTCGATAACTTGTTCCCACCAAATGAGGACATAGTCTTGGAACTCAAGGGATGCCATTGCGATCTTCTTCTCTTCTTCAAAGTTGTGCAAATGAAAGATTTTGTCGACCTTCAATGCCCATGAAAGGTATTCTTCGGGATCCTTGCTTCCATTGAAATTGGGCATGGTGAACTTTAGCTTGCCGTAGCGTTGCTCTTCATTGTGTTGGGGTCGAGGATGATGACGCCCATGTTGTCGATGATTGTCAAGCTCGTGTTGCTCTTGTCGTGGGGGGTTTCCATTGTCGTCATGCTCTTGATGAACTTGATGTTCTTGGCGAGCTTATGGAGGATCTTGTCGAGCTTGATGTCATCGTTCATGAATTTCTTCGCAAAGTGCTTCCTCGTGTTCACGAGCTTGTCGGCCTCGGTTGGCTACGGCTCGAGTTGAATCTTGGAGGGATTCTTGCGCTGCAAGTTCTTGAGCTTCATGGAGTTGTTGTTCTTGGCGTTGTGCCTCGGCATCTTGTGCAGCTTGGTGTAGAAGCGCTCGCTCTTCCTCTTCATGTTGGCGTTGTCGTTGCCGTTCTCATGCTAGTGCAAAAGTCGCTTGGGTTTGACAATGTTGGTGCTCTTGAGAGTCGGTGTCGCGTACAGGATTGAGGCTTGCTTGACGATCATTGCGCGCGGCACAGTGAAGAGTGTTCGATGTCGGTGTACTTGAGCCAGAGAGGGTAAAGTCGGAGTGGCGACTTGAACGGCTCCTTGTTGAGGACGAAGTGGAAGAAGAGCAGTTGAGAAACAAAGCGCGAATCTCGTCCATCCTTGCGTCATTCTCTTGCTTCTGATTGTCGAGCTTGTGGTCAAAGTAGTCCCTTGTATGTTGCTCGGAGAGTCGCAAGTCGGCGGCGAGGTTGTCGATGTGTTCACTCATAGCTTTTTGCTCTTGATGCAAAGCACGTTGTGCACCAAAGAGGTGGCTCTTGGTGACGTAGGAGTTCATGTCGTCGTCATGCTCAATGAAGAGTGGGTTGGTAGAAGTACTTGGCCTATCCAATATTCCAAGATAAAAAATGTGAGTGGTAGAAAGTGAAGAATGAATACCAAATGTACCTTGACCGAAGTTGAAAGTGGATCAATGATCACTCCAATGTGGACAAGGAAATAGCACAATCGGTACCAATTCTTGTCGGTTTCTCACACCTACACAAGTAAAAGCTTATGGTGGAGCTTGGTTAGGATGGTGGCACAAAATTTGATGCAATTATAAGTCAGCTTCAATAATATTGGAAAACATTCGCAAGATTGCAATGCAACAAGTAGACCAAGCAATGTAATGTACACGAAAACACATATGCAAAAGGATAAATGGGGTCGTGCAACCAAGGATGAGCCAAAATGTGGAATCCACAAAAATGCTCTTGTTGCACAACACTAGAGAGACGCTAGCACGATTGCACAATAGGCGGATACAAGAACTTGTGCACAACCTACTTAGCAAAAATGCGACGACTTCTATCCCAAGTATGCTCTATGCAAGGTGTTTCTATGATATGATCCAAGATGATCTAGTATGACAATCTTAATGTTGTATGATACTATGGTTCTTGCGTAAAAGCTCTTTTCTTATCTTTCCCTTTTGCTTAAAAGCTTGTTTGGCTCTTTCATGTTTGAGCTCTTTTCTCATGCAATGCTTGACGAACCAAGATAGCAATTGTGTATGCGATGACAACCTTGTGACACAAGAGATGATACCAAGATATGCAACAATGATGTATGTATGCTATGGGAAGTATGATCACTAATGTGCACAAGTCTCGTTGCCGGCAATACTCAATGGCTAGTCTCGATGGGTAAGCAACGCAGAGGAGTAAGGCTATGATGGCTATCAATGTAATGGCAAGAATGATGTATCACGATACCAAGACGAGGTTACCTTTCTCGCTTATGGTATGGTGTCAAAATGGTGGAACGAATACCAAGATGTAGTCGAGGTGGTCATTGTTGATGACGCGTCCGTGGCGAAGATGAGCGGCAGTGATGTTGATGTCGAACCGTACCTAGATAGCCGAAACACAAAAGGATACAGAACCGCAACTCAAATTCTCAAAGCTCGAAGTGGCAACACATGTCGGAGTGTGAAACGGGTAAGAAATGGTGGTGGAATGCGGAAGTGGTGATGTTGTATAGGTGGTAGGAGTGTGTATGCGGAAATGTGGGGCGATGGTGGTGACTAAACTGAAAAAAATCAGTTTCGTCAGTGTTGGTCGGTCATCCGGTCGTCGGACGTCCACTGGCGGTCGGACGTCCGGTGCCTTGGTGAATCTCGAGCACGGGATGAATTGCACTTGTTCGTGATGGAGAGGTCGAAATTCATCGAATCCAGGCGGATTTGTGGATGGAAAAGGTGGGGAAAGGGGGAAAAAGCTAGATCCACTCAAAACAAAGCAAATCCACGGATCAAATCCAACAAAATTTTAACATACCAACAACTCACAAAAAAAATTTGGGGCTATTTTTGTGGGGAATTTTCAAATTAGGGACAAAAACAACAAAAACTAGGCTAGCAACACAACGAGGAGGCCCCGAAATCGTGATCAACGAGGCTCTTGATACCAAGTTGATGTAGGGTAGGAACCCTAATCGGCCGATCTTTCATGAAAGGAGCGGATCCCGCGATGAACACGAAGAACACGAGGAGGGAAACGAGGGTAAACACGGGGAAAACACAAGAGAGACACTCAAACCAACGAGAATGATCACACAAGTGCTAGATCCTCGAAACACGATAGGAGATACAAGATCCAAAGTCAACAACGGACGGTACAACGGTAGCCAGTCTTCTCCGAAGGGAGGTCTTGAGGTTCTTCCTGTAAATGGGTCTTGAATCCGCTTCGGGGATCTTCTCCGTAGGAGGCGCTATCTCCGAGGAGAAGGTAACCAAGTGGATGAGCAAAGCTCTCACACGAAATATGAGCTAAACCTTTGCTAACCTAGCTAGGTGGAGGGAGAGGTCTATTTATAGTCTTAGTGCAAATGGGGGGCAAAGTGAAGGGGTACATGGGCCTCGGCCCGCAACTGGACACAGCTAGGTACCGGACGTCCGCTGGGGGCCGGTCGTCCGGTGGCTCACGGGCGTCCGGACGTCCGGTAAGTGCCGGTCGTCCGCTCGTTTTGGCTCGGGTACTTTAGTGACGGATTTCCAGGCTAGGCCGGTCATCCGGTCGCCGGACGTCCGGAGGCGTCGGACGTCCGCTCATTTGGCTCGGGTGCAGGGGCACCGGTCGTCTGGTCTGGACCGGACGTACGCTCGCTGGGGTTCGGCTGGAGCATCAGGCGCCGGACGTCCGGTCCCGACCGATCGTCCGGTGGCTGGGATTTCTTCCGCAGCTCTTCTTCTTCTCCATCTTCACGTCCATCTTCCTCTTCTTCTTCTCCTTGCTCCATGGCTTCTCCATGATACCTGAGGGTGCACAATGTGTCCATATGAGGTATGATGTCTAGTACACAACCTTCTTCTTGTAGACGGTGTTGGGCCTCCAAGTGTTGAGGTTTGTAGGACAGTAGCAAATTTCCCTCAAGTGGATGACCTAAGGTTTATCAATCAGTAGGAGGCATAGGATGAAGATGGTCTCTCTCAAGAAACCCTGCAACCAAATAACAAAAAGTCTCTTGTGTCCCCAACACACCCAATACAATGGTAAATTGTATAGGTGCACTAGCTCGGCGAAGAGATGGTGATACAAGTGCAATACAGATGGTAGATAAAGGTAGTTGTAATCTGAAATTATAAAAACAGCAAGGTAACTAATGGTAAAAGTGAGCGTAAATGGTATTGCAATGCGTTGAAACAAGGTCTAGGGTTCATAATTTCACTAGTGCAAGTCCTCTCAACAATAATAACATAATTGGATCATATAACTATCCCTCAACATGCAACAAAGAGTTACTCCAAAGTCACTAATAGCGGAGAACGAACGAAGAGATTATGGTAGGGTACGAAACCACCTCAAAGTTATTCTTTCCAATCAATCCGTTGGGCTATTCCTGTAAGTGTCACAAACAGCCCTAGAGTTCGTACTAGAATAACACCTTAAGACACAAATCAACCAAAACCCTAATGTCACCTAGATACTCCAATGTCACCTCAAGTATTCGTGGGTATGATTATACGATATGCATCACACAATCTCAGATTCATCTATTCAACCAACACATAGAACCTCAAAGAGTGCCCCAAAGTTTCTACCGGAGAATCACAACGAAAACATGTGCCAACCCCTATGCATAGGTTCATGGGCGGAACCCGCAAGTTGATCACCAAAACATACATCAAGTGAATCACGTGGTATCCCATTATCACCGCAGATACGCACGGCAAGACATACATCAAGTGTTCTCAAATCTTTAAAGACTCAATCTGATAAGATAACTTCAAAGGGGAAACTCAATCCATTACAAGAGAGTAGAGGGGGGAAGAAACATCATAGGATCCAAATATAATAGCAAAGCTCGCGATACATCAAGATCGTACCACCTCAAGAACACGAGAGAGAGAGAGAGAGGGATCAAACACATAGCTACTGGTACATACCCTCAGCCCCGAGGGAGAACTACTCCCTCCTCGTCATGGAGAGCACCGGGTTGATGAAGATGGCCACCGGAGAGGGATTGCCCCCTCCGGCAGGGTGCCGGAACGGGTCTAGATTGGTTTTCGGTGGCTACGGAGGCTTCTGGCGGCGGAACTCCCGATCTATTGTGCTCCCCGATCGTTTTAGGGTATATGGAGATATATAGGTGGAAGAAGTACGTCAGGGGAGCCACGAGGGGCCCATGAGGGTGGAGGGCGCGCCCCCCGGCCTCGTGGCTTCCTCCTTGCTTCCCTTACGTGGACTCCAAGTCTCCCGGGTTGCTTTCCTTCCAAAAATAAGTTCCGTGAAGTTTCAGGTCAATTGGACTCCGTTTGATTTTCCTTTTCTGCGATACTCTAAAACAAGGAAAAAACAGAAACTGGCACTGGGCTCTAGGTTAATAGGTTAGTCCCAAAAATCATATAAAATAGCATATAAATGCATATGAAACATCCAAGGTTGATAATATAATAGCATGGAACAATCAGAAATTATAGATACGTTGGAGACTCCAACGTATCAGCATCCCCAAGCTTAATTCCTGCTCGTCCTCGAGTAGGTAAATGATAAAAACAGAATTTTTGATGTGGAATGCTACCTAACATATTTCTCTAAGTAATTCTTCTTTATTGTGGCAAGAATATTCAGATCCATAAGATTCAAGACAAAAGTTTAATATTGACATAAAAAGAATAATACTTCAAGCATACTAACCAAGTAATCATGTCTTCGCAAAATAACATGGCCAAAGAAAGCTATCCCTACAATATCATATAGTCTGGCTATGCTCTATCTTCACCACACAAAGTATTTAAATCATGCACAACCCCGATGACAAGCCAAGAAATTGTTTCATACTTTTGATGTTCTCAAACTTTTTCAATATTCACGCAATACATGAGCGTGAGCCATGGACATAGCACTATAAGTGGAATAGAATGGTGGTTGTGGAGAAGACAAAAGGGAGAAGATAGTCTCACATTGACTACGCGTATCAACGGGCTATGGAGATGCCCATCAATAGATATCAATGTGAGTGAGTAGGGATTGCCATGCAACGGATGCACTAGAGCTATAAGTGTATGAAAGCTCAATCAAAAGAAACTAGTGGGTGTGCATCCAACTCGCTTGCTCACGAAGACCTAGGGCATTTAGAGGAAGCCCATCATTGGAATATACAAGCCAAGTTCTATAATGTAAAATTCCCACTAGTATATGAAAGTGACAACATAGGAGACTCTCTATCATGAAGATCATGGTGCTACTTCGAAGCACAAGTGTGGTAAAAGGATAGTAGCATTGTCCCTTCTCTCTTTTTCTCTCATTTTTTTTAATTTTTTTATTTGGGCCTTTCACTTTTTTATGGCCTCTTTATTTTCTCTTTTTTTATTTGGGCTTCTTTGGCCTCTCTTTTTTCGTCCGGAGTCTCATCCCGACTTGTGGGGGAATCATGGTCTCCATCATCCTTTCCTCACTTGGACAATGCTCTAATAATGATGATCATCACACTTTTATTTACTTACCACTCAAGAATTACAACTCGATACTTAGAACAAGATATGACTCTATATGAATGCCTCCGGCAGTGTATCGGGATGTGCAATGAATCATGTGTGACATGTATGAAAGAATTATGAACGGTGGCTTTGCCACAAATAAAATGTCAACTACATGATCATGCAAAGCAATATGACAATGATGAAGTGTGTCATAATAAACAGAACGGTGGTAAGTTGCATGGAAATATATCTCGGAATGGCTATGGAAATGCCATGATAGGTAGGTATGGTGGCTGTTTTGGGGAAGGTATATGGTGGGTGTATGATACAGGCGAAAGGTGCGCGGTATTAGAGAGGCTAGCAATGGTGGATGGGTGAGAGTGCGTATAATCCATGGACTCAACATTAGTCATAAAGAACTCACATACTTATTGCAAAAATTTATTAGTTATCGAAACAAAGTATTACACGCATGCTCCTAGGGGGATAGATTGGTAGGAAAAGACCATCGCTCGTCCCCGACCGCCACTCATAAGGAAGACAATCAATAAATAAATCATGCTCCGACTTCGTCACATAACGGTTCACCATACGTGCATGCTACGGGAATCACAAACTTCAACACAAGTATTTCTCAAATTCACAAATACTCAACTAGCATGACTCTAATATCACCATCTCCATATCTCAAAACAATTATCAAGTATCAAACTTCTCTTAGTATTCAATGCACTTTATATGAAAGTTTTTATTATCTCCCACTTGGATGCCTATCATATTAGGACTAAATTCATAACCCAAGAAAATTACCATGCTGTTTAGTACTCTCAAAATAATGTAAGTGACGCATGAGAGTTCATCTATTTCTATAAAATAAAACCACCACCGTTCTCTAAAAAGATATAAGTGAAGCACTAGAGCAACAACAAACTACTCCGAAAGATATAAGTGAAGATCAATGAGTAGTCGAATAATTATGAAACTATGTGAAGACTCTCTAACATTTAATAATTTCATATCTTGGTATTTTATTCAAACATCAAGCAAAACAAAATGAAATAAAATGACGCTCCAAGCAAAACACATATCATGTGGCGAATAAAAATATAGCTCCAAGTAAAGTTACCGATGAACGAAGACGAAAGAGGGGATGCCTTCCGGGGCATCCCCAAGCTTAGGATCTCAGTTGTCCTTGAATATTACCTTGGGGTGCCTTGGTCATCCACAAGCTTAGGCTCTTGCCACTCCTTATTCCATAGTCCATTGAATCTTTACCCAAAACTTGAAAACTTCACAACACAAAACTTAACAGAAAACTCGTAAGCTCCGTCAGCGAAAGAAAACAAAACACCACTTCAAGGTACTTTAATGAACTCATTCTTAATTCATATTGGTGTAATATCTACTGTATTCCAACTTATCTATGGTTCATACCCTAAGATACTACTCATAGATTCATCAAAATAAGCAAACAACACATAGAAAACAGAATCTGTCAAAAACAGAACAGTCTGTAGTAATCTGGATCTAACGTATACTTATGGAACTCATAAAATTCACATATAAATTGGTGGACCTGAGTAATTTATCTATTAATCATCTGCAAAAAGAATTAACTAAATAGAACTCTCCAATAAAAAGTGGCAGCAAATCTCGTGAGCGCTAAAGTTTCTGTTTTTTACAGCATGATCGCAAAGACTTCACCCAAGTCTTCCCAACGGTTCTACTTGGCACAAACACTAATTAAAGCATAAAAACTCAATTATAACAGAGTCTAGATAAAATATTTATTACTAAACAGGAACAAAAATCAAGGAACAAAAATAATGTTGGGTTGCCTCCCAACAAGCGCTATCGTTTAACGCTCCTAGCTAGGCATGATGATTTCAATGAAGCTCACATAAAAGATAAGAATTGTAACATAAATAGAGCATCCTGAAGAATATGACTAACACATTTAAGTCTAACCCAATTCCTATGCATAGGGATTTTGTGAGCAAACAACTTATGGGAACAATAATCAACTAGCATAGGAAGGCAAAACAAGCATAACTTCAAAACTTTAAGCACATAGAGAGGAAACTTGATATTATTGCAATTCCTACAAGCATATATTCCTCCCTCATAATAATTTTCAGTAGCATCATGAATTAATTCAACAATATAAACAATACCTAAAGCATTCTTTTCATGATCTACAAGCATAGAAATTTTATTACTCTCCACATAAGCAAATTTCTTCTCATGAATAATAGTGGGAGCATCATAAGAAACTCGAATACTATAAATTGTTTCAACATTAAAAAGTAATGTTCAGAGAATGGGTAACCATAATCATGACAAGTTTTATAAATATCATCACTACTTTTTATAGCATAAGTATCATCACAATAATCATCATAAGTAGGAGGCATGCTATCATTATTATAAATTTGCATATCAGAACTTGGGAGACTAAAAATATCATCTTCATTAAACGTAGGATCCCCAAGCTTGGGACAAACATTAATTGCAGCAAATATATTCTCAAAAACATCATCTTCATCAAATATAGCATCCCCAAGCTTGGGCCTTTTCATATCATAAGCATAATCACTCTCATCATTAATAGTATGGATAGCACCAATAGTATAACAATTATCACATTCTTCCAAGCAAGTGCCAAAAAGATTTTCAAGATCACAAGAAGTATCATTATCTTCCACAATTATATTTTCATGAGGCACAATAGTAATAGGAGCAGCATTATTTGGGAGAGATATCTTTTTACCTCTCTTCCTTTTTCTTTTCTTCTTCTTCACCGTATCATGTGTGGGTTCAATCCTCTTTTTGGAGCTCCTTATTAATGAGATTGGTTGAATAGGAGGCTCTTCCTCGTAACCTGATTCATCATAAGAAATAATAGGAGGGTATTGTTAAGTCTATTCCCTTTCATTAGTATTCCCTTCATCTTCTATTTGCTTTCTTTTCTTTATGTAATTGGCAAATAAGGATTTTCAATGCAATTCACCGCACAATACATATAAATTTCCTCTAGATCAAAACCAAGAAGTTTATAACGGGCAAATTCTGGAAGATAGTTAGTTATACATTTCATTTCTTCATAACCCATAAGAAAACTAAGTTCATTATGATGTGCAAGAGAAATCAAGTCATCACAATTTTTGGAAACGATTAGATCATGAAACAATTTGCATCGGATGGTTAAATGGCCATGTTCATTGCAAAGCTCATAGTATGGCCAAGAAAATTTAAATTTTCGGCACAATCATCTAGATTTTCTTGCAAAAATTTAGTTTCTAAGTACTTATGCCTCTTGCAATATCTATCTTCACTATTTGGTGTGTACTTGCAAACCTAATGCACTCCACAAAAATTGACATGTTTATAGGAGACATTTTCATCATAACTAGTGCAATCATCATTAGTACCATGGATATTCAAGGAGTTCATACTAACAACATTGAAATCATGCTCATCATTCAAAGATTTAGTGCCAAACATTTTAATGCATTCTTCTTCTAACACTTTGGCACAATTTTCCTTTCCATCATACTCACGAAAGATATTAATAAGATGAAGCGTATGAGGTAGACTCAATTCCAATTTTTATAGTTTTCTTTTATAGACCAAACTAGTGATAAAACAAGAAACTAAAAGACTCGATTGCAAGATCTAAAGATATACCTTCAAGCACTCACCTCCCCAGCAACGGCGCCAGAAAAGTGCTTGATGTCTACTACACAACGTTCTTCTTGTAGACGTTGTTGGCCCTCCAAGTGCAGAGGTTCGTAGGACAGTAGCAAATTTCCCTCAAGTGGATGACCTAAGGTTTATCAATCCGTAGGAGGCGTAGGATGAAGATGGTCTCTCTCAAGCAACCCTGCAACCAAATAACAAAGAGTCTCTTGTGTCCCCAACACACCCAATACAATAGTAAATTCTATAGGTGCACTAGTTCCGGGAAGAGATGGTGATACAAGTGCAATATGGATGGTAGATAAAGGTATTTTTAATCTGAAATTATAAAAACAGCAAGGTAACTAATGGTAAAAGTGAGCGTAAACGGTATTGCAATGCGTTGAAACAAGGCCTAGGGTTCATAATTTCACTAGTGCAAGTCCTCTCAACAATAATAACATAATTGGATCATATAACTATCCCTCAACATGCAACAAAGAGTCACTCCAAAGTCACTAATAGCGGAGAACGAGCGAAGAGATTATGGTAGGGTACGAAACCACCTCAAAGTTATTCTTTCCAATCAATCCGTTGGGTTATTCCTATAAGTGTCACAAACAGCCCTAGAGTTCGTACTAGAATATCACCTTAAGAAACAAATCAACCAAAACCGTAATGTCACATAGATACTCCAATGTCACCTCAAGTATCCGTGGGTATGATTATACGATATGCATCACACAATCTTAGATTCATCTATTCAACCAAGACATAGAACCTCAAAGAGTGCCCCAAAGTTTCTACCGGAGAATCACGACGAAAACATGTGCCAACCCCTATGCATAGGTTCATGGGCGGAACCCGCAGGTTGATCACCAAAACATACATCAAGTGAATCACGTGGTATCCCATTGTCACCGCAGATACGCACAGCAAGACATACATCAAGTGTTCTCAAATCTTTAAAGACTCAATCCGATAAGATAACTTCAAAGGGGAAACTTAATCCATTACAAGATAGTAGAGGGGGGAAGAAACACAATAGGATCCAAATATAATAGCAAAGCTCGCGATACATCAAGATCGTACCACCTCAAGAACACGACAGAGAGAGATCAAACACATAGCTACTAGTACATACCCTCAGCACCGAGGGAGAACTACTCCCTCCTCGTCATGGAGAGCACCGGGACGATGAAGATGGCCACCGGAGAGGGATTGCCCCCTCCGGTAGGGTGCCAGAACAGGTCTAGATTGGTTTTTGGTGGCTACAGAGGCTTCTGGCAGCGGAACTCCCGATCTATTGTGCTCCCCGATCGTTTTAGGGTATATGGAGATATATAGGCAGAAGAAGTACGTCAGGGGAGCCACGAGGAGCCCACGAGGGTGGAGGGCACGCCCAGGGGGGTGGGTGCGCCCCCCTGCCTCGTGGCTTCCTCGTTGCTTCCCTTACGTGGACTCCAAGTCTCCAGGGTTGCGTTCCTTCCAAAAATAAGTTCCGTGAAGTTTCAGGTCAATTGGACTCCGTTTGATTTTCCTTTTCTGCGATACTCTAAAACAAGGAAAAAACAGAAACTAGCATTGGGCTCTAGGTTAATAGGTTAGTCCCAAAAATCATATAAAATATCATATAGATGCATATAAAACATCCAAGGTTGATAATATAATAGCATGGAACAATAAAAAATTATAGATACGTTGGAGACGTATCAAGGTAGTAGCCATGTCTCATGTGCATCGAAGTGGAAATGTGAGAGGAGAGATGTCACCTCGGTTTCGAGAGCTCTTGCACGTGCTCGTGTCATGGGTCTGCTAGGCACTTGGTGAGGCGATGGTAGGTCCATGGAGATGACCTTGGGATGCTCCGTATCAAGAACATTATCCCCCGGATGAAGGGGTGGAGTGGAAACCCTAGCCCACGGAGGAAATGGGGGAGGAACACTACCCTCTCGTCGGGCTTCCGCGTGGGAATGATTTGGCCTTGAGCTGGAAGATGGTGGGCGATTTCCTTCGCCAGGTACCCGGTCGCCCGAAGCTCGGCGATGTCCTCCTCCTTGATGGAGGAAGCCATCCACTTGCCTTGACCTCCGGATCCGGACATGGTTGAGTGCTTTCTCGAGTGCGAAATAGATGAGGACTTGGGCACTGGAGCTCAAGAGTGGAAAGGCAGGAAGAAGGCGTGGGGGAAGGAGGAATCTTATCTCCTTATAAGGGCAGTGAATATTGAACGCCACCCCACTCGCCTCAAAATTCTCCTGCTCCCAAGGGCTGTATAAACAGCACGATTGGGTTACCCACGCTCGTATTGATGAGCATCCCACGATAAGGGGACACGATCTCTGCTTTGACAAGACATGCCAATGGCAACCGCGTCTCGAAACATGGAGCGGCAGACGAAAAACGGTTCGAAATTATGACTGGACGGACGTGATGTCATGTTGTAAAAAGTTGTCAGCGGATTGGACTCGTGGATTATTGTATTCTCTCTTCGGTTGTGTATGGTGTGTGTTACAGGTCCGGACATGATCAATTCGTCCGAAGATTATTTTGGAGTTCGGAAGGAGGAACCCGCCTTGCAATGCCTAAGGCAACAGTACGCGCCGGATATCTTGTCATTGAAGCCAGGTTCAGGGGCTACTGAGGGAGTCCTGGACTAAGGGGTCCTCGGGCATCTGGCCTGTTAGCCATGGGCTGGACTGATGGGCTATGAAGATACGAAGACCAAAGATTGTACCCGTGTCCGGATGGGACTCTCCTTGGTGTGGAAGGCAAGCTTGGCGACCGGATATGTAGATTCCTTTCTTTGTAACCGACCTTGTGTAACCCTAGATCCTCCCGGTGTCTATATAAACCGGAGGACTTAGTCCGGATAGGAGGGATACTCATCATAATATCCATACAAGCTAGACCTCTAGGGTTTAGTCATTACGATCTCGAGGTAGATCAACTGTTGTAATACTCATATTCATCAATATCAATCAAGCAGGACGTAGGGTATTACCTCCATAGAGAGGGCCCGAACCTGGGTAAACCTCGTGTCCCTTGTCTCCTATTACCATCGACCTTAGATGCATAGTTCGGGACCCCCTGTCGGTGTCAAAACCGGCGGATCTCGGGTAGTGGGTCCCGAACTGTGCGTCTAGGCCGGATGGTAACAGGAGGCAGGGAACACGATGTTTTACCCAGGTTCGGGCCCTCTTGATGGAGGTAAAACCCTATGTCCTGCTTGATTAATATTGATGATATGGGTAGTACAAGAGTAGATCTACCACAAGATCAAGGAGGCTAAACCCTAGAAGCTAGCCTATGGTATGATTGTTGTATATGGAGTTGATTGCCTACGGACTACAACCCTCCAGTTTATATAGACACCGGATAGGGTTAGGGTTACACAGAGTCGGTTACAATGGTAGGAGATCTTGAATATCCGCATTGCCAAGCTTGCCTTCCACACCAAGGAAAGTCCCATCCGGACACGGGACGAAGTCTTCAATCTTGTATCTTCATAGTCCAGGAGTCCGGCTGAAGGTATAGTCCAGCTACACGAACACCCCCTAATCCAGGACTCCCTCAGTAGCCCCTAAACCAGGCTTCAATGACGACGAGTCCGGCGCGCAAATTGTCTTCGGCATTGCAAGGCGGGTTCCTCCTCCAAGTCCTTCATAGAAGATTGTAAACACCAAGAGTAGTGTCCGGCTCTGCAAAATAAGCTTCCACATATCGCCATAGAGAGTATAATATCAACACAAATCAAAACTGCTGACGTATTCCGCAGTGTGTCATCACACTACGGCCAAGTCCTTTACTCGAATCGTTTTTACTTTTCCACCTCAGCATGTTTTGCGAGGCGGTTTCCTTGGCACGTCTTGTCAAAGCAGAGATCGTGTACCCCCTTTACGGGATTCTCATCAATACGGACGTGGGTAACCCAACCGCGCCATTTATCACGGCGCTTGGGAGGCAAGCGAGTTTTACTAGGCTGGTGGGGACGCACAACCGCATCCGCCCATATAAGGGGATAAGGATCCACCTTTTTACCTACGCCTTCTTCCTCCTTTGCCTATCCATCTCCTGCGCACTCGAGCTCCAGCGCCCAAGCCCGCACTTCCCACCTCAACCTTCTCCAGCAATGTCCGGAGCGGGAGGCAAGTGGATGGTCTCCTCCGCTATGGAGGGCCAAGTCAAGAAGCTAAGGAAGGCCGGATACTTGTCCAAGGACATCGCGCACCGGCTTCCCGAAAAGGGGCAGCTTCTCCCCACCCCAAGGCCCCATGAGAGGGTAGTATTTATTCCCCACTTCCTCCGCGGACTGGGTTTTCCACTCCACCCATTTGTCCGGGGGCTCATGTTCTACTACGGCCTGAATTTCCACGATCTGGCCCCGAACTTCATCCTCAACATCTCGGCGTTTATTGTCGTGTGCGAGGCTTTCCTCCGCGTCCGCCCTCATTTCGGCCTCTGGCTCAAGACCTTCAACGTCAAGCCCAAGGTGGTGCGTGGCAGCTAGGCGGAGTGCGGAGGCGCCATGGCGGGCAAGATGGCCAACGTCCTATGGTTCGAGGGCTCTTTTGTGGAGACCCTAAAGGGGTGGCAATCCAGGTGGTTTTACATCGCCGAGCCACGCGATCCGAAATGGACCGCAGCCCCCGAGTTCCGATCCGGACCCCCCACGCGGCTTATGTCCTGGAAAGAGACGGGCCTGTCGTGGGGTGACGAAAAAGAGGTGACCGGATTGCAAACATGCATCCAGTCCCTGGTGAACAAGCCAATCCGGCTTGTTAATGTAATCCAGGTTATGCTCGTCCGCCGGATCCTCTCGTGGCAACAACGGGATTTTAATCTGTGGGAGTTCGACCCGGCGCAGCACCAAACCCTTAGCAGGCTCTTCGACACGATGTACGAAGATGCCTGGAAGGTGCTATTCAAGGGTGCCGAGGCTCCCGCATCCGCTTCCGAGGACCGCAGATACAGCTTGCAGCATCACGCTAGCGAGGTAAGCTATCTTCACCTTTTACAGGATGTTAAGCTTTCTTCATAGTTTGACTCTATGCGGGATCTAAACTCCCTTACCTTTGACATGCTTGGCGGGCGATATCCGGACCGATTAACTGTCCGGCTCCGCTGCCCGAAGACCCAGCCCTAGCTCTACTAGTGAAGCTGCTAGTTCCGGCGCCTTATGTGGTGCCGGAGAAGAAGGCCAAGAAGAAGAAGACCACGGGGACTCGAAAGAGTGCCCGTAACGTGGTGGTGTCGGACTCGTCATCCGACGAGTCCGAGACGCCCTCTTCCCGTGAAAACGAGGAGGAGGAAGAAGAAAACTCTCCCCCCCCCAGCGGAGGGAGGAGAGAAGAGGAAGGCCGCCCGAACGGGGGAGGCCGAGAGGTCTAGGAAAAGGAAGACCCCTTCGCCGGACTACTCCCCCGACGCCGAAGAGGGCGGAGAGGAGTGGCCAAACAGGGCCAAGCGTCCGGCGAAATCGTAAGTTCGGATATCAGAATAACTCATGATGTTCCTTTGTTGCACAGCTTTCCCTGATGTCGAATGTAATTATGCAGTCCGCCCCAGGCCGAATTCAACGAATCGTCGGGCGGCTCCCTGGACTCATCGGACGTGAACTCAGTTCCGCCCGCTGTCTCCCCCTGCACTGCAGAAGACGCCGAAGTGGCGTCGCGACAAGCTCCGGGGCAGGAGGAGGTGGTCCCAGAGGAGCCGCAAGGCAACCTCCCGGACTCCAGGAGTGAAGGGGATAAGGCCCCCCAGGGCTCCAAGTCCGGCTTTGTGCCGGACACCGCGCCAGAATCTTCCACAGTTCCGGACTGTGGTAGGCGAACTCCTTCCAAGAGGAGCAAGCCTTCTGAGCCGGTGGCCTCCGTCCAACCGGAGGTGCCGGACAATCTGCTGGAGGTGCTCGACGGCGCCTCCATCGACGAGGGGCACCGTACTATTATGAGTACGGTGATCCAGAAGGTTCGGTCCGTCAAGAGCGGACTGACTGAAGCTTGCGCTAGCCTTCTAACAGGCTTCGAGGTAAAAAGTATGTAAAAATATTACCGCATAGACAGTAGCCCCTGATGCTCTGTTTGGCGTTCGGAAAGAAAAGCCGAATAGAGGATCTATTAAATTTCGCAGGAGTCTAACAAAAAAAGAGTCAATATGCGTATGCAGGCTTCGCTGCTATCCACCGCCGCACTGACTGCGGAGGTGGGTGTCCTGAAGCAGGACTTCGAGCAGACCAAGCAAGAGCTCGGCCTTGCCAAGCGGCGGCTCGAGGAGAAAGAAGGTAAGAAATACCTTACAGAAAAGGTGCCTATAGAAAAGCGTGATTGCAAAAAAGATAACAGGATTGTACTGCTTATTGTAGGGGCCACGACTGAAGTGGCGACCCTTAAGTCGGCGCTATCTGAGGCCGAAAAGAAAACGGCCGCGAAGCACACCGAGCGAGACAGACTTGGGGCTCAGGTCGGCGAGGTGCAGCAAGAGCTTCAGGCTCTCATGAAAAAACATGAGAGTTTGGAGCTTGAGTCAAAGGCACAAGCATCCGAGCTCGCGACGGCCCTTGAGACTACCAAGTCTGCCAAGGCCGAAGCCCAAAAGGCCCTCCAAGAGTTGGAGGAGATGAGGAAGATAGCAGCGGGTAAGGCATTCTTCATGCAAAGCAGAAATATAAAAATAAACTACTTGTTACTTACCCGAATCCGGAGCTCTCCAGGGGCATTCGCAGATCTTCCCCGGAGCGTATCCGATGCCGCCGCATTCTACCGAGCTGAAGAGGGCAGCTCGACGGAGAAGGTGTTCTGGTCTCAGTATTCTGAGGCCGGACACCCTGTGCCTTTGAGCGACCAGCTGAAACAGCTGGTCGAGCTCCACAAGGCGGCCGAACAGGCCATGAAGGGCTTCATAGTTTGGCTATGGCCCGGAGAGGCCCTGCCTGGGAGCTATTTCGGGCTGGTGCGGCGGCTGGTGGAGGCCTGTCCGAGGCTCGAGGTCATCAAGCGCTCCGTATGCATCGAAGGTGCCCGTCGGGCCCTTGCCCGTGCAAAGGTGCACTGGGGTAAGCTGGACGGTGAGAAGCTTGTGAAGGACGGGCCGCCGCCGGGGAAGGAGCATCGCAAGCCCGAGAACTACTACAAGGATGTTCTTGCAGGTGCCCGCCTTGTGGCGGATGAATGTACCAAGGATGTGATTTTTGAATGAACTCGCTCGTGTTTATCCTGTGCGCTGAAAACTTGTTCATATGCGCTAAGCAATGCTTATTGAATTTAAAATATTACTTTCTGTGCGGCCATTTATCAAAAAATTGAGAGATGGCCAGTCGTCGGCTTCTGCCCCCATGCCACTAGTGCTGGGGTGTTCGGGATAAACCTGAGCGCTCTTTTTCCCATAGTTGGGTCCTTCGAGGGAGGCGCTCAGCACAACGAACCAGGCAATCGGACTATAATGCTTGAACACTCTCAATTAGCCATAGAACTCTATAATTTTAAATTTCAACGAAGCCCCTAGTTCGGAAGACCGAGTTCGGGGCGCTATCCACGCCTTGGCCGGACAAAGCCAGCTCCTCGCTCGAAGCGGCATAAGTCTTTAGGGACTCGAAAAACCTCTCGAACAGCGACCGGTCTCTCACCTCATCATGACAGTCAGTTTTAGCTTTCTCCACTCAGGTGCTTAACCCAGCTGAACCGGGGCACAATCGCAGTGGTTCTCCTAGTGCTACCTTAGCCGATAGAGCGGAACGTAAGGCACCAAAACATAGGAGCCGGGCAAACCCAACTATTGACCCAAATCATGATTCGGAGCCGATGCATATAGTGCTATAAGTTCGGGGTGCCGCACTTGTGAAAGTGTACGGACTTCTCACGCCATAATGAGGGGTACTGAAGCCCCTGGCGTGTTTGCCGTACCATGGTGTACGGGTGCAATCATGTCATTTAATAAACATATTTGTAAAAAGAGGATAATGCAAAAAATAGACAAAAAGCTAAGCATTGTTTATAGAGAGGCTATTTATCAAAGCCGAACGATACAAATAGTGCGGTAAGCAAAAGATATTGGACTATTCAGTATGTCCTGACCAGGAGCAGGCCGCGGAATTGTATTTAAAACAGGTATACCGCTCGTAATAGAGACCACCTGGGAGTTCCATAATGCGGCATGGCTTGTCTGCCTCCCTGGATCTTGCATCGTTTGTGCGGCAGTCGAATTGCCGAACAGGTCGTCCGAAGTATGGAGTCCTGAAAGTAAGAAAAAATTAAAAAAAGAATCCGGCAGCCCCTAGTACGTTTTAAGCCGTATTTTGGGTGTGCCGTTATTGTGCCCCTTCCCCTGTGCCCATGGTATTTCAAGGGCGTAGTTATGTACGCGAGGTACTGGTTTCGCTATGTCGCGAAAGCTGGGGTTGGGGCTGCATTGCTATGCTTGCTCAGAGTGTGCCAGGCGGTCCTGCTGTGGGTTACTCCGGGCGCTCTTGGCAGTGTCTGGCTTTTTAATGGCCGGACTGGAGGATTGCCTGAGAAGGCTACTTTGTACCTCCGCTGCGAGAGCCGCCGTATGCTCCTCCGTACGGAGGGAGCGTTCGGTGTTTCCGTTGACCGTAATTACTCCTCGAGGGCCTGGCATCTTGAGCTTGAGATATGCGTAGTGCGGCACCGCATTAAACTTTGCGAATGTGGTTCGTCCGAGCAGGGCGTGATAGCCACTGCGAAACGGGACTATATCGAAGATTAACTCTTCGCTTCGGAAATTGTCCAGGGATCCGAAGACCACGTCAAGTGTTATTGAGCCTGTACAGTTGGCTTCTACACCTGGTATAACGCCTTTAAAGGTCGTTCTTGTGGGCTTAATCCTTGACGGATCTATGCCCATTTTCCGCACTGTATCCTGATAAAGCAGGTTCAGGCTACTGCCGCCGTCCATGAGGACTCTTGTGAGATGAAATCCGTCGATGATTGGGTAGAGAACCAATGCGGCGAAGCCGCCATGACGGATGCTAGTGGGATGGTCCCTTCGATCAAAAGTGATCGGGCAGGAGGACCATGGGTTGAACTTTGGGGCGACTAGCTCCATCGCGTATACGTCCCGTAGCGCACGCTTCCGCTCCCGCTTGGGAATGTGGGTCGCGTATATCATGTTCACCATCCGCACTTGTGGGGGAAAGCCCTTCTGTCCATTGTTGTTCGGCGGCTTGGGCTCCTCGTCGTCGCTGTGCAGCCCCTTGTCTCTGTTTTCGGCCCTTAACTTGCCTGCCTGCTTGAACACCCAACAATCCCTGTTAGTGTGATTGGCTGGCCTTTCGGGGGTGCCATGTATCTGGCACAAGCGATCGAGTATTCGGTCCAAACTGGACGGGCCCTGAGTATTCTTTTTGAGTGGCTTTTTCCGCTGACCGGATTTGTAGCCTTTGAATCCGGCATTGACTGCCATGTCTTCATTGCTGTCGCTGTTAACGCGGTGTTTTTGCTTATTCCGGCGTGTCCTGCCACTTTTGTCCTTGGTATCCGAATTACCAGGGTTCTTTGATAAGTTGTTACTACGAGCTAGCCAGCTGTCTTCTCCTGCGCAAAAGCGGGTCATGAGTGTCGTGAGGGCTGCCATGGATTTCGGCTTTTCCTGTCCCAGGTGCCGGGCAAGCCACTCGTCGCGGATGTTATGCTTGAAGGCTGCTAGGGCCTCTGCGTCCGGACAGTCGACTATCTGGTTTTTCTTTGTTAGGAACCGTGTCCAGAATTGTCTGGCTGATTCCTCTGGCTGCTGAATTATGTGGCTTAAGTCGTCAGCATCCGGCGGTCGCACGTAAGTGCCCTGGAAGTTGTCGAGGAATGCGGCTTCCAGGTCCTCCCAAGAACCGATTGAGTCTGCTGGCAAGCTGTTAAGCCAATGCCGGGCCGGTCCTTTAAGTTTGAGCGGGAGGTATTTGATGGCGTGTAGATCATCGCCGCGTGCCATGTGGATTGAAGGAGATAATCATCGATCCATACTGCCGGATCTGTTGTGCCATCGTATGATTCGATGTTTACGGGTTTGAAACCCTCTGGGATTTTATGATCCATTACTTCATTCGTGAAGCATAGCGGGTGTGCGGCGCCTCTGTACTGGGCTATATCACGACGCAGCTCGGAAGAGCTATGTCTGTTGTGTTCGGCCCAGCCGGATTTGTTGTATCCGGAGTGAAGATCATTGTCACATGTCGTAGGGCGCCTGCGCGATCCGTAGATCGATCTTGTTTGTCTTGCCTTATCCTCCAGTATGTCTCGCAGGTTGGGCGCATTTTCCCGTGCCTTAGTTGAGCGGCGTTAGGGCATGGCTTGGATGGAGGGCCGAGAGGCCTCTTTGTCGCGGCCGCGAGGTGGCCGGTCTGCCATGTCATGCGCTGGTGATGTAGGTGCTTCCTCCTCTGATCGGGGTAGCGGCCTGCGCTTCGGGTAACCCTTGGAGGGGCGTTCGAGTTCATACTCTTCGGCCGCAAGGACTTCAGTCCATCTGTCAGCTAGCAAATCTTGGGCAGCTCTAAGCTGTTGCTGCTTTTTCTTGAGGCTGCTTGCCGTGGCTAAAAGCCTGCGTTTAAAACGCTCTTGTTCGGCGGGGTCTGATGGTATGACGAATTTGTCGTCATCGAGGCTTGCCGTGTCTTCGAAGGGAGGCGTATAGTTATCATCCTCGACCTCTCGGTCTGCCGCTCTCTCATGAGGGCTGGCTTCTCCATCTTCCTGTGCCGAATCTTGCTGAGGTGGGTGTTCTTCGGTGCTATCCGGGGTAGTATCATCTCCTGTGCCGGAATCACCGTTTTTGCTTTGGCGGGATTTAGAGCGGCGCCGCTGACGCCGGCGCTTTGGCTGTTTCTTGGGGGCGTCATCCCCCACTGTTCCATCGCCATCTCCATCTTTTGGAGTATCCACCATATATATGTCATATGAAGAGGTGGCCTTCCAGTGCCCTACAGGTGCTGGTTCCTGTTCGTCTCCTACATCGTCGTCCATGCCGTCGATGTCTTCGGAGCTGAGGTCAAGCATGTCGATTAGATCGTCGACAGTGGCTACAAAGTGGGTGGTGGGTGGGCTTTGAATTTCCTCATCGTGCGTATCCCACCCTCGCTGACCGTAGTCCGGCCAGGGCTCTCCTGATAAAGAGAGAGACTTAAGAGAATTCAGGATGTCGCCAAAAGGCGAATGCTGAAAGATGTCTGCGGTGGTGAACTCCATTATCGGCGCCCAATCGGATTCGATTGGCAGGGGCGCGGGGGGTTCGGACTCCGGGGAGGAGTCCGGATCCTCGGAGTCACGGGTCGTGCAGAGTGCGGGGCTAGCGTTCGGCTCGATCGCTTTTGGGATCGCAGCCGCCGAGGTGACGTCCAACCGCTCATCCTCGATTGGCGCAATAGGCTCCGAGTTAGGGGTCGGAACGGATGCGTGTGCGGCCTCCAGGACTCTGCCCGGGGGCAGAGCTAGATCATGCCTCTCGAGATAGTGCGGCGCGCTTGGCCGTGGCTCGAGTCCGTCGAAGATCAAGTCTCTGCGGATGTCAGCCGTGTAGTTTAAGCTTCCAAACCTGACTTGATGGCCAGGGGGTAGCTTTCGATCTGCTCCAGGTGGCCGAGCGAATTGGCCCGCAAAGCGAAGCTGCCGAAGACGAAGATCTGTCCGGGGAGCAAAGTCTCACCCTGGACCACATCGTTGTTGATGATCAAAGGAGCCATCGGGCCTAAAGGTGACGACATAGAGGAACTCTCAATGAAAGCACCAATGTCGGTGTCAAAACCGGCGGATCTCGGGTAGTGGGTCCCGAACTGTGCGTCTAGGCCGGATGGTAACAGGAGGCAGGGAACACGATGTTTTACCCAGGTTCGGGCCCTCTTGATGGAGGTAAAACCCTACGTCCTGCTTGATTAATATTGATGATATGGGTAGTACAAGAGTAGATCTACCACGAGATCAAGGAGGCTAAACCCTAGAAGCTAGCCTATGGTATGATTGTTGTATATGGAGTTGATTGCCTACGGACTATAACCCTTCGGTTTATATAGACACCGGATAGGGTTAGGGTTACACAGAGTCGGTTACAATGGTAGGAGATCTTGAATATCCGCATCGCCAAGCTTGCCTTCCACGCCAAGGAAAGTCCCATCCGGACACGGGACGAAGTCTTCAATCTTGTATCTTCATAGTCCAGGAGTCCGGCTGAAGGTATAGTCCGGCTACCCAAACACCCCCTAATCCAGGACTCCCTCACCCCCTAACCGAGATCCGCCAGTTTTGACACCGACAATGACCTAGGAAACTACGAATACCTTTGATGTCCTTAGGACATGGCATTTTCTCAATAGCATCAACCTTAGCTTGGTCCACTTCAATACCTATTTCAGAAATTTTATGACCCAAGACAATGCCTTCATTAACCATAAAGTGGCATTTTCCCAATTCAAGACAATATTTGTTTGTTCAAATCTCTACAAAACTCGATCAAGATTGCTTAAACAATCATCAAAAGACTTCCCATAAATAGAGACGTCATCCATGAAAACCTCAACAATCTTTTCACAAAAGTCAGAGAATATATCAGTCATACATCTTTGAAAGGTAGCAGGTGCATTACATAAACCAAAAGGCATATGTCTATAAGCACAGGTTCCAATAGGACAAGTAAAAGTGGTATTTTCTTGATCAGGTTGAGAAACAGTTATTTGTGAAAAGCCAGAATATCCATCAAGGAAGCAAAAGTGTGTGTGCTTAGATAATCTTTCAAGCATTTGATCAATAAAGGGCAAAGGGTAATGATCTTTCCTAGTTGCTTTATTTAATTTTCTAAAATCAATTACCATTCTGTAGCCTGTAACAATTCTTTGTGGAATAAGTTCATTTTTATCATCAGGAACAACCGTTATACCTCCCTTCTTAGGGACACAATGAACAAGACTTACCCATCTACTATCAGCTATTGGATAAATTATACCTACTTCCAGAAGTTTTAATATTTCTGTTCTTACCACCTCTTTCATCTTCGGATTTAATCGACATTGGTGATCAACAACGGGTTTAGCATCCGGTTCCATATTAATTTTGTGCTGACATAGAGTGGGACTAATGCCCTTGAAATCATCAAGAGTATATCCAATAGCAGCTCGGTGCTTCCTTAGAACTTTCAATAACCTTTCTTCTTCATGTTCTGAAAGGTTAGCACTAATAATAACAGGATATATCTTCTTTTCATCAAGAAAAGCATATTTCAAAGTGTCTGGCAATTGTTTTAATTCAAACACAGGATCACCCTTAGGTGGAGGAGGACCTCCAAGAGTTTCAATAGGCAAATTGTGTTTAAGTAGAGGACGTTGTTCAAAGAAAATATTATCTATTTCATTTCATTTCTTTCATGCATATGTAAATCATTCTCATGGTCTAGCAAATATTGTTCTAAAGGATCAGTAGGTGGCACATCAATAGAAGTAAGACCAATTAATTCATCCTTGCTAGACAATTCTTTTTCATGATGGTTCCTACTAAACTTGGAAAAATTAAACTCATGAGACTCGTCACCAAAGCTAACACCCACAGTTTGTTTCTGACAATCTATCTTAGCATTAACGGTGTTCAAGAAAGGTCTACCAAAGATAATGGGAGAGAAGTCAGCTTGTGGGGAACCAAGAACAAGAGAATCAGTAGGATATTTTATTTTCCCACACAAGACTTCAACATCTCTAATAATCCCACAAGGTGATATGGTGTCTCTATTTGCGAGTTTAATAGTAACATCTATGTCTTCTAACTCTATAGGTGCTATGTCTTCCCTAATTTCTTGTTATAACTTGTAAGGAATAGCACTCACACTAGCACCCATGTCACATAAACCATGATAACGGTGATCTCCTATTTTAACTGAAATGACAGGCAGGCTAACAACTGGTCTATTTTTATCCCTTTTTCGGGTTTGGCAATTCTAGCAGCTTCTGCACAGAAGTAGATAACATGCCCATCCACATCTTCTTCCAAGAGATCTTTAACCATAGCAATATTAGGTTCAACTCTAATTTTTTTCATCTGGTTTAGGTGTTCTAACAGAGCTTTTGTTAACCATAGTCGAAACTTTAGCATGTTCCTTTATCCTAACAGGAAAAGGAGGTTTCTCAAGCAGTAGGTACAACTGGATCAACATTATAAAGTATAGCTTCTTCTTTAACTGGTACCAGTTATTTAATTTCTTCTTTAATCGGTGGGTACTATTTAAAACACTTCTCCTTAGGGAGTTCAACATGAGTAGCAAATGATTCACAAAAGGAGGCTACTATCTCAGAGTCAAGTCCATATTTAGTGGTAAACTTTTGAAAAGCATCGGTATCCATAAAAGATTTAACACAATCATACTTAAGTTTAATACCTGACTCTTTACCTTCGTCAAGTTCCCAATCTTCAGAGTTGCGTTTAATTCTTTCCAAAAGATCCCACCCGAATTCAATAGTCTTCTTCATAAAAGAACCAACATAAGAAGTATCAAGCATGGTTTGATCATTGCGAGAAACCCGAGCATAAAAATTCTGGATACTTGAGAGATCATGGTTGGGGCATGAATATAACATTGACTTAAGCCTCCCCCAAGCTAGAGCGATACTTTCTCCTTCACAAGGCCAAAAAATTGTGTATATAATTCCGATCACGATGAACTAGATGCATAGGATAAATTTTTTGGTGGAACTCCAATTTCAAACGATTCCAATTCCATGATCCAATATCATCGCATAGCCTATACCATGCCAATGATTTTCCCTTCAAAGATAAAGTGAAAACCTTTCTCATCACCTCATCTCCGGGTAAACCTGCAAGCTTAAACAATCCACAAATTTGTTCCACTTATATTAAGTGCATATCGGGATGTTCGGTTCCATCTCCTGCATAAGGATTAGCTAGCAGTTGTTCTATCATACCTGAAGGAATTTCATATTCAATATTTTCAGTAGGTGATGTAGGTTGAGGGGCAATTGATTGTGGTTCCGGACGAGGTGAAGATACCCCGAACAAACCCCTCAAAGAATTGTTTTCCATAGTAACAAGTGACAATAAATTTCAGCACACTATATAAATGTTTCCTTACCGAATTCCACTTACCATAAGCGCTTCACTCCCCGGCAACGGCGCCAAAAAATAGCCTTGATGACCCACAAGTATAGGGGATCAATTGTAGCTCTTTTCGGTAAGTAAGAGTGTCGAACCCAACGAGGAGTAGAAGGAAATGACAAGTAGTTTCCAGTAAGTAGTGTTTGCAAGTGCTGAAATTGTAAGTAGCGAGTAGTTTGATGGCAAGGTAATTTGTAACGAGCAAGTAACGATAATTGTAACAAGTATGCAGCAAGGTAGCCCAATCCTTTTGAGGCAAAGGACAGGCCAAAACGGTTTCTTATAATGAGCAAAGCGTTCTTGAGGGTACACGGGAATTTCATCTAGTCACTTTCATCATATTGGTTTGATTTGTGTTCGCTACTTTGATAATTTGATATGTGGGTGGACCGGTGCTTAGGTGTTGTTCTTACTTGAACAAACCTCATACTTATGACTAACCCTCCCGCAAGCATCCGCAACTACGAGAAAAGTACTAAGAATAAATTCTAACCATAGCATTAAACTCTAGGATCCAATCGGTCCCTTATGGAATAGTGCATAAACTGGGGTTTAAGTTTCTATCAGTCTCGCAACCCACCATCTATTTACTACTCCACAATGCATTCCCTTAGGCCCAAATATGGTGAAGTGTCATGTAGTCGACATTCACATGACACCAATAAGGGAATCACAACATACACACTATCAAAATATCGAACACATATCAAATTCACATGATTACTTGCAACATGATTTCTCCCGTGACCTCAAGAACAAAAGTAACTACTCACAAATAATAATCATGCTCAAGATCAGAGGGGTATTAAATAGCATATTGGATCTGAACATATAATCTTCCACCAAATAAACCATATAGTAATCAACTACAAGATGTAATCAACACTACTAGTCACCCCTAGCAACAATCTATAGTTCCGGTAACAAGATTGCATACAAGAGATGAACTAGGGTTTGAGATGAGATGGTGCTCGTGAAGATGTTGATGGAGTTGCCCTCCCCGAGATGGGAGAGTTGTTGGTGATGATGATGACGATGATTTCCCCCTCCGAGAGGGAAGTTCCCCCGACAGAATCGCTCCGCGGGAGGGCAAAAGTGCTCCTGCCCAAGTTCTGCCTCGAGGCCGTGGCGCTTCATCCCGAAAGTCCTCCTCTTATTCTTTCTAGGTCAAAACCACTTATATACCAGAAGATGGGCACTAGAGGTGGGTCGAGGAGGCCACAACCCACCAGGGCGCTCCTGGGGGGCCTGGCGCGCCCAGGTGGGTTGTGCCCACGTGGTGGCCCCCTCTAGTGTTTATTGGCTCAAGTATTTCTCAAATAATCCATAAAAAAACTCCGGAAAGTTTCAGCTCATTTGGAGTTGTGCAGAATAGGTGGCATGAAGTAGCTTTTTCAGGTCCAGATTTCCAGCTGCCGGAATTCTCCTCTTGGTGTTTTCCTTGCAAATTATGAGAGAAAAGGCATTAGAATTACTCCAAAAAGCATTATTATGGATAAAAACATTATAAATAGCAGTAAAAAACATGATGTAAAATGGACGTATCACCTCTTCACTGGAGGGAGGTGGTCTAACACGTGGCGACACTTCATAAACGACATCCCAACCATTCAGATTTGTATTAGTTTGGCACGCCCATGGTAGATAGAAAACTTGGGTCGCCTGTTGAGCCGTAATATAGACACCGAGAACATCTAAATGGGTGCTTTGTTTGATTTTGACTAGCCCTGTATGTTCATGAGTCCTTCTAGTCTCCTTCATCTGGAATCAATAACATTTGAAGACTATGATGTTCGATGGGTTTTCACCATAGAATAGAAGTTCATAAATTGCTTCAACTCTTCCATAATACGCAGTACCTCCTTTGCCAATAGTAGAGACACCACAATTTGTAGATTTTCGGTCGACCATAGATAGCTCTTTGCCAAAGGTAGGAAAGTGATACCCGTTGATGTCATATTTCAGAAATGAACGAACCTTATAGTCAAAACCATTAGCAGCTTGTCTCAATTCGGCATCCATAGACTCTGAATTAGCCCAAGTTTAATACGAAAGGATTGTTGCATTAGCCGCAAATTATACCAAGAAATGAAATGGTCTATTAATGGCAATTAGCATTTCTTTGAACTAAGAGATGAAACCGGGATAGCCGCCTCCATGCTTTGCCGGAAGCTCATACTCTTCGATGGAATCATTTTGGATCACCGCTCCATCCGAGAATTTGGCAATGTATCGACTGTATCAAATATCCAGGAACAAGAGCAGTTCAAAGGAATTAGAAGTTGCGAAACAATGTATTGAGAACTTACTCGATGTACGGACACACTTCTGTTAGGTTGTTAAAGATATGCAAAGAAATGGTCCGTCGTTCTTCGACATCCAACACTATTGGTTTCGAAGCACTGGCTGGTGCGAGCTCCCCTTTGAATAGGGTGAGGTCGGATCCACCTTTTTTAGGTCACCAACATTGTTTTGAGGCTCCGGATTATGCAAATGACGATTTTTGGCTTCATAGTGTGTTGTCACGAAGTTTGCCGCCTCCTCAGTGATGAATGTCTCAGCCATCGATGCTTCAATTCTATGTTTATTTTTACATTTTGCTCGAAGTGTCTTCTGCATCCTCTTAGTTGCATAGCACCAACGATTTTGCACATCCCCCCAATCTTGCCTCGGTCGGGAGATGTAAAATCAAATGCTGCATTGGATTAAAGAAGCCCTGTGGAAAGATCTTCTCTAACTTGCAGAACAACTTCAGTGCCAACTTTTCCATGTCATCTATCACGCCAAGCGATAGCTCTTTCACACAAAGAACACGGAAGAAATAGCTCAGCTTTGCCAGTACTAGCCATTCATCCTTAGGGATAAAGCCACGCAACATCCCTGGCATTACCCGCTCAAGCCATATGTGCCAATCATGACTCTTGAGACCAAATATTTTCAATTTTTCAAGACTCACTCTCCTCTTTAGATTCACTGCATACCCATCGGGGAACATCAATTGCATTTTCACCCACAAGATAATTTCCATCATAGCTAGCCTTCCCAGATTGAACCAGGCCTTTTGCTTCGTCCAGTTCTGCTTTCATTTCGGTTGTCGCATATTTTGTAATGGTCTATCACATAGAGTCTGCATATTGACTCTAGCCTTAGTATTATCCTTTGGATTCCCCTCTATGCTGAACAATGTACCAAAAAGGGCCTCGTTGATATTCTTTTTAGTGTGCATCACGTCGATGTTGAGTGGAAGAAGGAGGTCTTTGAAGTAAGGCAGATCCCACAAGCATGTCTTGTGAGTTCAGGCGTGTTCCGAATTATACCACTTGAAATACCCTAGACGCTCTGGATCAGGCTCGAGAGCATTTAACTGGGATTTGTTGGCTAGTCAACACAGGTGGTGCCGAATTTTTGACAACTCTACATTTGATGAAGTTCTTCTTGTCTTTTCTGAACTTATGGCGAGGATCCAGGAACTGTCTATGCAAGTCGAAGCAAGAATACTTGCGACCCGCCTGCAGCCAATGAAACTAAAGAGTTGCCTTGCATGTGGGGCATGGGAACCCTCCATGCGTACACAAGCCAATGAATAGCACATACGTCAGCAAGTCATGCATCGAGTACATGTACCAGGCATGCATTATGAAGTTTTGTTTACTAGCAGCGTCTTATGTCTTGGACCCATTATCCCAAGCTTCTTGCAATTAATCCTTAAGCATCTACATGTACACATTCGTATTCTTCCCCCGGATAGTTGGGCCCTGGAATTATCAATGTTAGGAAAATGTTCTTTCTTTGCATAATCTGTTCACGGGGGGGGGGGGGGGGGGGGGGGAGATTGAGTGGAATGACAAATACAGGCCAACAACTGTATTGGGTTGCTGATACGTCTTCAACGTATCTATAATTTATGAAGTATTCATGCCATGTTTACAACAATTTTATATGGTTTTGGTATGATTTGGATGGAACTAACCCGGACTAACGCAATTTTCAGCAGAACTACCATGGTGTTGTTTTTTGTGCAGAAATAAAAGTTCTCCAAATGCAACGAAACTTCTTGATGGTTTTTTGGAACAAAAGAGGCACTAGAAGCTTTGTGGGAGGGTCAAAAGAGCCACAAGGAGGGCACAAACCCACCAGGGCGCGCTAGAGGGGCTTGGCTTGCCCAAACGGGTTATGCTCACCTCGAGCCCCATCTTAGCGTGATTCCAACGCCAAAAAAATCCTATAAATAGATAAACCATCAGAAATAACCCTATATCAGAAGTTTCGCCGCCGCAAGCCTCTGTAGCCACGAAAAACCAATCTAGACCCTGTTCTGGCACCCTGTCGGAGGGGGAAATCATCACCTGTGGCCATCTTCATCATCCCAGTGGCCACCATGATGAGGAGGGAGTAGTCCACCCTCGGGGCTGAGTGTTTAAACTATGCATAGGGGTTGATGCATGTTCTCATCCTTGTTTCTCGGGTAGAAATCTTGGGGCACTCTTTGAGGTTCTTTGTGTTGGATTGAGTATTATGAATATGAAATTGTTTGATGCATATTGTATAATCAACTCACGGATACTCGCGGTGACTGATGATCCACAAGTATAGGGGATCTATTGTAGTCCTTTCGATAAGTAAGAGTGTCGAACCCAACAAGGAGCAGAAGGAAATGATAGGCAGTTTTCAGTAAGGTATTCTCTGCAAGCACTGAAATTATCGATAACAGATAATTTTGTGATAAGGTAATTTGTAATGGGTAGCAAGTAATAAAAGTAAATAAGGTGCAGCAAGATGGCTCAATCCTTTTTGTAGCAAAGGACAAGCTTGGACAAACTCTTATATAAAGGAAAGTGCTCCCGAGGACACATGGGAATTATCGTCAAGCTAGTTTTCATCACGTTCATATGATTTGCGTTCGGTACTTTGATAATTTGGTATGTGGGTGGACCGGTGCTTGGGTACTGCCCTTCCTTGCACAAGCATCCCACTTATGATTAACCCCTATTGCAAGCATCCGCAACTACAAAAAGAAGTATTAAGGTAAACCTAACCATAGCATGAAACATATGGATCCAAATCAGCCCCTTACGAAGCAACTCATAAACTAGGGTTTAAGCTTTTGTCACTCTAGCAACCCATCATCTACTTATTACTTACCAATGCCTTCCCTAGGCCCAAACAATGGTGAAGTGTCATGTAGTCGACATTCACATGACACCACTAGAGGAAAGACAACATACATCTCATCAAAATATCGAACGAATACCAAATTCACATGACTACTTATAGCAAGACTTCTCCCATGTCCTCAGGAACAAACGTAACTACTCACAAATCATATTCATGTTCATAATCAGAGGGGTATTAATATACATAAAGGATCTGAACATATGACCTTCCACCAAGTAAACCAACTACCATCAACTACAAGGAGTAATCAACACTACTAGCAACCCACAAGTACCAATCTGAGGTTTTGAGACAAAGATTGGATACAAGAGATGAACTAGGGTTTGAGATGAGATGGTGCTAGTGAAGATGTTGATGGAGATTGACCCCCTCCCGATGGGAGTATTGATGGTGATGACGATGGTGATGATTTCCCCCTCCCGGAGGGATGTTTCCCCGGCAGAACAGCTCCGCCGAAGCACTAAATTGGTTCCGCCAAGGTTCCACCTCGTGGTGGCGGAGTTTCGTCCCATGAGCTTGCTTATTAATTTTTCTCGGACGAAAGACTTCATATAGTAGAAGATGGGCACTAGGGGCCTGCCAGGGGGCCCATGAGATAGGGGGCGCTCCCCCACCCTCGTGGCCAGGGTGTGGCCCCCCTTTGGTAAATTCTTTCACCAGTATTTTTTATATATTCCAAAACGTGCTCTCGTGATGTTTCAGGACTTTTGGAGTTGTGCAGAATAGGTCTCTAATATTTGCTCCTTTTCCAGCCCAGAATTCCAGTTGCCGGCAATATCCCTCTTCATGTAAACCTTGTAAAATAAGAGAGAATAGGCATAAGTATTGTGACATAATGTGTAATAACAACCCATAATGCAAGAAATATCGATATAAAAGCATGATGCAAAATGGACGTATCAACTCCCCCAATCTTAGATCTCGCTTGTCCTCAAGCGGAAGCCAATATCGAAAAGTATGTCCACATGTTTAGAGATAGAGGTGTCGATAATATAGAATACAGACATGAGTGCATCATGATCATTCTTATAACAGCAACATATATATATAGTGATATGATTTCTTATGCTAAAGTAACAATTCATTCACAATTTCAAGTATGAATCAGAAACTTCATTGAAAACTAACAAACTATAATCTCAGTCATTGAAGCAATTACAATTTACCATAACATCGGAAAAAGTCAATATAAGAGCCTTTCAGCAAGTCCACATACTCAACTATCATTTAGTCTTTCACAATTGCTAACACTCACGCAATATTTATGGGTATGAAGTTTCAATCGGACACAGAGAAAGATAGGGGCTTATATTTTTGCCTCCCAACCTTTTTACCTCAAGGGTAATGTCAACAATAATAGTTCATGAAAACCCACATCCAATTAGCTATATATATCAGGATCTTTCCAACACATTGTGCTTGCCAAAGGATAAAATGTAAAAAGGAAAGGTGAAGATCACCACGACTCTTGTATGAAGTATAAGACAAGAATAAAAGATAGGCCCTTCGCAGAGGGAAGCAGAGGTTGTCATGTGCTTTTATGGTTGTGTTGGGGATATAATTATGTACGTAAGCCGGCCAGGAGGGGCCGGGTTACGCAAATAGAAGCCCATCTGAAGCCCAAGACCAAGATGTGAAGATGGCGGTTCAGTAAAGGGTCTAAAGGCCCACAGACGATTTAGGGCCCATGGTGACAAGCCACCATGAGGGCGCAACTTGTATTGTAAGGTAGAAATAACTAGTCACCGAGCCGGACACTGTTTATGAGCCGGCCAGGACTCTGTAAGCCGTAGGGCGTCAACCCGTGTATATAAGGGGACGACCCGCTGGTGGCTTAGGAACAAGAAAGAAGAGATCGAGAACCGGGCATAGCGTATCTCGCTCCCTGGTCATCGAAACCTCAAGCAATTCCAACCCAACTAGACGTAGGCCTTCCTTCACCGTAAGGGGCTGAACTAGTATAAACCTCGCGTGTCCTTTGTCCCGATTAACCCCTTTAAGCTTCCTAGTTGCGATGGCTCCACGATCAAGTCCTTGCAAGAGGACATCTGCCGTGACAATTCCACGACAGTTGGCGCCCACCGTGGGTCCAGCGCACGGTGGATTCGAGTTCTTGAAGGGCAGCTTCGAAGGGCTCGAGGGATACACAGTTGGCCGGATGACCAAAAGTCGTCGCGGCAAGATCTACATCGACGACGAAGGCTGGGGCCCCGATGCCGGTTCAATTGAGTACGGCTACCGGGTCCCCTTTGGCGGAATTCACCTCTTCATCGGCCGGATTGGTGAGCCGGGCCCTGAGCCGGACAGCTGCACCGACCTCGTCGAGACGGCTCAGCGTGCGAAACCCGCCCGAGCTCAACCCGTCGTGAAGCGTGCCTTTGTGGGTTGCATCCACGGAGGTGAACTTCCTGAAGGATCTGAAGGTGATGGTGAGCCGGCTGTCCTCTCTGACGATGATTCATCCGCCGGCTCAACAGATTCGCTGTATCAAGTTCAAGATGGCGTGCTTGGGGGCTGTTCCGATGGCAGCACTATTCCGGACCTCTCAAAGTCGCCAAACCGGGCAGGAGTCTTCATGGCTGGTACTCAACCCGGCCAAAATTCTATGGCTTCAGCGGCGATAACGTCCGGGTTAGGAGCAGCCGGGGCAGGAGGCCCCGTGCGCTCACCGGCTCAGGTGCTGATGGATCTCATGGATAAGCTTATGGCTTTATTAACTGTTACAGTCATCCCTGCGAACCAATCTGAGCATGAGGCTGAGGTGGCACAGGTTCGCGACAAGATCGCCCGGGTCAAGGAAACCTTAGCAGCTGAGGACGCTAGATTAGCAGCAGAGCGAGCGGCTTTGGACGTACGGGCGCAGCAACTTCAGGCAGAGGCCTTGCAGCTCACGTTGAGCCTAAACGCATCTAATGAGGTAATGAGGAGGAGACATCAGAAAACTCAGTCCCGTTTACCTCAGAATTATGATCCTCGAAATCTCTTTGCTACACCCGGGGCCAGCCCAAGTAACCCGCCAGGTGCGAATCAGCTTATGACATCCGGAGCGGGAGGTCCAGTCAGGCCTCAGGGGATGGCACCGCCTCACGGCAATACGGCACCGCCCAGTTACGTACCAATACCGCAGGGTCACTTCTCCAGCCCCATGGAGAACTTAATCGCAGCATCAGCACGTTTGGCGGCTCTCCTGGTAGATGGGGATGATCCGACAGCGGTGGAAACCCGGAAGATCAGAGAACTTGTCCAAACAGCCCTGGCTCAGCAAGAAACCTACTCCTACAGCCGGGATAGGATTCACTCGAGTCCTCCACCCTGGTTAGCTCCGCCTCGTCAAAATCGGAGCCCGAGTTACAGTAGACACATGGAGTCAGAGGCCTTGTCAAGTAACGCTCAGCGCCGGAACCAGCCCGGCGGGTATAACCCGGTTCAGGATCGGATACGTCAGGAGGACGAGCGGGCGGCTCAGCTGGCGGCTCAACTAGCAGCCCAACAGAACTCACCGGCTTACCCGATGACTTCCGTTGAAGCGGGAGTTGCTACTAGAACCGGAGGAGTTCCTTGTCTGGTACCGGCTCTACGTAATGTACATATGCCCAAGGATTTTAAGGGGCCTCGGAAGGTGCCGAATTATATGGCCGATTTACAGCCTGGGGCATGGATTGAAATTTATGAGATGGCTATGGAGCTGCTAGAGGTTAGTGATGAGGCAATGGCTAAATATTTCACCATGATGCTGGACGGAATGGCCCGTTCTTGGTTAAAGGGTTTGCCACCCAACTCCATTAGTTCATGGGCGGAGCTAAAAGCCCGTTTCATCCAGAACTTCAGAGATACTTGCAAGCAGTCTATGTCAATTGTGGATCTAACAAATTGTAAGCAGGAAGAAGGTGAATCTACGACTCATTGGGTGCGCCGGGTCAAGGATATAATACATTCGTCTGACAAGATGGATGCCGGCTCAGTAGTTCTCATGCTGGAGAAGAATTGCCGCTTTGAGCCTCTGAGACAGAAGCTGGGGCGCCTTAAGCGTGATTGCAACGATATGGGGACGCTGATGGCGGCTTTAGTCAAGTATGTCGATTCTGATAGTACCAAGGATCCCGCGTCTGATGAGGAAAAGACAGGGAAGGGAAAGAAGAACGGCAATGGAAAGGGTCGGCAGCATAACCCGGCGAGTCAAGGAGGCAATAAGCGTAAGGCGGACAGTAACCCGGAATTTGTGGCCAATGCATAGGGTAACAATCAGAAGCGCAAAGGAAAGCCACCCCGGTTTGGTGGGTCAGGTCCGTCTCTCGAGCAACTACTCAATGAACCCTGCCCGAAACACGGCACCCGGGAACGACCAGCGACTCGTTTATGGAAGGATTGTGCAATCATGAAAGCTTTCAAGAATTCTAACACATTTGATGGCAATCAAGGCCCAGGCGGCGGTTCAGGAGCCGGCGGCTTTCATGGCCCGGGCGGGGGTTCAGGATCCGGTTTTCAGGGAAACCAGGGTGGTTATAATCAATAGCAGTCTGGTCAAGGAGGTCAGCAGCAGCAGCAGTCGGGTTATCAGAGCCATCCAAAACAGTTAAACAGTGGGCAGTATCACGTGTTCACCACAAGTTTGTGTAAACGTGATCATAAAGTTCATAAGAGGGCTGTGAATTCTATTAAACTGGCAGTCCCTCGTTACTTGAGGTGGTCGGAACAGCCTATTATCTGGAACTGGCCCTAGTGGTGGCACCGCAAGTTGTTGGTTATAAGTTTACTAAAGTGCTCATGGATGGAGGTAGCAGCATCAACATCCTCTATTACGAGACCTTTCGGCGCATGGTATTAACTGACAAGAATTTAAAGACTTCCAACACCGTCTTTCATGGAGTGGTGCCCGGTAAGTCGGCGTATCCTGTGGGGAAGATTGAGCTAGAGGTGGCCTTCGGAGACGAGCATGATTCTAGGGTGGAAAAGTTAACTTTTGAGGTGGTCAAAATCAAGAGTCCATATCACGCTTTGTTCGGGCGGCCGGCCTATGCCAAATTCATGGCACGGCCGTGTTATGTGTATCTACAGCTCAAGATGCCGGGTTACAAGGGTACCATCACTGTGCATGGAAGCCGAAAGGTGGCCCTGGAGTGTGAAGAGGGCGATGCGGCTTACGCCGAGTCTGTCTGTGCAGCAGAGGAGCTCAAATTTTATCAAGATAACGTTGACCCGGCAGATATGACTTCTCTCAAGAAGCCAACTACGGAGCATGACCCGGCCATGAAGTTTAAATCGGCTGCAGAGACTAAGCTTGTTGATTTCACTCTAGGCGATTCATCTAAGCAATTCAGCATCAGTGCCAACTTGGATCCTAAATAGGAAAGCGCGCTCATCGAGTTCATCCGTGAGAACCGGGACATCTTTGCATGGAAACCTTCTGACATGCCGGGTGTACCGAGAGAACTCACTGAGCACACTCTTAATATTGATCCGAAGTATAAGCCGGTCAGGCAATTTCTGCGGCGATTCAATGAAGAGCGACGAAAAGCTATAGGAGAAGAGGTCGCCCGGCTCTTGGCGGCTGGGTTTATTGTTGAAGTCTTTCACCCAGAATGGTTGGCTAACCCGGTGCTCGTACTCAAGAAAAACGGCACCTGGCGGATGTGTGTGGATTACACGGACCTAAATAAGGCTTGTCCGGCTGATCCTTTTGCTCTCCCCCGTATTGATCAAATCATTGATGCTACGGCAGGTTGTGCATGTTTGAGTTTTTTGGATGCTTATTCTGGCTATCATCAGATCAAGATGGCAGTTAAGGACCAGGAGAAAACGGCTTTCATCACCCCGTTTGGAGCCTTCTGCTATGTGTCTATGCCATCTGGGCTCAACAGTGCCCAGGCAACTTATCAACGGTGTGTACAGAATTGTCTTCACGATCAGATTGGGCGCAATGTTCATGCTTATGTGGATGACATAGTAGTGAAATCCAGAGAGGCGGAAACCTTGATCTCTGATCTCAGAGAAACCTTTGACAATCTCTGGGTTTACAAAATGATGCTTAACCCGGAGAAGTGTGTATTTGGTGTGCCTGCAGGCAAGCTTTTGGGATTCTTGGTCTCAAACAGGGGCATCGAGGCTAATCCGGAGAAGATTAAGGCAATCACTTCTTTGGCTAAACCGGCATGTATTAATGATGTTCAGCGATTGGCGGGTCATGTTGCCGCTTTGAGCCGGTTCATAAGCCGGTTAGGTGAGAAGGCCCTACCGCTGTACCAATTAATGAAGAAGGCAGACACCTTTGTCTGGAGTGATGCCGCTAATGCTGCTTTTGAGGATTTGAAGAGGCAGTTATCTGAGCCGCCGGTTCTTGCGGCTCCCATTGACAAAGAGCCTTTGCTGTTATATGTGGCTGCTAATTCACGAGCCGTCAGTGTGGCGATTGTGGTAGAGCGCAAGGAGGCTGGTAAGGAACATCCAGTTCAACGGCCGGTTTATTATGTCAGTGAGGTACTCATCGAGTCAAAGCAAAGATATCCTCATCAGCAGAAACTTGTTTACGGGGTGTTCATGGCAAGCCGGAAGCTGAAGCAATACTTCCAAGGTCACGCTATCACTGTGGTAAGTTCTGCCCCCTTGGGAGACATTATTCAGAACAGAGAGGCTACAGGACGAGTCGCCAAATGGGCCATCGAGCTCGGGCCTCATGGTCTGAAGTACGGGCCGCGCACTGCCATTAAGTCTCAAGCTTTGGTGGATTTCATCAACGACTGGACAGAGCTACAGGCACCTGAGGAGAAGCCCGATAACACTTATTGGGTTATTCACTTTGATGGGTCCAGACAGTTGGAAGGCTCGGGGGCTGGAGTTGTATTAACTTCCCCTCGAGGTGACAAATTTTGTTATGTGCTCCGGCTTATGTTTCCTTGCACTAACAATGCAGCTGAGTATGAGGCCCTGCTCCATGGTCTCCAGATGGCCAAAGAGATGAACTTGAGCCGGGTAAGATGCTTAGGAGACTCAGACCTTGTGGCTCAACAGGTGTCAGGCAAGTGGGACTCTAAAGATCCCCTCATGGCGGCTTACCGTCATGAAGTCGATGTTGTGGCTGGATATTTCAAGGGTTACGTGGTGAACACATTGATCGAAGGAAGAATGAGGCGGCGGATGCCTTAAGCCGGCTGGGGTCTCAGTGTAAGCCGGTGCCGCCTAACACATTTCTTGATGTTTTGCATAATCCTTCTGTTAAGTTACCTACAGAAGAAGATCTGGCAATACCAGACCCGGAGGCACAGCTAGTGGCGGCTCTCCACGTTATCCTGGATTGGACAGTGCCTTATTTGGCTTACATGACCCGGGGGGAGTTGCCGGAGGACGAGGGCAAGACAAATCGTCAGGCGGTCCAAGTCCATGACAATTGTCAATGGCGAGTTACATCATTACAGCGTCACTGGAGTGATTCAACGTTGCGTGTCACCTGCAGAGGGTCAGGAGATCCTTTGTGAAATTCATGAAGGTGATTGTGGTCATCATGCCGGCTCAAAATCTCTTGTGGCCAAAGCTTTCCGTCATGGGTTTTATTGGCTGATGGCTCATGCTGATGCGGAAGACCTGGTCAATAAATGTGACGGATGTCAGAAATTCTCACGACGAGCCCATGTGCCGGCTCAAGAATTGAGGATGATTCCAATTACCTGGCCGTTTGCAGTCTGTGGGCTTGATATGGTCGGGCCTTTCAAGAGATCTAAGGATAAAAAGACTCACCTCTTGGTGGCGGTTGACAAATTCACAAAGTGGGTGGAGGCGGAGCCAGTCAGTAAGTGTGATGCAGCCACAACAGTCCAGTTTATGAAAAAGGTGATTTTTCGCTTTGGTTTTCCACACAACATCATAACTGATAATGGTACTAACCTTTCCAAAGGAGCTATGGAAGAGTTCTGTCAACGAGAGCATATCCGGCTTGACGTTTCAGCTGTAGCTCACCCTCAATCAAATGGTCAAGCAGAACGAGCCAATCAAGAAATCTTGAAGGGTATCAAGCCCCGGCTCTTGGTCCCTTTACAGCGGACGCCGGGTTGTTGGGTGGAGGAGTTACCTTCTGTACTCTGGAGTATCAATACTACACCTAACAGATCTACGGGTTACACGCCTTTCTTTATGGTGTACAGAGCAGAGGCGGTCCTGCCAAGTGACATCCGTCACGATTCACCCCGTGTGGCGGCTTATGTTGAGGAAGACAATGAAAAAGCTCGGCAAGATGCACTTGACCTGTTGGATGAAGAGCGAGACTTGGCAATAGCCCGCTCAGCGATTTACCAGCAAGACCTGCGTCGCTACCACAGCCGCCGGGTTAAGTCCAGAACCTTTCAAGAAGGCGACTTAGTGCTCCGACTCATCCAGGATCAATCTAACATGCACAAGCTATCCCCTCCTTGGGAAGGACCCTTTGTGGTCAGCAAGAATCTGAACAATGGATCATACTACCTTATCGACGTTCGAGAGCACAAAGACTCACGTAAGTCGGAGGAGGAGACCCGTCGGCCGTGGAATATCGCTCATCTTCGGCCTTATTATACTTGAGCCGTCGGCTCTAATGTGTATATACTTATACTATGTATATTATATAAAGCAATAAAGCAGGACCTCTGTCCTTTTTTCCACTCCCAAAAAGGTTTATGTGTTTTTCCTTGTCAGGTGGTGGAGATAAACAAGGAGAAGCGGATCATATCTGAATCCGGCTTTCCTTTGGTCCGGCTTATGATCATATCTGAATCTAGCCATTGATCACTTGGGGGCTTCCTGTTCAAACATAGGTCGAATTCGAACCAAAGAGAACATAACTGTCGATACCCGCTTGATCGGCATACTGCCAAACCCACTTGGGGGCTTCTTGATCATATCTGAATCATAGCTTAACTCCTTTTGGGTCTGACATGGATCGTATTCGAATCAGCGTCATTAAACAACTCTTATGGTCACTTGGGGGCTTCCTGTTCAAACATAGGTCGTATTCGAACCAAAGAGAACATAGTTGTCGATACCCACTTGATTGGCATCGCCGCAGCCACTGGGGGCTAACAGATCGTATCCGAATCTTAGCTCTACCCCTTTGGAATGGGTCACTGATCGTATTCGAATCAGAAACCCTTGAATTTTGTTCATCATATTTTACAAGTGCCAACATTAGGTATCTTGTGACCCTCTTGAAGGTACAATGGAATACATTACAATCTTCCAGAATTAATGTTAGTTACATCAGGTTGTTAAGAACCAGGTGAACTTATATGTGCCAATTTTCAGGAGTTAAGTTTACCCTCAGGGGTTGGTTTATATAAGCCGGAAAAAATAGCTGTGAGCACTACAGGGAAATGCAAGGTATTTTTGCAAAGGATATAACAGCTTCATACAAACTACAAAGAGAATAATGGCGGTGGCTTATGCAAGTATTAAGGGCCATAAGCATGCGCAAAGGCATAGCAAAACTCAAGGTATCTTCTACTTTGTTACAAGACTCCCCGAGTCTGAATGATGCATTGTTTTCTACGATGACATAAGCAGGTGGCGCCTGACAAGCTACTCTTGGGGTTGACTTGAAGCCTTCGGGTTATCCTTCTCCGTCTCTCCGCCGGCTGCTTTTTCCTGGAAGGATGATGAGGCCTGGTCAATGCCACTCGAGGCTTCAAACTCAGCTTCATCATCTATTAAACCGGTTGGGTCGACTTTAGGAGCAAAGGTGTGCTTACGGGTTGGAGGGATCAAGCTGACATCGTCATAATGCGGCATGGGGATTCTCCGATTCTCCTTGTCATAACCCGGCTGACACTTGGTGAGGTCAGTATTGTTCCCAATAAGAGTAGCCACCGGACGTATATCCTTCACACAGGCGGTGAAATCCTTATCATTAAACATGGTGCCATCTTCATTTAAACTTGGATACCCAAGAGCAATATCGGCGGGGTCTAGTTCTGGAAGCCACGCCTTGGCCCGGCTCAATGCGGCTATAGCTCCGACTCTTGCAGATGCTCGTCTTAACTCTTGGATTCGTTGAGGTAGCACAGCAAGCCGCTTCAGCACATCTTGCAGGAGATAAGGAACATCGTTTGATAAAGCCACAACGGCCAGAGCACGTTGTGACCCGGTGTAGAGTTGTTCCACCAGAGTATAAACCGCCTTCAGCTTGATCACCATGTTCTGCTTAAGATTTGTGCTCCTGGGGCCTGCGTTATTAAGCATAAGGTGAGTCAGAGGAGACAACTGAAATGGTCATTCAAGGAGTTTTGCAGTGTTTAAGGTTTGAGTAAGTCACTCACCGAAGATTGCTGAAACCATTCGAGATATCTGGCGCTTTAAGTCGGACAGTTCGGCCGTTGCTTCCGCAAGCGATGCCTCTGCTGTCTCGGCCCGGGTCACCAGTGCGTCCTTTTCATCAGCCCAAATTTTCTTCTCCGATTCAAAATTTTGCTTCAACTTCTCTTGTTCAGAAACGCTGAATTCAAATTTGGAGTTGGCCTTTTCAATTTCACTTTCCTGGGTTGCCAGGCGATTCTTCAAATCAGCAATCTCCGATTCAAATTTACTTATGGTGGCCTGCATTGCACCGGATAGTAGTAAAAGTTACGGTAAGTACTATTAAGTCCCAAGCACTTTGCAAGCAAAGATACTTGACACTTGGGGGCTAATGTATACCGAAGCTTTCTAAATTATTAAGCCAGTCCTGGATATTAAGTCCCAAATACCTTGCAAGCAAAGATTTTTGGCACTTGGGGGCTAATGTATATCGCAAGTTAAAGGTATTGTGTTACATCCGGTTCAATTATTTTTTCTTTAAGCCAGGCAAGTAGCTCTAACAATTTTTCTAAGTCTACAGCATATTTATTCATAAGCAATAGACTTGGGGGCTGGTACAGTAAGTGTGATTGAAAGTAAGCTAGCATAAGTCATACCTCAGATTTTTGCTGTATCTGCTTCACCATGTCAATTTCCAGGTCACGGCTGCTTTGTACTTGATTGATATAGCCGGAGACAATCTCTCCAATACTCAAATGAGTATAGTCAGCGACGTCCAGCTTGGCCTTCCGGCGTTCCACCAATTCCTCTTTAGAACACTTGGCAAGTACAGACGGCTGTGCCAGCTCAACAAACTGAGTCTTGGGAATTTCAACTTCCTGAACATTTGCCTTGGCGGGGCTAGGAGTCTCCGGGTTACCAGAATTGTTGAAGGTTTGTTCAGTAGGCGGGTCAGACGAATATATAGGAACATCATGAGACGGTTGAGGCGGCGGCTCGTGAGCAGAGGCATCAGGGGCAGCTGTGCCCAGCTCTGGTTCAGTCACAACCGGCTCTTGGGGCGGTTTATTCTTTTTTGCCCTTTTGCTGGGCTTTACTTGCACACTGTGGAAAAGGTAGACAGGTTAAATACAGCAAATATGAGTAAAATAAAGCATAAGGTACAACAAGTTTATATTACCCGGGAGCAGTTTTGAAGGCTGGCATGTTGGATTGCATAGACTCACAGGAGGAAGGTGAAATATCCTGGTAGTTGGAGTCAGAATAATTGAGAGGCTAACAAATGAAACCCGCCAAAGGAAAAAGAAGGTGTAAATCGGAGATAACCTCAGTCTGGCGTTTCCTGGTCACATCAGGTAAGCCGGAGGAGAGTTCCGTGTCTTTGCTGGTCCGGATCTGCCTCCGGCTCTCATAAATCTATCGCTTCAAAAGAAAGTCAGGATCTTGGTAAGCCAAAGGATGTGAAAATCTTACTTTCCGGGTTACTCTTCGAATTTTCTGACGCGGCCGAAGCTCGGAGTCGGAGGAGATTACAATTACCTCTTCCTCGACGGGTTGGCTGTTGCGCGTGTCTTCCTGAAAGAAGGTTAGCATCACTAAGGTAGAAATAAAGGAGAAAGGGAAATTCAAAGCTTACCTCTTCCTCGTTATCATCAGTATCATCAAGCTGAAACAGCTCAGAGGCGCTTGGCTTCCTTTTCCTTGAGGTGGTGGGCTTGGTGGTTTTCTTTTCGGCTCTCTTGGCCGCCTTGGCTTTCTTGGCCGCCTCATGATCATATTGCATGTTCCAGAAGCTATCATTTGCCTGTAAAAGGTTATAACTGGTTATGCGTAAGAATACAGCCTAACATGATAAAACATAACCCGATGGCTGGAAACTTACTACAGGGGCCTGGTTCTTCTGGTAAAGAGGTAGTAAGCCGAAGGTGTTACTATTCACTGTGCCCTCCTTCAACAAGGACTGGCTTGTAGCTTCCACTACGTCATCTGGTAAGTCGTCAGGGTTATGACGTTGAGGGTCATCCTTCTCGCCTGAATAATTACACATTAAGCCGGGGCGGCGGCTTAACGGAATTATTCTCCAAGCAATCCAGACCCGGACCAAGTCAATGCCATCTAAGCCGTTCCCTAAAAGAGCTTTAGTCCTCTTGATTTTGGGGGTGAGTGGCAGGCGTTCAATAGCTGTCAACTTATCCGACAGCGGGTGAGTAGGTTCAAGGCGCAATGCGCGGAAGCCGGGCAGTGGATTTTCGCCAGCCGGAGAAGTATCTTGGCAGTAGAACCATGTCTGGTTCTAGTCCTTTGGATGACTCGGCAATTCAGCATAAGGGAACAGGCAGTCTCTCCGCCTTTGAATTGATATGCCACCAAGCTCCAGACTGGGCCCGTTGGCCCATTCATTATGCCAGTTCAAATAGAACAATTCCCTGAACAGAAGTAGGCTGGGTTCTTCTCCAAGGTAGACCTCACAGAAAACTTGAAAGTTGCAGATATTTGACACGGAGTTGGGCCCGATGTCTTGAGGTCTTAAGTCAAAGAAGTGCAAAACGTCTCTAAAGAATTTTGAACTGGGAGGAACAAATCCCCGGCTCATGTGATCGGTAAAAATGATCACCTCCCCTTCCTTGGGTTGAGGTTTCTCTTCAGACGGGTCAGGAGCACGATAAGACATGACGTCCTTCTTGGGAAGATGGCCGGACTTCACAAACTCTGACAGTTTGCTCTCCGTAACAATGGATGGGACCCAGTTGCAGGTAATCGGAGGTTTAACAGCTTTGGGTGCCATTGGGTAAATTGAAGCCTACAACAAGATAAAAGAAATTTTCCGGTTTATTATGACCCGGAGAATAAGCATTATTGGGTTGTCTGAGATGGCGGCTTAAGTAGGGGCCTAATGACATACAGGTAGCTATGTGATAATGTTTAAACAGCTGCAGGTATTAAAGATGGTGAAAATTGTCTTAAGTCGCCAAAAGCAGGCAGTGCTGACAGTCAGTATTATCTTAAACCGGTCACATGAACTACTATGGCTGAAACAGAGTCAACAAACGCAGTTTTTGGTTAAGTGTGGAACAAACAGGTTTCACAAGTTGCAATCATTTTTTTTTGGATCAAACGATGCTCTGGAAAGGAAAAAATTCTAGACCTAAAGCAGTACAGGGAAGTTCATATACTCGAGGAGGGCTTCCAAAAACAAGGAAATGAGATCTATTTTCATACAGAATAAGCACAAAACATCCTCCACGGCAGTTCTATGTTATTTTTACGATCTGAGCAAGGGATTAGAGGTGAGAGTTAATGGAGGTTTGAATCGGGCGGCGGTGAACGTCGACGAACTAAAAAACAGTACCAATGCAGATCTGAGAAAGGGGATAAAAAGAACTCATAGATGCGGATGAGCTGCGGAGGGTCGTCGTCGTTTTCTAGTCCGAATCAGGGTGATGCAGCGGCCTGAGTCGATGAAGACGAGGGGTTCGACGGTGGCGGCGGCAGAGCTTGAGCAGCGAAGAAAGGAGGTGCGAGGAAGAAGACGACTGAAGAAGGAGAATGGGAAAGGACCTAGGTCGCGCCTATTTATAAGGAAGGACCGACCAAGACGGCACAAAAAACGAGGAGACCAAAGCATCATTATCCAGCGGCCCCGACGCCTCGATTCTCGGGATGGTCAGTAAAGGCAAAGATTCGTTGGAGGACATGATGGATTAAAATATGAAATTTATTGAAGATGACGTCACAGAGATTTGACCCGGATCCAGATGATGATGTCACGGCGGGTTAGAATTTCCGCACAAAACAGAGGACTAAGGGCTAGTTTATAAGGTTTTTTTAAGATTGACATGAACTGGTTCAAATCAATCTGGGGCCTAATGTTGGGGATATAATTATGTACGTAAGCCGGCCAGGAGGGGCCGGGTTACGCAAAGAGAAGCCCATCTGAAGCCCAAGACCAAGATGTGAAGATGGCGGTTCAGTAAAGGGTCTAAAGGCCCACAGACGATTTAGGGCCCATGGTGATAAGACACCATGAGGGCGCAACTTGTATTGTAAGGTAGAAATAACTAGTCACCGAGCCGGCCACTGTTTATGAGCCGGCCGGGACTCTGTAAGCCGTAGGGCGTCAACCCGTGTATATAAGGGGACGACCCGCTGGCGGCTTAGGGACAAGAAAGAAGAGATCGAGAACCGGGCATAGCGTATCTTGCTCCCTGGTCATCGAAACCTCAAGCAATTCCAACCCAACTAGACGTAGGCCTTCCTTCACCGTAAGGGGCTGAACTAGTATAAACCCCGCGTGTCCTTTGTCCCAATTAACCCCTTTAAGCTTCCTAGTTGTGATGGCTCCACGATCAAGTCCTTGCAAGAGGACATCTGCCGTGAAAATTCCACGACAGGTTGGATGCACAAAATCTTAATGCGAAAGAACGTCACTTTATATTGCCACTTGTGATATGGACCTTTATTGTGCAATTCGTCGCTTTTATTTCTTCCACATCACAAGATCGTATAAAGCTTATTTTCTCCACACTAATAAATCATACATATTTAGAGAGCAATTTTTATTGCTTGCAACAATGACAACTTACTTGAAGGATCTTACTCAATCCATAGGTAGATATGGTGGACTCTCATGGCGAAACTGGGTTTAAGGATATTTGGAAGCACAAGTAGTATCTCTACTTGGTGCAAAGAATTAGGCTAGCATGAGGGGGAAAGGCAAGCTCAACATGTTGGATGATCCATGACAATATAATTTATTTCGGATGTAAGAAAGCATAACCCATTACGTTGTCTTCCTTGTCCAACATCAACTCTTTAGCATGTCATATTTTAATGAGTGCTCACAATCATAAAAGATGTCCAAGATAGTATATTTATATGTGAAAACCTCTCTTTCTTTATTACTTGCTATTTATTGCAACGATGACCAAAACTATGTTTGTCAACTCTCAACAACTTTTATTCATCATACTCTTTATATGTGAAGTCATTACTCTCCATAAGATCCATATGATCTCTTTATTTATTTTTATTCTTTCTCTTCTCTTTTATTTTTATCCCCTCAAGATCATAGCAAGATAATCAAAGCCCTTGACTCATAACTAATCTTTATTATATATAGCTCATGGACTCGATTACATAGAAGGATCGTAAAGCAAAACTCAAAACTAAATCATACTAAAACTTTATTATACTAGATCAAGATATTACCAAAAGGATCGAACTAAGAAAAACGGTAAAGATAGGAGTGTGATGGTGATACGATACCGGGGCACCTCCCCCAAGCTTGGTAGTTGCTAAGGGGAGTGCCCATACCCATGTGTTTATATCTCTTTCCTCGGGGGTGGTGATGGTGGAGTTGTTGATGATGAAGGCTTGTCGTCCATCTTCCAAGGCATAGGCTCACCATCATAAAAGGATGACCGAGTCTCCAGGATCCTCAAATCTGCAGCCAAACTCATCCTCTTGAATCTATATTCATACTCACAGTTTTGGTTTTGCAGGTCATAGATCTGGTCTTGGAGGCGCTCAATTTTCTCGTGAAGCTTGAAGATGGCATCCCCAATGTTCTTGGCATCCAGCTTGTGGTTGTTGGTGAACTCTGTGATCATTATATGATTGGCGTCGAGTCCACGTTCCACCATCTCTTGGCACTTGAAAACTTGTTGCTCCATTGCCTCGAGCCTTGTCTCCACGCTTCCGATCCTCCTTGGTCCCTCAACATCGCGGATGTGCAGCAACCCCTCACGCATCTCAATGGTTTGAGGATGTTGCAGCACTTCCGCGAGGTAGGGGTTGATGACCTTCCCGAAGAACTTGTCCTTGGGGGCACTTGGAGATGTCATGGTGATCTAGATCTGTTAGAAAAACAGCTCGAAACAAAAACAGAGGATATTTGCATGGTACGGTGGTCAAAACCTTCAGGAGATTATATAATGAATTTTTACCGACCAAAAGAAGTCTCGTGCAAGAAAACGGAGTCCGGAGAGCACACGAGGTGCCCACGAGGCAGGGGGCGCGCCCAGGGGGTAGGGCGCGCCCTCCACCCTCGTGGAAGCCTCGTGTCCTTCCCGGACTGCTTCTTATTTTCCTATTTTCTTAAATATTCCAAAACGGAGAAAATTGCTACTAGAACTGTTTTGGAGTCGGTTTACTTACCGTACCACATACCTCTTCCTTTTCTGAGTCTGAAACATTCTGGAAAGTGTCCCTTATGTATTCCTCCGGGGTTACGGTTTCAATAAAATTAGTTTCAACATTTATGGGATTACCTGAGATATAATGTTTGATTCTTTGACTGTTCACCACCCTCGGATTTGTGTCTTCGAAGTTGTTAATTTTTATGGCGCTGGAAAAATAGACCTCCTCGATGACGTAAGGACCTTCCCATTTAGAGAGGAGTTTTCCTGCAAAAAATCTTAAACGAGAGTTGTATAGCAATACATAATCACCTACATTAAACTCATGTTTTGTATTCTTTTGCCATGCCATCTTTTTACTTTTTCTTTAAATAATTTGGCATTCTCATAGGCTTGGGCTCTCCATTCATCAAGTGAGCTAATGTCAAATAGTCTCTTCTCACCGGCAAGTTTGAACTCATAGTTGAGCTCTTTAATGGCCCAACATGCCTTATGTTCTAGTTCGAGAGGTAAGTGACATGCTTTTCCATAAACCATTTTATACGGAGACATACCCACATGATTTTTATATGCAGTTCTATAAGCCCATAATGCATCATCAAGTTTCTTGGACCAATTCTTTCTAGATCTATTAACATTCTTTTGAAATTAATCTAAGCTCTCTATTACTCAATTCTACTTGACCACTAGACTGTGGATGATACGGAGATGCAATTCTATGATTAACATCATACTTAGCAAGCATTGTATGAAAAGCACCATGAATAAAATGTGAACCACCATCAGTCATTAAATATCTACAGACTCCAAACCTCGGAAAAATAACTTCTTTAAGCATCTTGATAGAGGTGTTATGATCAGCACTACTAGTTGGAATAGCTTCTACCCACTTAGTACCGTAATCAACAGCAACTAAAATATGTGTATACCCATTAGAGGAAGGAAATGGTCCCATATAATCAAAGCCCCAAACATCAAATGGTTCAACAACAAGTGAATAATTCATAGGCATTTCTTGACGTCTACTAATATTACCAATTCTTTGACATTCATCACAAGACAAGACAAACTTACGGGCCTCTTTGAAGAGAGTAGGCCAATAAAAAACGGATTGCAATACCTTATGTGCAGTTCTATCTCCAGTGTGGTGTCCTCCATAAGCCTCGGAGTGACACTTGCGTAGGATATGTTCATGTTCATGCTCAGGTACACAATGTCTAATAACACCATCTACTCCTTCTTTATAAAGATGTGGGTCATCCCAGAAGTAATGTCTTAAACCATAGAAAGACTTTTTCTTTTGCTGGTATGTGAAACTAGGTGGTATAAATTTAGCAACAATATAATTAGCATAATCATCATACCATGGAGCAGTATGAGAAGCATTTATGACAGCTAATTGTTCATCAGGGAAACTATCATCAATAGGTAGTGGGTCATCAAGAACATTCTCTAACCTAGACAAGTTGTCTGCAACGGGGTTCTCAGCTCCTTTTCTATCAATGATATGCAAATCAAATTCTTGTAACAAGAGAACCCATCTAATAAGTCTAGGTTTAGCATTTTCTTTTCCATAAGATATTTAATAGCAGCATGATCAATGTGAATAGTTACTTTAGAATCAACAATATAAGGTCTGAACTTATCACAAGTAAATACAACTGCTAAAAATTCATTTTCAGTAGTAGCATAATTTCTTTGGGCGCTATCTAGGGTTTTACCAGCATATTGGATAAAATTTAATTTCTTATCAACTCTTTGTCCTAGAACAACACCTACAGCATAATCATTAGCATCAGACATAATTTCAAATGGTAAATTCCAATCAGGAGGCTGAACAATGGGTGCAAAAATCAAGGCTTTCTTAAGTATTTCAAATGCCTCTACACAATCTTCATCAAAGACAAAAGGAACATCTTTTTGTAAGAGATTAGTCAGAGGCCTGGAAATTTTTGAGAAGTCTTTAATGAACCTCCTATAAAAACCGGCATGACCAAGGAAACTTCTTATACCTTTAGTGTCCTTAGGACATGGCATCTTTTCAATAACATCAACTTTAGCTTTATCAACTTCAATACCTCTTTCAGAAACTTTATGCCCCAAGACAATACCTTCATTAACCATAAAGTGACACTTCTCCCAATTCAAGACAATATTAGTTTCTTCACATCTCTGCAAAACTCGATCAAGGTTGCTTAAGCAATCATCAAAAGAAGTTTCATATACGGAGAAATCATCCATGAAAACCTCAACAATCTTTTCACAAAAGTCAGAGAATATAGCAGTCATACATCTTTGAAAGGTAGAAGGTGCATTGCATAAACCAAAAGGCATACGTCTATAAGAAAAGGTACCAAAAGGGCAAGTAAAAGTTGTCTTTTCTTGATCTTCTTTTGACACAGGAATTTGAGAGAAACCAGAATAGCCATCTAGAAAGCAAAAATGTGTATGTTTGGATAATCTTTCTAGCATTTGATCAATAAAAGGTAAAGGGTAATGATCCTTTTTAGTAGCTTTATTTAATTTGCGAAAATCAATTACCATTCTATAACCTGTAACAATTCTTTGTGGTATTAATTCATATTTATCATTAGGAACAACAGTAATACCTCCCTTCTTAGGGACACAATGGACATGACTTACCCACTGACTATCAGCAATGGGATAAATTATACCTACCTCCAAAAGATTTAGTATTTCTTTTCTTACCACTTCTTTCATCTTAGGATTTAACCGTCATTGGTGATCAACAACCGGTTTAGCGTATTTCTCCAATTTTATTTTGTGCTGGCATAGAGTGGGACTAATGCCCTTCAGATCATCAAGAGTATATCCAATAGCAGCACGCTGCTTCTTCAGAGTTTTCAATAATTTCTTTTTTTCATGCTCTGAAAGGTTAGCACTAATAATAACAGGATATTTTTTTTTCTCATCAAGATAAGCATATTTAAGAGTATCAGGTAATGGTTTAATCTCAAACACGGGATCACCCTTGGGTGGAGGAGGATCCCCTAGGATTTCAACAGGCAAGTTGTGTTTCAAAATAGGTCACTGTTTAAAAAATACTTCATCTATTTCCCTTCTTTCATTCATAAACATATCATTTTCATGGTCGAGCAAATATTGTTCTAAAGGATCATTAGGAGGCACGACAATAGAAGCAAGACCAATAATTTCATATTTACTAGGCAATTCTTTATCATGGGGTTGTCTACGGAATTTAGCAAAATTAAATTCATGAGACATATCCCCCAAACCAATAGTAACAACATCCTTTTTGCAATCTATCCTAGCATTAACACTATTCAAGAAGGGTCTAACAAATATAATGGGATAAAAATCATCTTGTGGGGGACCAAGAACAAGAAAATCAGCAGGATATTTAACTTTCCCACACAAGACTTCAACATCTCTAACAATCCCAACAGGTGAAATAGTGTCTCTATTGGCAAGCTTAATTGTAACATCAATTTCCTCTATCTCAGCAGGTGCAATATCATGCATAATTTCTTTGTATAAGGAATGAGGTATTGCACTTGCGCTAGCACCCATATCACATAAGCCATGATAGCAATGATCTCCTATTTTAACAGAAATAACAGGCATGCCTACAACAGGTCTATGTTTATTTTTAGTATCAGGTCTAGCAATTCTAGCAGCTTCATCATAGAAGTAAATAACATGCCCATCAATATTATCGGCCAAGAGATCTTTAACCATAGCAATACTAGGTTCAACTTTAATTTTCTCAGGGGGTGTATGTGTTCTAGTATTACTCTGACGAACCATAGTTGAAGCTTTAGCATGATCCTTTATTCTAACAGGGAAAGGTGGTTTCACAATATAAGCAGTAGGAACAACAGGATCAACATTATAAGTGATAGTCTTTTCTTCAACTTTAATAGGTGCAACTACTTTTACTTCAATGGGAGGACTATATTTAAACCACTTCTCCTTAGGGAGATCAACATGAGTAGCAAAGGATTCACAGAAAGAAGCTACTATCTCAGAGTCAAGTCCATATTTAGTGCTAAATTCATGAAAAGCATCGGTATCCATAATAGATTTAACACAATCAAACTTGGGTGTTATACCTGACTCCTTACCTTCATCGAGATACCAATATTTAGAGTTGCATTTAATTCTTTCCAAAAAATCCCATTTGAATTCAATAGTCTTCATCATAAAAGAACCAGTACAAGAAGTATCAAGCATGGAGCGATTATTGAGAGAAAGCCGAGCATAAATTTTTTGAATAATAATTTCTCTTGAGAGCTCATGGTTGGGGCATGAATATAACATTGACTTAAGCCTCCCCCAAGCTTGAGCGATGCTTTCTCCTTCGCGGGGCCAAAAATTATATATATAATTACGATCACGATGAACCAGATGCATAGGATAAAACTTCTGATGAAATTTCAATTTCAATCGGTTGTAGTTCCATGATCCCATATCATCACATAGCCTAAACCATGTCAATGCCTTTCCCTTCAAAGATAAAGGGAAGACCTTCTTCTTGATAACATCCTCAGGCATACCTGCAAGCTTAAATAATCAACAAACTTCATCCACATAGATTAAGTGCAAGTCGGGATGCAATGTTCTATCACCTGTGAAAGGATTAGCTAGCAATTTCTCTATCATACCCGAAGGAATTTCAAAGTAAACATTTTCAATAGGTTCAGTAGGTTGAGGAGCAACTCTTTGCTCTACTGGTCGAGGTGAAGATACCCCGAACAAGCCCCTCAAAGGATTAGTTTCCATAGTAATAGGTGACAGTAAATTTCAGCACACTATATAAATGTTTCCTTACGAAATTCCACCTACCAAAGGCGCTTCACTCCCCGGGAAAGGCACCAGAAAAGAGTCTTGACGACCCACAAGTATAGGGGATCTATTGTAGTCCTTTCAATAAGTAAGAGTGTCGAACCCAACGAGGAGCAGAAGGAAATGATAGGCAGTTTTCAGTAAGGTATTCTCTGCAAGCACTGAAATTATTGGTAGCAGATAGTTTTGTGGTAAGGTAATTTGTAACGGGTAGCAAGTAATAAAAGTAAATATGGTGCAGCAAGATAGCCCAATCCTTTTTGTAGCAAAGGACAAGCCTGGACAAACTCTTATATAAAGGAAAGCGCTCCCTAGGACACATGGGAATTATCGTCAAGCTAGTTTTCATCGTGTTCATATGATTCGTGTTCGGTACTTTGATAATTTGATATGTGGGTGGACCGGTGCTTGGGTACTGCCCTTCCTTGGACAAGCATCCCACTTATGATTAACCCCTATTGCAAGCATCCGCAACTACAAAAAGAAGTATTAAGGTAAACATAACCATAACATGAAACATATGGATCCAAATCAACCCCTTACGAAGCAACTCATAAACTAGGGTTTAAGCTTCTGTCACTCTAGCAACCCATCATCTACTTATTACTTCCCAATGCCTTCCCCTAGGCCCAAACAATGGTGAAGTGTCATGTAGTCAACGTTCACATGACACCACTAGAGGAAAGAAAACATACATCTCATCAAAGTATCGAACGAATACCAAATTCACATGACTACTTATAGCAAGAATTCTCCCATGTCCTCAGGAACAAACGTAACTACTCACAAATCATATTCACGTTCATAATCAGAGGGGTATTAATATGCATAAAGGATCTGAACATATGATCTTCCACCAAGTAAACCGACTAGCATCAACTACAAGGAGTAATCAACACTACTAGCAAACCACAGGTACCAATCTGAGGTTTTGAGACAAAGATTGGATACAAGAGATGAACTAGAGTTTGAGATGAGATGGTGCTGGTGAAAATGTTGATGGAGATTGACCCCCTCCCGATGAGAGGATCGGTGGTGATGACGATGGTGATGATTTCCCCCTCCCGGAGGGATGTTTCCCCGGCAGAACAGCTCCGCCGGAGCCCTAAATTGGTTCCGCCTTGTGGCGGCGGAGTTTCGTCCCGTGAGCTTGCTTATGATTTTTTTCTCAGAGGAAGACTTCATATAGCGGAAGATGGGAACCGGGGGCCTGCCAGGGGGCCCACGAGACAGGGGGGCGCGCCCCCACCCTTGTGGCCAGGGTGTGGGCCCCCTCTGGTAAATTCTTTCACCAGTATTTTTATATATTCCAAAACGTGCTCCCGTGAAGTTTCAGGACTTTTGGAGTTGTGCAGAATAGGTCTCTAATATTTGCTCCTTTTCCAGCCCAGAATTCCAGCTGCCGGCATTCTCCCTCTTCATGTAAACCTTGTAAAATAATAGAGAATAGGCATAAGTATTGAGACATAATGTGTAATAACAACCCATAATGCAAGAAATATCAATATAAAAGCATGATGCAAAATGGACGTATCAGTGACATTGAAGTATCTAGGTGACATTAGAGTTGGTTGATGTGTATCATATGGTGTTATTTTAGTACAAACTCTTGGATCGATCGATCAGAAAGAATAGCTTGGTGTTATTTTAGTACAAACTCTAGGATAGATTGACCGAAAAGAATAACTTTGAGGTGGTTTCGCCGCCGCGAGCCTCTGTAGCCACGAAAAACCAATTTGGACCCTATTCTTGCACCCTATCGAAGGGGGAAATCATCACCGGAGGCCATCTTCATCATCCCGGCGGCCACCATGATGAGGAGGGAGTAGTACACCCTCAGGGCTAAGGGTTTGTACTAGTAGCTATGTGTTTAATCTCTCTCTCTCGTGTTCTTGATTTTGCACAATCTTGATTATCGCGAGCTTTGTCAATATAGTTGGATCATATGGTGTTTTCCCCTCTCTATCTTGTTGTGATGAATAGAGTTTTCCCTTTGAGATTTCTTTTTATCAGATTTAATAATTTTATGAATTTGAGAGAACTTGATCTATGTCTTGCTATGAATACCCGTGGTGACAATGGGGTGCCATATTGATTCACTTGATATGTGTTTTGGCCCTCAACTCGCGGATTCCCGAGGTGACATTGGAGTAATCTATGCATAGGGGTTGATGCATACTCTCGTCTTTGTTTCTCCGGTGGAAATCTTGGGGCACTCTTTGAGGTTCTTTGTGTTGGATTGAGTATTACGAATCTGAAATTGTTTGATGCATATCATATAATCAACTCATAGATACTCGCGGTGACATTGGAGTATCTAGGTGACATTAGAGTTGGTTGATGTGTATCATATGGTGTTATTTTAGTGCGAACTCTTGGATAGATTGATCGGAAAGAATAGCTTGGTGTTACTTTAGTATGAACTGTAGGATAGATTGATCAGAAAGAATAGCTTTGAGGTGGTTTCGTATCCTACAAACAATTTCTTACGTTCTCTGCTAGATAGGAACTTTGGAGTGATTCTTCATCACACGTTGAGGGATGGTTATATGATCCAATTATATTAGCATTGTTGAGAGATTGCACTAGCGAAAGTATGAACCCTAGGCCTCATTTTCAACCATTGCAATACCGTTTGTGCTCACTTTTGTTACTTGCTACCTTGCTGTTTTTTATTGTTGCTATTACAAAAATCAATATATAGTATCATTACTACGCTTGTATAACCATATCTTCACTGAACTAGTGCACCTATACAATTTACCATTGTATTTGGTGTGTTGGGGATACGAAAGACTTCTTATTATTTGGTTGTAGAGTTGTTTGAGAGAGACCATCTCCATCCTACGCCTCCCACGGATTGATAAACCTTAGGTCATCCACTTGAGGGAAAATTGCTACTGTCCTACAAAACTCTACGCTTGGAGGCCCAACGCGAGTCTACAAGAATAAAGTTGTGTAGTAGACATCAGTTGCCATCATACCAAACAGATTGAACCCATTCGTGTCAATGCAGACTGGATGATGCCTTGGATCTGCCGCTTTTTGCTCATATAATGAATCGAAGTGCTTCCACGCAAACCCATCCGATGTGTGTACCAACATCTGATTCCCATCTACATCTAGTTCGGTTCTTTTGCCCATTTTGTGACATGTCATCTGTCTGGTCGTCTCTTCGACCATGAAAAGACATTGAAGTCTTGGTATGGTTGGCAGATACCGAAGAACATTAATGGGGATTTTTGTCTACCACAACATACCTGGAAGAGTTACAAATGGGACAATAGTTCAAGTCCGCGTACTCAACCCTAAATAACATCCTTTCTCACAGGCATCTATCTTCTCATAGGGCATCTTAAGTACATGGAGGATTTTGTCCGACTGGTACCGGTTTGCAGGCATTACATGACTTTGGGTAGAAAGCATCCAAATACTGTCATCATCGCGTCGTAGCACTCTCTGCCCAAGTTGAATTGAGCCTTCAGAGCCATTACTTGTGCGATGACATCCAACTGACAAAGCTCGGTGTGCTTGTGGAGGACGTTTTGAAGACTCCAACATTTCATTGAAGGCCTTTTGCAGACTCCTCCATCTCATCTACGAATCCCGAGCATCATCAAAGTCTTGCACCTTGTCTTCGATCCCGGTACCATGCTCGTCGGTGCGACGATGAACCACCTCAACTCTGGTACGTTAGGTAGACTCTCCATGAAATGTCCACACCGTATAATCGGGCGTAAAACCCCACTTCTACAGGTGTTTACCCATTTCATCCTCTTTCCTCTAAGAAAAGATGTCGCACCTAACATAGGGGCACCAGGTTTTTATCTGGCCATTTGCAAATGCGGCTTTCACAACCCCCTTGGTTTTTGTTAACCATTCATTGGTCATGCCATTTCTGACTAGTGTGACCGGTGTACATCCACGCACGATCACTCATCTTGCCTACCTACTAAACACACAAGAAATATATATAATTCAACATATATATTCATCAGTTAATGAAGTTTTTCAATTTTATTACGTCCATGCAACCTACACGCTAATAGGTCAAGGTAGGTCCTAATCCCACCCGCGTATGTGTAGATTGGGTTCGTTTTCCCATGCTCTACTCCGGATCCGACGCAAAATTTCGGCAATACCTCCCCGTTGTTCTCCTGATACACGTCTCGGCAATAAACAGAGAGGATGTGTACTCGGAGAACAACAGGGAGGCACTGACGAAATTATGCATCGGTTCCGGAGCAGAACATGGAAAAACGAACTCAATCTACACATACTCGAGTTGTCCATTGAAAGTGCAACAAATCCCTAGGTGGATTTGGTAATTCCTAACAACATATAGCTCATTGAACTAATATCCGTTCAAGTTAAATATTTCAGAAAGTTCAATGATTGGCATGGCATGGACTAGAGATGTGGATCCCTCAAAATGCGAAGGACAAAGATTGACAAAACCTCAAGACTATTTCTATTTTAGTGATCCAAGATCACATTGAATCTATAGGAAAGCTAATACTATTAAAAGGGGATGAGGTGTTGCTTAATGGTCTACTTGCTCAAAGTGCTTAGTGATATTGCTCCAAAACCCTCAACCACTTTCTCATCTCCACATTTGTCCAAAACTCAAAGTCAAACTCGGCCCCACCGATTTGATCTATCTGGCGCCATCGAGTTCAGTTGACATAGCCGCTGCCAGAAACCCTAGACAATTCGGTCACACTGATATGGATCTCGGTCTCACCGAGATGGCCTTGCAAACTCTCTGTTGCCCGTTGTAATTATTTCGGTCTCACCGAAATGTGCAATCGGTCCCATCGAGTTTGCTTGATCAACTCTCTATTTGACTCTTTGCTGAAATCGGTCTCACCGAGTTCAAGCAATCGGTCTCAGCGAGATGAGGTTTTGCCCTAGCCCTAGCACATTGGCCCCATTGAGTTGTTCCAGTCGGTCCCACTGAGATTCCTAACATTCACATTTTGAACTAAATCGGTCTCACCGAGTTTTTCTATTCGGTCTGACCGAGTTGGGTCAATTGTGTGTAACGGTTAGATTTTTGTGTGGAGGCTATATATATACCCCTCCACCCCCTTATCCATATGTGAGAGAGCCATCAGAACGTGCCTACACTTCCAATACTCATTTTCTGAGAGAGAACCGCCTACTCATGTGTTGAGACAAAGACATTCTGATCCTACCACAAGAATCTTAATCTCTAGCCTTCCCCAAGTTGCTTTCCACTCAAAATCATCTTTCCACCATAGCCAAATCTGTGTGAGAGAGAGAGAGAGTTGACTGTTGGGGAGACTATCATTTGAAGCACAAGAGCAAGGAGTTCATCATCAACACACCATCTTTTGAAGAGTGGTGTCTCCTACATTGGTTAGGTGTCACTTGGGAGCCTCCGACAAGATTGTGGAGTTGAACCAAGAAGTTTGTAAGGGAAAGGAGATCGCCTACTTCGTGAAGATCTACCCGAGTGAGGCAAGTCCATCATGGGCGATGGCCATGGTGGGATAGACAAGGTTGCTTCTCCGTGGACCCTTTGTGGGTGGAGCCCTCCGTGGACTCGCGCAACCATTACCCTTTGTAGGTTGAAGTCTCCATCAACGTGGATGTACGATAGCACCACCTATCAGAACCACGCCAAAAATCTCTGTGTCTACATTGCATTTGCCTTCTCCAAACCATTCCCTTTACCTTCATATGCAATGTTTTACTTTTGCTTCTACACTCTTAGAATTGCATGTGTAGGTTGATTGCTTGACTTGTACTAGTTGCTAAAATCTGCCAACACTTAAAATTGGGAAAATTTTAGATTTTTATTTGGTCAAGTAGTCTAATCACCCCCCCTCTAGACCTACTTTCAATCCTACATCCATGGATAATGTTGGAAAATTTGAAAGAATCGTGGTTATAAATATGCAAATGCATGCATATTTAGAATTGTAACCCTTTCGAATGAGAGACGTTGTGGCACCTTGATGGTTAAGCTACAGTAAACCCCTGCTAATGATGCCAGGTCATCATAATTTAAATTTTGCCAAACCTCACTTGTTTCAAACTAAGTTTAAATTCAAATTCTTATAACAAGTCAAATTATAATTTCTTAAATAGTGAATTAAAATACTCAAAAGGCTGTAAATATTCACTAGCTAATCAACAAACATCAACCAAAATTATTGGGAATGTTTATATGCCTCTAAGATAATTAAAGCAGGAGCAAACAACATTTAAATTAACCTTTGAAAAATAAACAAATATTTATTCTTTTCAAAATGATTTGAAACCTTGTGTGCAGCTCCATTATATGACCCAATATTTATGTGCCAAATATTATTTTTCAAGAAAATTCATTTGATAGCTGAAACTAAATAGAAACATGAGCTAATAAATTAGAAACAATTTAAAAAAAGAGGGGAAAGGCTGCACTGTGCACTTGGCCCAGCCGCACAACAGTGCAACCCAGCCCAACTTGCCCCCCTCCATCGTCCTCCCTGTTCACCGAGTGTGCTGGACGCCGGCTGTGCGTCCATGCCGCGGATCCGCCGCGTGGCGGCCATCCAGACCACCTGGCACCCTATAAGGTTGTCGTTGACCTCTCTGGCCAAACCTTAGCTCCCAAATCCCCTTTCCCCTCTCGGTTTCTTCCTCCCCTTGCAAATCCGAGAGCTCCATGGCCGCATCAGCGTCGAAACCGTGGCCAACGAGGCCCATTCGCCGCTCCACCGCCTTCTGCAGCTCTGCCGCAGTCGTCTTCACCTCCTCTACCACTGGATCGAGGACGAGGAGCCACATCGGCGTCTCCCCGCGTCATCACCTTCTCTTACGGCTGCCGCTCGATCCGCCGGTATCATCATGTCCCTGACCTCACCATTGGCCCCTGCGCTCCCCTGTGAGGCCCCCCTCTGCTCCCCGCTCTCCCCCTTCTGAACCCCCTTCATTCATCGCCGTTTGCGCCTGCGCCCAGTCCCCATGCTCGCCGCGACCGAGCCGCGCCCGTCCGCTTCTTCAGCCGCCTGCCGCGCTCAGGCCTCGCCCGCGCCCGCGTGCGCGTGGCCGCGCCCCTATTCGACCGATGCTGCTGCTGCTCTCTGCTCGTCCGCCCATACCTGCTGCCGCCGCTGCTTCTGTGTCGCTGATAGCCGCCGTCGCCCGCGCTCGCCTAGACGCCCGCTACCCTTGCTGCTCTGCTGCTGCCTGCAGCCGCGCTCACCGCCCGCACCCAGCGGCTCTCCTGGACGCGCTCTCTGCGACACTCCGCGCTGCCGCACACACCCGCCCCTGTCGCGGCCGCCTGCGGTCGCGTTGGCCGAAGCCCATCACTGCTCAGCTCGTCGCCGTCGTCGCTACACACCACCTCCGGCCACCCCGCGGCCACCACCCGAACCGCGCGAGCCCTAGCTTCCCAACGCGCCCACCCACGTTTCCTTCCATCAAGGGAACGGCGGGAAAGCCAACTCCGGCACCTCGGCTTGACGCCGGCGGTTAGCCACCATTAACTTGCTGACGTGTCACGTCATTAACGCCTAACTAACCCCCTCATGTGTCACTGATATAGGGCCCCACCATTAATTAAACTAAATTAACTACTCTATTTAGTATCCATGTCAATAACATATGGGTCCCACCATTCACTATTCACTCATTGACCAGTCAGCGTTGACGGTTGACTGGGCAGTCTGCCGGGCCCACTGACCCCACATTTAAGCCTCTGTGGCTAGCCCACAGTGGGTACACTTAGCACTTTCTATTTATTTTTGAATTAATACTAAATCTAGGAATTTTTAGAATATGTTTAAAACTTTGAAAATTAATATAAAACAATCCGTAACTTGGATGAAAATAATTTATATATGAAAGTTACTAAGAAAAATATGACGAATCCGAATATGCCATCAGTTCGTCTGTCACATGCCTCTAGCAATGCGAACATGGATCCGTCCCCTTTGATTCATCTGTCCGAAAAATACCAAACGTCGGGAAAACTTCCCCAGATGTTTTCCCTGTGAGTCTATAATGTGTAGCACTGCGTTAGGTCACCCCTAGCACATCGTTTTGCTATGTCGTGCTTTGTGATGCTATTGTTTGCTCTGTTATTTATTTATTTCCCCTTTGTTGCTTCTTTTTCGGTAGACCCCGATACCGCGATAGACCCCGTGACCGTTGTTGACCTGGTGATCGACTACTTCACCTTTGTGGGTCTGTATCCGTCTATAGAGCTTCCAGGCAAGCAAACCCCTTGATCATTCCGACATCGCCCATTCCATTATCTCTTTTGCTTGCATTAGATTTTGCTACTGCCTACTGTACTTGATTGCTTCTATTCTGATGCACAGCCTGCTCTTGTAACATGCTCTTGTACCTTACCTACTTATCCTAAACTGCTTAGTATTGTTTGGATAGTGATCCATCAGTGACCCCTCACCTTGTCCGAGTTGCCCCCGCTTGATGATAGATGACACGATCAACATGATCGACTTCCAGAGCCCGACACATCACATCACACCCCTTAGTTGTACAAATCTGCAGAGCTACTATCGAGTGATAAGGGTGATACCTCGTATAGCACTTTCTGATGTTAAGTCTGTACTCTGTAGTGTAGCTAATCGTTCGTGGTCTTCGAGGGTGATTCCTCCTTCACCACTCCCGATAACGACTATGTCGTGCAACCCCTCAAGTGTGGACCATCGAGGGTGATTCCTCCAAGTCCACCTTGATGGTTACATCGAGTGGGAATCCATCGAGGGTGATTCCTCGGGTTTCCCCTTGATGTTATGGGCACACGGTTACTTTGACTTTACCACATAACCATGTTACTAAAGTCGGGTCGGCCCTGAGGGGTACCCGTGAGTTGATGTGTAGTCGGGTTGACCTGGAGGGTACCCGCGAGATTTTTACGTGGCACAGCCGGGCATTTCGGGCCCTTGCCGCAAGTCCACGAGACGGGGCGACGGGGTCACATGATCGTGAGTCTCCGCTCGTTACCGCGCACTCCCAAGACACTAACGAGATTGGGTATTTGATCTGAGTTGGCCACTGGCCTATATGCACTAACCACCATGCGGGAACAGTTATGGGCACTCGACGTTGTAGTATCAGCCGAAGCTTTCCAAACGTCAGCGACTGAGCGGTGTGCGTCAGGTTGGACCGCGTAAAGCACCCTCCTTTGTAATGGAGGCTTCGAGGTCTGCTCACCAGCCGCCCATGCAACATGAAGGTGTGCAACAGGCGATGGGCCCAAGACCCCTGTGCGCATAGGATTCAGACCGGTGTGCTGACCTCCCTGTTGGTCCTAGGTAGGACTGCAACGTGTTGATCTTTCGAGGCTGGGCATGACCTAGGAAAGTGTGTCCGGCCAGAGTGATCGAGCATGTTGGGTAATGTGGTGCACCCCTACAGGGAGGTTAATCTATTCGAATAGTCGTGTCCACAATAACAGGATGACTTGGAGTTGTATTTCGATCTTTACAACTAGAATTTGTTATTGAGATGTGGATTGGATGTGATGGCTCTGAGGTTGCTTTCTCGCAGGGAGTTGAGAAAGGATGTCTGGGCGTTAATGCTACAACATGCTTGCTTTAAAAAAATGCTATTCTGCACTCTTCTAAATGCTGCAAGATGGTGGCTTCAAGAAGATGCTAGTCTTTGATAGGCAAGGCTTTCCCCTCTATTATGGCATTATGCAGTTTAGTCCACAGATACTACCCATTTCTTTGATATCGATGCATATGTAGTGTAGATCCTTGCTTGCGAGTACTTTGGATGAGTACTCACGGTTACTTTTCTCCCCGTTTCCCACCTCTTTCCATTCTTCTCTGATGCGGCAACCAGATGGTGGAGCCCAGGAGCCAGATGCTACCAGTGACGACTACTACTACCCCAAAAGAGCCTACTACTACGTGGAGACCGCTGGCGTCCAGGAGTAGTTAGGAGGCTCTCAAGCATGGGCCCTTGCCTTTTTTATCGTTTTTGTTGTTTGTGCTAGCCTTCTTAAGGCAGATCTTGTTTAACTTATGTCTGTACTCAGATATTGTTGCTTCCGCTAGCTCGTTTGTTTTCGAGCTGATGTATTCAAGCCGTCAAGGCCCCTAGCTTGTTATATAAAGCTTGTATTATTTTAATTTGGGCCTAGAGTTGTGTTGTGATATCTTCCCATGAGTCCCTGATTTTGATCGTACACATTTGCGTGTATGATTGAATCGGGGGCGTCACAAGTTGTTATAAGAGCCAACTGCCTATAGGTAGCCCCCTTTCCAACTCCTTGACGGAAGTTGAGTCTAGTCTTTGGAAAAACTTTTACTAACATTGTTGTGTGGCTTACGGGCCACATCACAATTGGGTGGTATTAGGATCTTTTATTCCTCGTCATTACTCTGGGAATCTGATCTCTCTTCTATTAGGGTTAAAGATTTTACTAACTCTAACTCTAGGTTATCGTAACTACTTTCTCCCAAAGAGCCCTTCATTCCAGATGATCGCCTGCTTCATCAGAAGATTCCGAAGATACTTTCCGATGGATCCTTCGTGTATCCAAAGTCTGACCTTTACTTGATGACCATGTCAATGCTATCCCGAAGCATGTCTGTGGTACTCGAATCATCAATAGGAACATCAAAATCACAATGACAAGTGTCTCCTGATCAATTATCCAAACATCGATTATGGGTAAACATCATGATTCTCCTTGCCCCTTTTATTTAAAGGGTTACGTATTTGCCACCCTGACAGGTATATCATGCTTTACTCTTCCTTGGGCAGGATATACTCTAAATACTTGGGGTATAAACACATTTTCCTTTCCATTTTTTGTTTAACCTTTCTTGTGATTTATATGATCTAAGCAATAATAATCCCCTGCTTATGTAAGAACCTCGGTGTACCACTCTATCAGAAAGACCTTGTTACTACTGTTGATGACATTCTGGTAACCGCTGGTGGACGAGAACTTTGCCTATTGGTCCGCCTTGTTTCAATGAGCATGAAAATGGTTCTCTTCGCCCCCTCCCTTGGTACCGATGTTGTTGCCGACACAGATGACAAGCTATCCTCTAATATGGCTTGCTATCATGACCGTGCAAAATGTCGGCGCCCTTCCTACTTTTAACCCACATGGTGGGCCCAAAACCCACAGTTCCACAGGATCGAAACCTGACTCTCATGTACACCCTATTTCCAGTGTTATTACCCACGCTTGGCTTTGTAGGTAATTCACGAACCACCTTCCTACAGATCTATTTTTGTATCTGATGCAATAGTATTCCCGTTGCTCTAGATCACTTTCACACTCTATTCCAGGCAACGAATGATTGCCTATCCACTTGCAACTTCTTACCATACCTTCTTACTTTGCTCTCGATGTATTTCTTGGATTTCAGCTCGAGAGATGCCTCTATGCCTCATTCACTGAGATAGCCCCTAGGTACCTAACATGTGTCGAGCTCCGTCCTTCCCGAGTCCCCCCTTATCTTTTCGGTAAGTATGATGAAGATCCGGAAGGAAGAACGACAACTTCATCATGATGCATTGATGCAGAGAAATGAAGACATCAATGAAAGGGAACAACTTCTTCGAGAAGAACAATCAACAACGAGAAGATCCGTTAGAATTTCATAACCAGAACTTTCCCCCTTACTCCACCTATTAAATCTCGGGATGAGATTTCTTGTAGTGGAGGAGATTTGTGGCACCCCGACAGTTAAGCTACATTAAACCCCTGTTAATGATGCCAGGTCATCATAATTAAAATTTTGCTAAACCTCACTTGTTTCAAACTAAGTTTAAATCTTATAATGAGTCAAATTATAATTTCTTAAAATAGTGAATTAAAAATGTTCAAAAGGTTGTAAATATTCACTAGCTAATTAACAAACATCAACCAACATTATTGGGAATGTTTATATGCCTCAAAGATAATTAAAGCAGGAGCAAACAACATTTCGATTAACCTTTTAAAAATAAACAAATATTTATCCTTTTCAAAATGAATTGAAACCTAGTGTGCAGCTCCATTATATGACCCAATATTTACGTGCCAAATATTATTTTCAATAAAATTCATTTGATAGCTGAAACTAAATAGAAACATGAGCTAATAAATTAGAAATAGTTTAAAAACGAGGGGAAAGGTTGCAGTGTGCACTTGGCTCAGCTGCACTACAGTGCAGCCCAGCCAAACTTGCCCCTCCATCGTCCTCCCTGTTCACTGAGCGCGTTGGACGCCGGCTTTGCGTCCATGCCGATGTCGCGGATTCGCCGCGTGGCCAACATCCAGACCAACCAGACACCCTACAAGGTCATCGTCGACCTCTCTGGCCAAACCCTATGTCGAGACCCCGATCCTAAGTCACACCGATCTAGCATGTAACACAACATATCACTTTGCGACCTCACGCACGGTATTCCCACGACTGCAGCCTTACCTAGGCCGGGACCGCTGGTGCCTTTTGGCTCATGTATATGATAGTGTCGCTAGCATCCATATGACAGAGAACCCGGGCCGACATGACTAGTCGTAAACCCAAGGTGGCATAAACTTACATGGAGAGGCATATGATACGCCTCCAACGTATTTATATTTTTTACTGTCCCATGCTATTATATTATCTGTTTTGGATGTTTAAAGGGCTTTAATATGCACTTTTATATTATTTTTGGGACTAACCTATTAACCGGAGGCCCAGTGCCAGTTTCTGTTTTTTTGCCTATTTTAGTGTTCAACAGAAAAGGAATATCAAACGGAATCCAAACGGAACGAAACCTTCGCAAGGATCTTTCTTGGAACAAACGCAAACCAGGAGACTTGGAGTTGAATTCTGGAACTCCACGAAGCTTCCATGAGGCAGGAGGGCGCGCCTAGGGGGGTAGGCGCACGCCCACCCTCGTGGGCCACACGGAGCTCCACCGACGTACTTCTTTCGCCAATATACACTCTTATACCCTAAAAACATCAGGGAGAGCCACAAAACCACTTTTCCACCGCCGCAACCTTCTATACCCGTGAGATTCCATCTTGGGCCTTTTCCGAAGATCTGCCGGAGGGGGATTTGATCTCGGAGGGCTTCTACATCAACATCATAGCCTCTCCGATGATGTGTGAGTAGTTTACCACAGACCTTCGGGTCCATAGTTATTAGCTAGATGGCTTATTCTCTCTCTTTGGTTCTCAATACAAAGTTCTCCTCGGTGTACTTGGAGATCTATTCGATGTAATACTTTTTGCGGTGTGTTTGCCGAGATCCTATGAATTGTGGATTTATGATCAAGTTTATCTATGAACAATATTTGGTTCTTCTCTGAATTCTTATATGCATGATTTGATATCTTTGCAAGTCTCTTCGAATTATCGGTTTAGTTTGGCCTACTAGATTGATCTTTCTTGCAATGGGAGAACTGCTTAGCTTTGGGTTCAATCTTGCGGTGTCCTTTCCCAGTGATAGTAGGGGAAACAAGGCACGTATTGTATTGTTGCCATCAAGGATAAAAAGATGGGGTTTATATCATATTGCTTGAGTTTATCCCTCTACATCATGTCATCTTGCCAAAAGCATTACTTTGTTCTTATGAACTTAATACTCTAGATGCATGCTGGATAGCGGTCGATGTGTGGAGTAATAGTAGTAGATGCAGAATCGTTTCAGTCTACTTAACATGGACGTGATGCTTATATTTCATAATCATTTCCTAGATATTCTCATAACTATGCACTCTTCTATCAATTGCTCGGCGGTAATTTGTTCACCCAGCGTTAGTACTTGCTATCTTGAGAGAAGCCACTAGTGAAACCTATGGCCCTCGGGTCTCTTTCTTATTATATTGCATCTCTTTTATTTACATTGCATCTCATTTACTATTTTCCAATCTATACAACAAAAATACCAAAAATATTTACCTTACTATCTTTATTAGATCTGACTTTTGCAAGTGACAATGAAGGGATTGACAACCCCTTTATCGCGTTGGTTGCGAGGTTCTTGATTGTTTGTGCATGTACTAGGTGACTTGCGTGTTATCTGCTACTGGATTGATACCTTGGTTCTCAAAAACTAGGGGAAATACTTACGCTACTTTGTTGCATCACCCTTTCCTCTTCAATGGAAAACCAACGCATGCTCAAGAGGTAGCAGCATACATGACCCAACAATGCACGTCTCTGTCAGCAGTGAGTACAACCGGCACTACTGCAGGACGCTGCTAACGCGTCTACGATCAGAGACCCTTCGACGAAGCTGTGTGCGATGCAATAATCGCAAACGTGGTGTAAAAGAACCGTCAAAAAGGTGCAAAACGTTTGCGATGCTGGAGCCATCAAACACAGTTCAGATTTTAGTTACGTGTGTGATGCAGGGCGTACGGTTCAGTTAAATGAACTGTTTGCGATGAGGAGGAACAAAAGAAACAGGAAGCCAGATGAAGGCATGTGCGATATACAGCATACGGTTCACTCGGATGAACTGTTTTTGATGAGGAGGAACAATAGAAACGGGTAGCTAGATAAAGGTGTGTGTCATGGAGGGCATATGCTTCAGATGGATTAACGATTTGCGATTAGGCAACAGAACAGAAACAGGTCAGCCAGATCAAAGTGTCTGCGATTATTAGGAAAAAAAAGTGTCTACAATTGATGGCATACACTTCACACGGATGAACTATTTGTGATTAGCCATAACAAACTGAAATAGTTAGATAGATCAACGTGTGTGCGCTAGACAGGCACACACATTCTAATTAAAAGAAGCGTGCGCGATGGTAATAATGAGCGCGCACGGTTGTTGGAACAATACGTGTGTGAACATTGCCTATTGTGGTGCACCCTACGGTGCAAACGCCACGTAAACAGCCGAGAATGCATACGTGCTCATGTTACGCCTTCCGGGAATAGTGCCGCACTTATAACCGTCAGTAAATTTTGAGCCTGCGTCCCATCACATTCCAAATTGCAAACCTGTTCACACCGATCAAAACCTAAACGGTTTCCCACTTAGGAGCGTATTAGTACTCGGTTATAAATACTACAACTCCAAGATGACTACACATTCCTCCTCAACTCCTCATCCACAAAAACAAACAAGTCATTCATCATCGTTCCCTTGCGTCTGCCATGGCCAGCGTGAGTTCTGGGTCGAGAGATTGCCACCAGGGAGATGCGAGCATGGAAGCAGAAGCACGTGAGATGTCTCGCCTTGCCGCGAACGGAGCCGACATGTCCCGTTGCACAGTCGTAGCAGCACAGAGGTCCCGCCGCGCCGCCGAAGCAGCACGGAGGTGTAACGCCCATGATGCGGCTATAGCTCCCACGTGTTGAGGCCAACTTAGAGGCATAACCGCATAGTGGTTTTGTCGCAAGAAGGGTCATCTTCACAACATCCCATATAATGAATAAGAAAGGGATAAATAGAGTTGGCTTACACTCGCCACGCCACACAATATTCAAATAAGTCATACATCATCAGAATACACTCATAGTCCGGCTATGGACAACCAAATGAAAAAGAAGATAACCCAACTGGTAGATCCCTGATCGTCCCAACTGGGCTCCACTACTGATCATCAGGAAATGACATGTAGTAACGACCAAGGTCCTCGTCGAACTCCCACTTGAGTTCGGTAGCATCACCTGCACTGGTATCATCAGCACCTACAACTGTTTTGGTAGTATCTGTCAGTCACGAGGACTCAGCAATCTCAAAACCCACGAGATCAAGACTATTTAAGATTATGGGTAGGATGTGGTAGTGAGGTGGAGTTGCAGCAAGCGCTAAGCAAAAATGGTGTCTAACATACGCAAATAAGAGTAAGATGAGAAGCTACGCAATGGTCGTGAAGCTAGAAGCGATCAAAAAGTGATCCTGAAACTACTTACGTTCAAACATAACCCAAACCGTGTTCACTTCCCGCACTCCGCCGAAAAGAGACCATCACGGCTACACACGCGGTTTATGCATTTTAGTTAAGTCAAGTGTCAAGTTCTCTACAATCGGATATTAACAAATTCCCCATCTGCCACATAACCACGGGCACGGCTCTTGAAAGTTTATACCCTGCAGGGGTGTCCCAACTTAGCCCATCACAAGCTCTCACGATCAGCGAAGGATATTCCTTCTCTCGGAACAACCCGATCAGACTCGGAATCCCGGTTACAAGACATTTCGACAATGGTAAAACAAGACCAGCAAGACTGCCCGAATGTGCCAACAAATCCTGATAGGAGCTGCACATATCTCGTTCTCAGGGCACACCGGATGAGACATCCTATGAGTAAAACCAACCCTCAAGTTTCCCCGAGGTAGCCCTGCAGTCTACTCGTTTAGGACCAACACTGAGAGGAGCACTGGCCCGGGAGGGGGGGGGTTAAAATAAAGATGACCCTCAGGTTTGCAACCCCAAGGGAAAGTTATAGGTTGTTAGGCAAATGTAAAACCAAGGTTGGGCCTTGCTGGAGGAGTTTTATTCAAAGCGAACTATCAAGGGGGTCCGATAACCCCAACCGCGTAAGGAATGCAAAATCAAGGAACATAACACCGGTATGACTGAAACTAAGGCGGCAAGAGTGGAACAAAACACCGAGCAAAAGACCAAGCCTTCCACCCTTTGCCAAGTATATAGATGCATTAATTAAATAAGAGATATTGTGATATCCCAACATAAACATCTTCCAACATGGAGCAATCTTCAACTTCACCTGCAACTAACAACGCTATAAGAGGGGCTGAGGAAAAGCGGTAACATAGCCAAACAATAGTTTGCTAGGAAGGTGGGTTAGAGACTTGACATGGCAATATGGGAGGCAAGATAAACAAGTGGTAGGTAGCGCGACATAGCGATATAACAAACAACTAGCAAGCAAAGATAGAAGTGATATCGAGTGTAATGGTCATCTTGCCTGAGATCCCGCAAGGAAGAAGAACGAGTCCATGAAGAAGACAAACGGACATAGTCGAACGAATCCTCACAACTCCGGAACGGAGCCGAAGCTAATGAGAGACGCAAACCGGAAATAAGCAAGCAACATGGTAAACACACAAGCATAAACATGGCATGATGCACAACCAAGGATGATGCATGTCCGGTTTAAATATGCATGGCATGGCAAGGTGCACAAACAAAACTACAAGTTAAGTGGAGCTCAACATGTAACAAGATGTATGTTGACGAAACACCACATTTGATTATTTAGTTCACTCCCGGTTAGGTACTCAACAATATTAAATGTTTGTTAACATGACAAGAGGTGAAGCATAAGTAAACTAACTATTTAGGCAAGTTTAAATGAGGCCGGAACAACAAACAACAAATCCGGAAAATCCCCATATGCATATTATGAATTTTGTACTGTTCTGCCCTAAACCATATTTTAGAGTTGTTAAACATGCAAGATGAGTGCACCATATTAAACTAGGAATTTTTCTACCCCATTTGCATATAAAGTTTATTTAAATCCGAGCTATGATTAATTAGTTATGAATTAAATCATTTTGACATGGCAATATGCAAATTAAATGCAAACACCATTTTAAACATTTTAAACATGGATGAAAGTTGGAAATTATGAAACTAGAAAAAATTCTAAGAATTTTTCATATATAACTTATTTTAATCCGATGCACAAATCATGAGTTATTATATGCATGAAATGCAAGGGGTTTCCTATAAAACTATTTTCTTTGGAATAATTAGCAAAATCGCATGTCACGAAAAAACAACACGGGCCGAATCTAGCTGGCCCAATAGGAGCACATGAGAGGAGCTGTTTGGCTGCTCACCCATGGGCTGGGGCCCGACTGGAAGCAGAGGAGGCCTGGCGCTGGCTGCGGACTGGGCCGCGCGGGAACGTGGAAGGAGCTGGGCCTCGGGAAGCCTGGGCCTCGCGGATGGGCCAGCCATTGCAGGAGCCCACATGGTCGGCGGCGCTAGGAGCTCGGCGGCGGGGACGGCGAGAGCGGTGGCCAGGGGCGGCGGGGACAAGTAGATTTGCCCTCCCAGCGGCGGATCCGGCCGACGGCGAAGGAGCACGGGGATCTAGGGCGGTGGGGTGCGGTCACCTGCGGGAGAGAGAGCTCCAGTGAGAGGGAGAGGGAGAACAAGGGAGAGGGGAAAACGGGCACGCAGGGGCGCTGCTCACCTGAGGCGGCGGCAACGCGCTCTGGCGAGGTCGACGGCCAACGGGAAGGTCGCGGGCGCCGGCGAGCTTGGGATCGGGCGCCTCCGATCCAGATCGAGCGAGGCGCTGGAGCGTGGAGCTCGGCGGCGGAGATGGTGAGAGCAGAGGCCAGGGTCAGCAGGGACGAGTGATACATCTCCAACGTATCTATACTTTTTGATTGTTCCATGCTATTATATTATCTCTTTCGGATGTTTAATGGGCTTTGATATGCACTTTTATATTATTTTTGGGACTAACCTATTAACCGGAGGCCCGGTGTGACGCCCCCGATTTGACCGTACACTAATCATGCACGCAAATGTGTATGATCAAGATCAAGGACTCACGGGAAGATATCACAACACAACTCTACAAATAAAATAAGTCATACAAGCATCATATTACAAGCCAGGGGCCTCGAGGGCTCGAATACAAGAGCTTGATCATAGACGAGTCAGCGGAAGCAACAATATCTGAGTACAGACATAAGTTAAACAAGTTTGACTTAAGAAGGCTAGCACAAAACTGGGATACAGATCGAAAGAGGCGCAGGCCTCCTGCCTAGGATCCACCTAACTACTCCTGGTCGTCGTCAGCGGGCATCACGTAGTAGTAGGCACCTCCGGTGTAGTAGGAGTCGTCGTCGAAGGTGGCGTCTGGCTCCTGGGCTCCAACATCTGGTTGCGACAACCAGGTAGAAGGGATAGGGGGAAAACAGGGAGAAAGCAACCGTGAGTACTCATCCAAAGTACTCGCAAGCAAGGAGCTACACTACATATGTATGCATTGGTATCAAATGGAATAAGGCTATCATATGTGGACTGAACTGCAGAATGCCGGAATAAGAGGGGGATAGCTAGTCCTTTCGAAGACTACGCTTCTGGCAGCCTCCGCCTTGCAGCATGTAGCAGAGAGTAGACTGAAGTCCTCCAAGTAGCATCACATAGCAATAATCCTACCCGGCGATCCCCTCCTCAATGCCCTGAGAGAGAGCGACCACCGGTTGTATCTGGCACTTGGAAGGGTGTGTTTTATTAAGTATCCGGTTCTAGTTGTCATAAGGTCAAGGTACAACTCCAAGTCGTCCTGTTACCGAAGATCACGGCTATTCGAATAGATTAACTTCCCTGCAGGGGTGCACCACATAACCCAACACGCTCGATCCCATTTGGCCGGACACACTTTTCTGGGTCATGCCCGGCCTCGGAAGATCAACACGTCGCAGCCCCACCTAGACCAACAGAGAGGTTAGCACGCCGGTCTAAACCTAAGCGCCCAGGGGTCTGGGCCCATCGCCCTTAGCACACCTGCACGTTGCGTGGGCGGCCGGAAGCAGACCTAGCCTAGTGGTGTTCCAGTCCAATCCAGCGCGCGCCGCTCTGTTGCTGACGTCACGAAGGCTTCGGCTGATACCACGACGTCGAGTGCCGATAACTGTCCCCGCGTAGATGGTTAGTGCGTATAGGCCAGTAGCCAGACTCAGATCAAATACCAAGATCTCGTTAAACGTGTTAAGTGTCTGCGAACGCCGCCCAGGGCCAGGCCCACCTCTCTCCTAGGTGGTCTCAACCTGCCCTGTCGCTCCGCCTCAAAGTAACAGTCGGGGGCCGTCGGGAACCCAGGCCCACCTCTACCGGGATGGAGCCACCTGCCCCTTCAGCCCCCATCTCCGAACAGTATCACAGGTAAGGTAACTGTGTAAAGTATATTGTATATGCCCGTGGTCACCTCCCGAAGTGATCACGGCCCAGTAGTATAGCATGGCAGACGGACAAGAGTGTAGGGCCACTGATGGAACACTAGCATCCTATACTAAGCAGTAGGATAGCAGGTAATGGTAACAACAGTAGTAGCAAGGATAGGCTATGCATCAGGATATGAATAACGGAAAGCAGTAACATGCTACACTACTCTAATACAAGCAGTATAGAGGAGAGTAGGCGATATCTGGTGATCAAGGGGGGGGGCTTGCCTGGTTGCTCTGGCAAGAGAGAGGGGTCGTCAACTCCGTAGTCGAACTGGGCAGCAGCAGTGTCGGTCTCGGTGTCTAGCGGAAGAAGAGGGGGAAGAAACAATGAATATTTAAGCAAACAGATGCATGACGATTCATGACAAAGCAAAGCATGAAGCTAGGCGTGCCCTAATGCGGTATGAGGTGATGCCGGTGAAGGGGGGAAACATCCGGGAAAGTATTCCCGGTTCTGGGCGTCTGTCAGACAGATGAACCGGAAGGGAAAAGTTGCATGTTTGCTATGCTAGGAATGTGTGGTGGACGAACGGGCTGCGTATCCGGATTCTTCTCGTCGTTCTGAGTAACTTTCATGTAGAAAACTTTTTCATCCGAGCTACGGTTTAATTTATATGAATTTTCAAAGATTAAAACATTTTCTGGAATTAATATTAATTCGAAATTAATTGTTAAAAAGCTATGGGTACCCAGCTCTGCATACACAGAAGTGTACCAGAGGCTGACAGGTGGGCCAGGGGGTCCCAGTTGACCAGTCAATGTTTGACTGGTCAACAGGGGGTGGGGTCCTCCTGTCATGCACTGACTAGCCTAGCCTAACAGTTTAGTTAACTAAAATAGTGATTAGGCTAATTAATCCCGAGTCAATTAAGCTAATTAACTAATTAATTAATTAATTAACTAATTAATTTATTTCTATATATATTTTATTTTATTTAAAAAAACAGGGCAACAGGGGCCCGCTAGCAGTGGCACCAGGCCAGCCCAGCGGGGCGAGTGTTAACGGGTGCGGGCACCCGTGCCCGAGGGGCGCTGCGCTCATGCGCGCGCGAGGCTACCTGCGACGGGGGAGCCCGCCGGGCGGCGCGGTGAGGTCGGTGAGCGGCTCGTCGGGGAAGGGGGCTCCGGGGGAAGCGCGGTGGGGGAGCCTGGCGCGAGCGGGCAGGGCCAGGAGGCGGCCATGGCCAGCGGTGAGCACGAGCTCACAGAGAGCTTCGGCCATGGCGGGGCAGTCATCCTACGGCGACGGTGAGTAGGGGAGAAGGGGGAAACAGGAGTGGCTCACCCCAGGAAGGTCGGGGGCGCGCTTGGGAGGCCGGCTGGAGAGGAGTCGGGGACGCGAGGGCGGGAGGACGCGGTGGTCGCGGCGTTGGCCGAACGGAGGAGCGGCGTCGATCCGTCGATGGGGGCGCCGCGGCCTCGTGCTGGTGTGCGGGACCGGCGAGCGACGACGCGGCGGAGCTCCCGGCCAGGTCGGTGTGGCGAGGGAGGGGGCCGAGGGCATGGCAATGGCGACGATGTAGCCGTGGTGGTGTTCGGGCGCGGATGAGATTGGAAGGGGAGAGGAGAGTAGCGAGGGAGAGAGGGAAATATCTGCGCAGGGAGGGGGGAGCTGACGAGGCCGAGGGGGCTCGGCCTTATCCCCTCCATGCCGGCGAGCTGGTGCGGCTGCGCGCGTCGGTCGTGCCCCCGGTCGGTTGTACAGGAGAGGGAGAAGGCGACCGGGGGAGGCAAGTGCTGGGCCGGCTTGGGTGGGGATAGGTGGGCCGACTGCTGGGGTGGGCTAGAGCCCAGTGGGGCAAGGGGAGCTTCTCTCTTCTCCTCTTCCCCCTTTTTCTTGCTCTTTTCTCTTTACAAAAAAAAATGTTTTTGCAATACTTGAGCTCCAAAAAGGATTCGGTAAAATGTGGGATTTGGCCACATGAATATATTGCAATAGTTGGCATTGCCACAAAAAGATTGTGAGGCTTTTGAAAAAGTTTTCCACTTTTATAAATTGAAAAGGCATTTAATCTATTGCTTTAGCCGCTGCCTTAATTGGTTTAGGCCATTTAAACACCTTGCAAAAAATGTTGGTTCACCACCAATATTTGTTATGGATTATTTGCCACAAGACAAACATTTTATTTTATACATTTGAAAACTTTTGTGTTTGACTTGATTTTGAAAATCGAATTTGGACCGGATTCGAACCAACGCGAGTTTAACAACAGTAATCATGATGACGTGGCATCATTAGCAGGGAATTACTGTAGCTTAATTATCCGGGCGTCACAATTCTCCTCCACTACAAGAAATCTCGTCCCGAGATTTAAGGGGTGAAGTAAGGGGGAAAGACTCGGAAAGGACGAAGCTCAACACAAGGTAGGTACCTGGGGCTATCTCGACGAACATGGCATGGAGGCATCTCTCGAGTTAAAATTCAAGAAAGTCATCGAGAGCAAGGTAAGGAGGAGCAATAAGAAGCTTCAACCAGGTAGGTAATCGTTCGATGTGTGAAACAGAGGGTGAAAGGGGTTCAAAGCATCGAGAATAAGTATTGCATCTAATACCAGAACAGATCACAAGGAAGGTGGCCCGTGAATTACATACGAAGCCAAGCATGAGGGATAACTTTGAAAACAAGGATGTATAGGAGAGTCAGGTTTCGATCTTGTGGAACTGTGGGTTATGGGCCCACCATGTGGATCAAAAAGTAGGAAGGGTGATGTCATCTTGCACAATCTTGATAGCAAGGCATGGCTGACAATAACCTGTCAGTCTTGTCGGCAACAACATCGGTACCAAGGGCGAGGGACGAAGAGAACCATTATCCTGCTCGTTAAGACGAGGCGGACCAATAGGCAAAGTTCTCGTCCATCGGTGGTTACCATAATGTCATCAACAATAGTAACAGTGTCTTGCTGACAGAAATGTACACCGAGGTGTTTACATAAGCAGGAGAATATTTCTGCTTGGATCATTTAGATCACAAGAAGGTTTAAACAAATCAATGGAAAGGAAAAATTATTATCAGGTTTAAACAGAACAATGGAAAGGAAAAGGTGTTTAAACACATATTTCAGGTATGTATCCTTCCCAAGGACAAACACAGCATAATATCCATGACAGGATATAATGTAGAAATCTCTTTAGGTAAGGGGAGAGAAATTTCATGACATCACCCATACGACGGTGTTTGGATAAGTTTGATAAAGAAAAATTATCATTGTGATTCAATTGTTATTATTGATGATCGGAGTACCACATACATGCTTCGAGATAGCATTGACATGGTCTTCGAGCAAGGTCAGACTTTGGATACACAAAGGATCCATCAGGATAACTTATTAAACAAGGCATTCAATTTCCTCATGAAAAAAAATGGTTAACCTTGTTAAAAAGGAATCTATAACACTAGGTCCTCTGGTCAGGTGTGCTAGGATGACATCACCTTACCGGGTCATATAAAGACCAATGATATAACTCTTGGTCATATGTTCCAACCATCATATCTGACCGAGGTTCAGATCCGATTGGTGTCAGGAAACCTCCGTCTTAGGATGCCTGAGAAGAAAAGGTGCAACGCAATTGACGAGATAACATTATAAGATTCTTGGGCAATGAACTATGGAAGCTAGTTCGAAGACAAGGATTCATCATCATTAAACCAAGGAGAGGATGAGAGGGTGGCTGATGGAATCAGCGGCAATTTATCGAGATTAACAAAAGATGGATTTCCACAATTATGTGAACAAGGAGATAACATTTGCCAGATCAAATGGTATAATGATGTATTCTCGAGGAAAACATACACAATTTACAATGATAGAAGGGTGCCCCCGGAAATCTGGAATAGGTAGCACGATCAATGTTTGAATGATGATTCAATAAGAAATAGACTTAGAATGAAACTACCGACCATTAACTCCAAAGCAAAGGGTTGCTAGAAGTACAGAATTCAAGCAACATTATTAACATATTGGTATCCTGGTTAAAAACAACACGGGGACCAAGGAGGAATGGTGATGGTGAGAAGTATCATCATACCGAGAATTTCTAAGAGGTGGAGCAATCTCCACAACATTCTCGACAAAAAGGACAATAATACTTCAAGTCAGAACACAACACTAGCCGGAGAGCAAGTTGTATTCATAATGTGGACAAGTTCGTGATGAAATGAAGTCAAGGGTGTTGTCGATGATAATAAAAGTCATCGAGGGCCAGGATGGTATTTCTCTTCATGAATTCAATCGATACCCTGGAAGAGCTCAAAATGTTGATGATGATCACGACACAATTGTCGAGAGACTTCTCGAAGGTGTAATCGATCGGCGATGACATCAAGTCAAAGGAATGATGAAGCGAAAGGTTATTGGAACCATGGGTGCGGCACAAACTTGAAATCAAGTTTGTTGTTTGAGGTGAAACAATAAGACAAGGAAGATCGACGTAAGCTTAGCCCATCGTCGAAATTGTGCTCCGGAAAGAAGGACCAGGTAGCACAGTTAAAATTTGGCACGATAATGATATAGCCGAGTAGGCTCGGAATGACGTGATCGAGTTCAGACTCGTAAGTAATGAAGGTTACCAAGAGTTGTTGAATCATAGTGCGGACTCAATTCAGTTGTCGGTGTCCTTGAGGGGTTCTAACAACTGAGAACCCGTTGGAAAAATGGAATCGGCAAGAATATTAGTTGATGAAGAACTCATAAGAAGTTATGTATCCCGTGGTATCCTCGAGATACCAGGGGGTAATACTCGATGACAGATCAAAGTAGAGGTTGGACTGGGGTATTGCTCTGCAGAAGACAAGTGCTTAAACTTGCACGAGAAACGGTACCTAAAAGATAACATGGTCGAAACCACGATTGCAAAAGGCCAGATCCCAGATATAATATGAACTTATACCAAGGGAGTAATTAATTTAAGAGAAGCTTTAACGATAAGATCTACATCGTGTCCATGGGCATGAACACAAAGTTCAAGGTCGACTCCCACTTCTTCAATGCATAACCTTACATTTACTGCTCGTATTTCGAAAATGACATTAGTTGTTGAAAGTTTCTTTTTACCTGGTGCAATACCAGATAAGTATGACCCGTGAAATCTTTCGGGTTCACACGGATTAGGGAAGGCGTAGGTTCAACCCATCAGGGCATCTTAGGAACATATACCACAAACTTCAGAGTGAATAATACAAGCTCGAAAGTAGAGCATGGTTGGCCAAATCAGAGAATAGGATTTACCAACGACATTATGTATCAGGGAAAGAACTTCCAAAGTGATTGAATATGAGGGACGTTGTCGGGTAAAATCTAACAAAGGATCCGATGGTTCTCAAAGGATCTGCTGTAAGCATCGGTACTCAACAGAGGAAGAAACAATGCAAAGGCATTGGATTCTAGAAACAACTAACTAATCAAAGCTTAATGCAAAGAAATTTTATGATTTCCAAATCAAGGGATCAGAAGCAATCGTTCTGATTGAAAATGAATAAGTTCAATAGACTTAGAAGCACAACCGATCAAGGCATTGATTGGTTAAGAACCAGCTCATGTTTAAAATGACGTCTGAGCCGGGAAGATAATTTAAAAGGATCAACTGATGATTGCGTGCTTTCACACACATGTTGAATCGATAGGATCAAAATGATGGTGTCAAAGGATACTAATGAATATTGCTACACATATGGAAAGCATCCATATTGCAAGCAGACAAGTATTTACCGAGAAATAGTTTGAGGAGGATACTCGGAAGATCGGGTAGTATTTCCAAGTATTTTGAAAAGCATATGAACAACTGGGGATAAGCGGATACTCGATAAGTGCGAGAATTATCCATAGGGGTATTCAGGTGACAAAGAACAGCAAGGCAATAAGCTCAAAGGATTATCGAAACAACGACGAGTATTTCGGGGTATCTTGTAATAACAAGACCAACTGGGGATGAATGTAAGAATAACAACTGCAAGTAGTTATCCATAAGGGTTGACGGTGGAAGGGGAATTGCAAACACGATGAAGACAAGTTCTCGGGTTAACCGCGGAGAGTATCTTCAGGGTCTTCATGTGCAGCGGACGATCCTCAGTAATAAGGGGCTCTCCGGGTGAAAGTGATAACGAGATCCTAATGTTAGATTTAGCAAAATTCATTTAACCCGAATAGAAGAGAGATCAGAGTCCCAGAGTAAAGGTCGAGGAGTAAAAGATCCTAGTACCACCCAATGGCGACGTGGGCCTGTAAGCCACACAGCCATGTTAGTAAAGTTATTGCAATGTCTAGACTCGACTTCGGCTAAGGAGTGTGGAAGGGGGATTCCTACAGGCAGTCGGCTCTGATACCAACTTGTGACGCCCCCGATTTGACCGTACACTAATCATGCACGCAAATGTGTACGATCAAGATCAAGGACTCACGGGAAGATATCACAACACAACTCTACAAATAAAATAAGTCATACAAGCATCATATTACAAGCCAGGGGCCTCGAGGGCTCGAATACAAGAGCTCGATCATAGACGAGTCAGCGGAAGCAACAATATCTGAGTACAGACATAAGTTAAACAAGTTTGACTTAAGAAGGCTAGCACAAAACTGGGATACAGATCGAAAGAGGCGCAGGCCTCCTGCCTGGGATCCTCCTAACTACTCCTGGTCATCGTCAGCGGGCATCACGTAGTAGTAGGCACCTCCGGTGTAGTAGGAGTCGTCGTCGAAGGTGGCGTCTGGCTCCTGGGCTCCAACATCTGGTTGCGACAACCAGGTAGAAGGGATAGGGGGAAAAGAGGGAGAAAGCAACCGTGAGTACTCATCCAAAGTACTCGCAAGCAAGGAGCTACACTACATATGCATGGGTATCCAAATGGAATAAGGCTATCATATGTGGACTGAACTGCAGAATGCCGGAATAAGAGGGAGGATAACTAGTCCTTTCGAAGACTACGCTCTGGCAGCCTCCGTCTTGCAGCATGTAGTGAGAATAGACTGAAGTCCTCCAAGTACCATCACGTAGCATAATCCTGACCGATGATCCTCCCCTCGTCGCCCTATGAGAGAGCGATCACCGGTTGTATCTGGCACTTGGAAGGGTGTGTTTTATTAAGTATCCGGTTCTAGTTGTCATAAGGTCAAGGTACAACTCCAAGTCGTCCTGTTACCGAAGATCACGGCTATTTGAATAGATTAACTTCCCTGCAGGAGTGCACCACAAAACCCAACACGCTCGATCCCATTTGGCCGGACACACTTTTCTGGGTCATGTCCGGCCTTGGAAGATCAACACGTCGCAGCCCCACCTAGACCAACAGAAGGTCAGCACACCGGTCTAAACCTAAGCGCCCAGGGGTCTGGGCCCATCGCCCTTAGCACACCTGCACGTTGCGTGGGCGGCCGGAAGCAGACCTAGCCTAGTAGGCGTTCCAGTCCAATCCAGCGCGCGGCTCCGTTGCTGACGTCACGAAGGCTTCGGCTGATACCACGACGTCGAGTGCCCATAACTGTCCCCGCGTAGATGGTTAGTGCGTATAGGCCAGTAGCCAGACTCAGATCAAATACCAAGATCTCGTTAAACGTGTTAAGTATCTGCGAACGCCGACTCAGGGCCAGGCCCACCTCTCTCCTAGGTGGTCTCAACCTGCCCTGTCGCTCCGCCTCAAAGTAACAGTCGGGGCCGTCGGGAACCCAGACCCACCTCTACCGGGATGGAGCCATCTGCCCCTTCAGCCCCCAACTCTGAACAGTACCACAGGTAATGTAACCGTGTAAAGAATATAGTATATGCCCGTGATCACCTCCCGAAGTGATCACGGCCCAGTAGTATAGCATGGCAGACGGACAAGAGTGTAGGGCCACTGATGGAACATTAGCATCCTATACTAAGCAGTAGATAGCAGGTAATGGTAACAACAGTAGTAGCAAGGACAGGCTATGCATCAGGATAGGAATAACGGAAAGCAGTAACATGCTACACTACTCTAATGCAAGCAGTATAGAGAAGAGTAGGCGATATCTGGTGATCAAGGGGGGGGCTTGCCTGGTTGCTCTGGCAAGAGAGAGGGGTCGTCAACTCCGTAGTCGAACTGGCAGCAGCACGTCGGTCTCGGTGTCTAGCGGAAGAAGAGGGGGAAGAAACAATGAATATTTAAGCAAACAGATGCATGACGATTCATGACAAAGCAAAGCGTGAAGCTAGGCGTGCCCTAATGCGGTATGAGATGATGCCGGTGAAGGGGGGAAACATCCGGGAAAGTATTCCCGGTTCCGGGCGTCTGTCAGACAGATGAACCGGAAGGGAAAAGTTGCATGTTTGCTATGCTAGGAATGTGTGGTGGATGAAGGGGCTGCGTATCCGGGATTCTTCTCGTCGTTCTGAGTAAACTTTCATGTAGAAAAACTTTTCATCCGAGCTACGGTTTAATTTATATGAATTTTCAAAGATTAAAACATTTTCTGGAATTAATATTAATTCGAAATTAATTGTTAAAAAGCTATGGGTACCCAGCTCTGCATACACAGAAGTGTACCAGAGGCTGACAGGTGGGCCAGGGGGTCCCAGTTGACCAGTCAATGTTTGACTGGTCACAGGGGGTGGGGTCCTCCTGTCATGCACTGACTAGCCTAGCCTAACAGTTTAGTTAACTAAAATAGTGATTAGGCTAATTAATCCCGAGTCAATTAAGCTAATTAACTAATTAATTAATTAATTAACTAATTAATTTATTTCTATATATATTTTATTTTATTTAAAAAAACAGGGCAACAGGGGCCCGCTAGCAGTGGCACCAGGCCAGCCCAGCGGGGCGAGTGTTAACGGGTGCGGGCACCCGTGCCCGAGGGGCGCTGCGCTCATGCGCGCGCGAGGCTACCGGCGACGGGGGAGCCCGCCGGGCGGCGCGGTGAGGTCGGTGAGCGGCTCGTCGGGGAAGGGGGCTCCGGGGGAAGCGCGGTGGGGGAGCCTGGCGCGAGCGGGCAGGGCCAGGAGGCGGCCATGGCCAGCGGTGAGCACGAGCTCACAGAGAGCTTCGGCCATGGCGGGGCAGTCGTCCTACGGCGACGGTGAGTAGGGGAGAAGGGGGAAACAGGAGTGGCTCACCCCAGGAAGGTCGGGGGCGCGCTTGGGAGGCCGGCTGGAGAGGAGTCGGGGACGCGAGGGCGGGAGGACGCGGTGGTCGCGGCGTTGGCCGAACGGAGGAGCGGCGTCGATCCGTCGATGGGGGCGCCGCGGCCTCGTGCTGGTGTGCGGGACCGGCGAGCGACGACGCGGCGGAGCTCCCGGCCAGGTCGGTGTGGCGAGGGAGGGGGCCGAGGGCATGGCAATGGCGACGATGTAGCCGTGGTGGTGTTCGGGCGCGGATGAGATTGGAAGGGGAGAGGAGAGTAGCGAGGGAGAGAGGGAAATATCTGCGCAGGGAGGGGGGAGCTGACGAGGCCGAGGGGGCTCGGCCTTATCCCCTCCATGCCGGCGAGCTGGTGCGGCTGCGCGCGTCGGTCGTGCCCCCGGTCGGTTGTACAGGAGAGGAGAAGGCGACCGGGGGAGGCAAGTGCTGGGCCGGCTTGGGTGGGGATAGGTGGGCCGACTGCTGGGGTGGGCTAGAGCCCAGTGGGGCAAGGGGAGCTTCTCTCTTCTCCTCTTCCCCCTTTTTCTTGCTCTTTTCTCTTTACAAAAAAAAATGTTTTTGCAATACTTGAGCTCCAAAAAGGATTCGGTAAAATGTGGGATTTGGCCACATGAATATATTGCAATAGTTGGCATTGCCACAAAAAGATTGTGAGGCTTTTGAAAAAGTTTTCCACTTTTATAAATTGAAAAGGCATTTAATCTATTGCTTTAGCCGCTGCCTTAATTGGTTTAGGCCATTTAAACACCTTGCAAAAAATGTTGGTTCACCACCAATATTTGTTATGGATTATTTGCCACAAGACAAACATTTTATTTTATACATTTGAAAACTTTTGTGTTTGACTTGATTTTGAAAATCGAATTTGGACCGGATTCGAACCAACGCGAGTTTAACAACAGTAATCATGATGACGTGGCATCATTAGCAGGGAATTACTGTAGCTTAATTATCCGGGCGTCACACCCGGTGCCAGTTTCTGTTTTTTTGCCTATTTTAGTGTTTCGCAGAAAAGGAATATCAAACGGAATCCAAACGGAACAAAACCTTTGCGAGGATTTTTCTTGGAACAAACGCAAACCAGGAGACTTGGAGTTGAAGTCTAGAACTCCGTGAAGCTTCCACGAGGCAGGAGGGCGTGCCCAGGAGGGTAGGCGCGCCCCCACCCTCGTGGGTCCCACGGAGCTCCACCGACGTACTTCTTTCGCCTATATATACTCTTATACCCTAAACATCAGGGGTGCCACGAAACCACTTTTCCACCGCCGCAACCTTCTGTACCCGTGAGTTCCCATCTGGGGCCTTTTCCGGCGATCTATCGGAGGGGGATTCAATCACGGAGGGCTTCTACATCAACACCATAGCCTCTCCGATTATGTGTGAGTAGTTTACCACCGACCTTCAGGTCCATAGTTATTAGCTAGATGGCTTCTTCTCTCTCTTTGGTTCTCAATACAAAGTTCTCCTCGATGTTCTTGGAGATCTATTCATTGTAATTCCTTTTGCGGTGTGTTTGCCGAGATCCTATGAATTGTGGATTTATGATCAAGTTTATCTATGAACAATATTTGGTTCTTCTCTGAATTCTTATATGCATGATTTGATATCTTTGCAAGTCTCTTCGAATTATCGGTTTAGTTTGGCCTACTAGATTGATCTTTCTTGCAATGGGAGAAGTGCTTAGCTTTGGGTTCAATCTTGCGGTGTCCTTTCCCAGTGATAGTAGGGGCAGCAAGGCACGTATTGTATTGTTGCCATCGAGGATAAAAAGATGGGGTTTATATCATATTGCTTGAGTTTATCCCTCTACATCATGTCATCTTGCCTAAAGCATTATTCTGTTCTTATGAACTTAATACTCTAGATTCATACTGGATAGCGGTCGATGTGTGGAGTAATAGTAGTAGATGCAGAATCGTTTCGGTCTACTTAACACGGACGTGATGGCTATGTTCATAATCATTGCCTAGATATTCTCATAACTATGCGCTCTTCTATCAATTGCTCGGCAATAATTTGTTCACCCACCATAATACTTGCTATCATGAGAGAAGCCACTAGTGAAACCTATGCCCCCCAAGTCTCTTTCTTATAGTATTGCATCTCTTTTATTTATATCGCATCTCGTTTACTATTTTGCAATCTATACAACAAAAATACCAAAAATATTTACCTTACTATCTTTATCAGATCTCACTTTCGCAAGTGACCGTAAAGGGATTGACAACCCCTTTATCGTGTTGGTTGCAAGGTTCTTGATTGTTTGTGCAGGTACTAGGTGACTTGCGTGTTATCTCCTACTGGATTGATACCTTGGTTCTCAAAAACTGAGGGAAATACTTGCGCTACTTTGCTGCATCACCCTTTCCTCTTCAAGGTAAACCAACACATGCTCAAGAGGTAGCAAGAAGGATTTCTGGCACCGTTGCCGGGGAGATCTACGCTCAAGTCAAGACATACCAAGTACCCATCATAAACTCTTCTCCCCCGCATTACATTATTTGCCATTTGCCTCTCGTTTTCCTCTCCCCCACTTCACCTTTGCCGTTTTAGTCGCCCCTTTTCCATTCGCCTCTTTTCGCTTGCCTCTTGTGTGTTCGTTCTTAGTGCGGTTTGTTGCCATCATGTCTGAAACTGGGGAGGTTATCATTGAAAAGGGTAGTAGTATCGATGGGGGAAACGTTGATGCTTTTGATTACCCTGATGAAGAACCTACTATTTTACACACTAAAAAGTTTTGGATTGGTAGTGGTAATATTATTGGAAAATGAGTTATTCAAGATTTATTTACTTGCTTCGGTGCTTTGCCCACTATGGGCGGGTCTATTCTTCATAAAACTAGTAGTATTGCGGACGCTATATCTTTGCTCGTGGTTGAACTCGAAAGACAATTTATCCACATGCATCCTTGCATACAGAGGTTTTTTTTTTAGAATTTTCCAATATTGAGCATTCTTCTATTAAGCGAGCAGCTACCATCTTTTTAGCTCATGAGTTCAGATTTACAATAAAAGAGGCCAACGAAATTTTTGCACATTATAGGGTGGATGCCGGCCGTCCTCCAATAATGCGCTTACGATCTTTAGATCATGTTTATTTTAATGAAAACCTTAAAAAAGGATTCCTACCGATGTTCTAGTTGACAGGATTTATGAACTTAATGATAACTTTGCTATCCAGAACAATGGGTTAGGTTTTTCCCTTGAACAACGGCTCATGACTTTTTGCCAAAAGAATGCTTATAATGATGAATTGGTTGTGCAATATGAGGGTCCAAAGGAGGAACCAATACCTCCCGAGCTTGATCTTGGGGACTTTTGTCCCATTAAATTAAGCCCTTTTGATTACTTTTGCTTGCCACAAAGAAAACTTGATGCTGAACGTAGGGAGTATGAGATGAGTTTTCGCGATCTGCCTTATCATTATCATGGCAATACCTAGATCTATTCTTGCTTTTATGCCTAGTTAGGGGTGTTAAACGATAGCGCTTGTTGGGAGGCAACCCAATTTTATTTTTGTTCCTGTTTAGTAATAAATAATTTATCTAGCCTCTGTTATGATTGTGTTTTTTATGTTTTAATTAGTGTTTGTGCCAAGTAAAGCTTTTAGGATCTTCTTGGGTGATTGTTGTTTGATCTTGCTGATAAAAACTGAAAGTATGCGCTAACAAGAATAATTTTCATTTTTTACCAGAGAGCGATAAAATACCAATTCCAATTGCAGTAGATCAATATACAAATTGTCCTGGTCGTCCTAATTTTTCAGAGTTTTTGGAGTTACAGAAGTATTCGAAACTTCCAGATTGCTACAGACTGTTCTGTTTTGATAGATTCTGTTTTTCATGTATTGTTTGCTTATTTTGATGGAACTATGGCTAGTATCGGGGGGTATGAATGATGTATACTACACAAGCTTATTCTTGTAGACGTTGTTGGGCCTCCAAGTGTAGAGGTTTTTAGGACAGTAGCAAATTTCCCTCAAGTGGATGACCTAAGGTTTATCAATCAGTGGGAGGCGTAGGATGAAGATGGTCTCTCTCAAACAACCCTGCAACCAAATAACAAAGAGTCTCTTGTGTCCCCAACACACCCAATACAATAGTAAATTGTATAGGTGCACTAGTTCGGCGAAGAGATGGTGATACACGTGCAATATGGATATTAGATAAAGGTTTTTGTAATATGAAAATATAAAAACAGCAAGGTAACTAATGATAAAAGTGAGCGTAAACGGTATTGCAATGCTAGGAAACAAGGCCTAGGGTTCATACTTTCACTGGTGCAAGTTCTCTCAACAATAATAACATAATTGAATCATATAACTATCCCTCAACATGCAACAAAGAGTCACTCCAAAGTCACTAAAAGCGGAGAACAAACGAAGAGATTATGGTAGGGTATGAAACCACCTCAAAGTTATCCTTTCTGATCTATCTATTCAAGAGTCCGTAGTAAAATAACATGAAGCTATTCTTTCCGTTCAATCTATCATAGAGTTCGTACTAGAATAACACCGACACAAATCAACCAAAACCCTAATGTCACCTAGATACTCCTATGTCACCTCAAGTATCCGTGGGTATGATTATACGATATGCATCACACAATCTCAGATTCATCTATTCAACCAACACAAAGAACTTCAAAGAGTGCCCCAAAGTTTCTATCGGAGAGTCAAGGCGAAAACGTGTGCCAACCCCTATGCACAGGTTCATGGGCGGAACCCGCAAGTTGATCACCAAAACATACATCAAGTGGATCAATAGAATACCCCATTCTCACCACGGGTATCCCACACAAGACATACATCAAGTGTTCTCAAATCCTTAAAGACTCAATCCGATAAGATAACTTCAAAGGGAAAACTCAATCCATTACAAGAGAGTAGAGGGGGAGAAACATCACAAGATCCAACTATAATAGCAAAGCTCGCGATACATCAAGATCGTACCACCTCAAGAACACGAGAGAGAGAGATCAAACACATAGCTACTGGTACATACCCTCAGCCCCGAGGGAGAACTACTCCCTCCTCATCATGGAGAGCACTGGGATGATGAAGATGTCCACCGGAGAGGGATTCCCCCCTCCGGCAGGGTGCCGGAACGGGTCTAGATTGGTTTTCGGTGGCTACATAGGCTTTTGGCGGCGGAACTCCCGATCTATTCTGTTCCCTGATGTTTTTAGGGTATATGGACATATATAGGCGAAAGAAGTCGGTCAGGGCAGCCACGAGGGGCCCACGAGGTTGGGGGGCTGTAACGCCCCGTATGTAACTTGCCATATTTGTATTCCAACTCTTGCCATTTTTGATGTGGAATGCTACCTAACATATTTATCCATGTAATTTTCTTTATTGTGGCAAGAATATTCAGATCCATAAGATTCAAGACAAAAGTTTAATATTGACATGAAAACAATAATAATTGAAGCATACTAATAAAGCAATCATGTCTTCTCAAAATAACATGGCCAAAGAAAGCTATCCCTACAAAATCATATAGTCTGGTTATGCTCTATCTTCACCACACAAAATATTTAAATCATGCACAACCCCGATGACAAGCCAATCAATTGTTTCATACTTTTCATGTTCTCAAACTTTTTCAATCTTCATGCAATACGTGAGCGTGAGCCATGGACATAGCACTATAGGTGGAATAGAATGGTGGTTGTGAAGAAGACAAAAAAGGAGAAGATAGTCTCACATCAACTAGGCGTATCAATGGGCTATGGAGATGCCCATCAATAGATATCAATGTGAGTGAGTAGGGATTTCCATGCAACGGATGCACTAGAGCTATAAGTATATGAAAGCTCAACAAAAGAAACTAGTGGGTGTGCATCCAACTCGCTTGCTCACGAAGAACTAGGGCGTTTTAAGGAAGCCCATCATTGTAATATACAAGCCAAGTTCTATAATGAAAGATTCCCACTAGTATATGAAAGTGACAACATATGAGACTCTCTATCATGAAGATCATGGTGCTACTTTGAAGCACAAGTGTGGTAAAAGGATAGTAGCATAGCCCCTTCTCTCTTTTTCTCTCATTTTTTTATTTGGGCCTTTACTCTCTTTTTTTATGGCCTTTTTTAGTCCGGAGTCTCATCCTGACTTGTGGGGGAATCATAGTCTCCATCATCCTTTCCTCACTGGGGCAATGCTCTAATAATGATGATCATCACACTTTTATTTACTTACAACTCATGAATTACAACTCGATTCTTAGAACAAAATATGACTCTATATGAATGCCTCCGGCGGTGTACCGGGATGTGCAATGAATCAAGAGTGGCATGTATGAAAGAATTATGAACGGTGGCTTTGCCACAAATACAATGTCAACTACATGATAATTCATAGCAATATGACAATGATGGAGCGTGTCATAATAAACAGAACGGTAGAGAGTTGCATGGCAATATATATCGGAATGGCTATGGAAATGCCATAATAGGTAGGTATGGTGGCTGTTTTGAGGAAGGTATATGGTGGGTTTATGGTACCGGCGGAAGTTGCCGGTACTAGAGAGGCTAGCAATGGTGGAAGGGTGAGAGTGCGTATAATCCATGGACTCAACATTAGTCATAAAGAACTCACATACTTTGCAAAAATCTATTAGTTATCGAAACAAAGTACCACGCGCATGCTCCTAGGGGGATAGATTGGTAGGAAAAGACCATCGCTCGTCGCTGACCGCCACTCATAAGGAAGACAATCAATAAATAAATCATGCTCCGACTTCATCACATAACGGTTCACCATACGTGCATGCTACGGGAATCAGAAACTTTAGAACAAGTATTTATCGAATTCACAACTACTCAACTAGAATACTATAATATTACCACCTTCATATCTCAAAACAATCATCAAGTATCTAACTTCTCATAATATTCAATGCACTTTATATGAAAGTTTTTATTATATCCCTCTTGGATGCCCATCATATTAGGACCAATTTCATAACCAAAGCAAATTACCATGCTGTTCTAAAAGACTCTCAAAATAATATAAGTGAAGCACGAGAGTTCATCTATTTCTTCAAAATAAAACTACCGTCGTGCTCTAAAAGATATAAGTGAAGCACTAGAGCAAACAACAAACTACTCCGAAAGATATAAGTGAAGATCAATGAGTAGTAAAATAATTATGCAACTATGTGAAGACTCTCTAACATTTAAGAATTTCAGATCCTGTTATTTTATTCAAACATCAAGAAAAACAAAATAAAATAAAATGACGCTCCAAGCAAAACGCATATCATGTGATAAATAAAAATATAGCTCCAAGTAAAGTTACCGATGAACGAAGACGAAAGAGGGGATGCCATCCGGGGCGTCCCCAAGCTTAAGCTCTTGGTTGTCCTTTAATATTACCTTGGGGTGCCTTGGTCATCCCAAAGATTAGGCTCTTGCCACTCCTTATTCCATAGTCCATCGAATCTTTACTCAAAACTTGAAAACTTCAGAACACAAAACTTAACAGAAAACTCGTAAGCTCCGTTAGTATAAGAAAATAAATCACCACTTAGGTACTGTTGTGAACTCATTATAAATTCATATTGGTGTAATATCTACTGTATTCCAACTTATCTATGGTTCATACCCTCCGATACTACTCATAGATTCATCAAAATAAGCAAACAACACATAGAAAACAGAATCTTTCAAAAACAGAACAGTTTGTAGTAATCTGGATCAAACGTATACTTCTGGAACTCATAAAATTCTCAAATAACCTTCTTGACCTGAGTAATTTGTCTATTAATCCTCTGCAAAAAGAATCAACTTAATAGAACTCTCCAGTAAAAAATGGCAGCTAATCTCGTGAGCACTAAAGTTTCTGTTTTTTACAGCAAGATCACAAAGACTTTCCCCAAGTCTTCCCAAAGGTTCTAATTGGAAAAAACACTAACTAAAACATAAAAACTCAATAATAACAGAGGCTAGATGAATTATTTATTACTAAACAGGAGAAAAAAGCAAAGAACAAAAATAAAATTGGGTTGCCTCCCAACAAGCGCTATCGTTTAACGCCTCTAGCATGATGATTTCAATGATGCTCACATGATAAAAGATAAGAATTGAAACATAAAGAGAGCATAATGAAGAATATGACTAGCACATTTAAGTCTAACCCACCTCCTATTCATAGGGTTTTTGTGAGCAAACAACTTATGGGAACAAGAATCAACTTGCATAAGAAGGTAAAACAAGCATAACTTCAAAACTTTAAGCACATAGAGAGGAAACTTGATACTATTGCAATTCCGACAAGCATATATTCCTCCCTCATAATAATTTTCAGTAGCTTCATGAATGAATTCAACAATATAACCATCACATAAAGCATTCTTTTCATGATCTACAAGCATAGAAAATTTACTACTCTCCACATAAGCAAAATTCTTCTCATTCAGAATACTAGTGGGAGCAAACTTAACAAAATAATTATCATGTGAGGCATAATCCAATTGAAAATTAAAATCTAGATGACAAGTTTCATGGTTATCATTATTCTTTATAGCATACAATTCATCACAATAATCATCATAGATAGCAACTTTGTTCTCATAATCAATTGGAACCTCTTCCGAAATAGTTTTGTGTTGTGAAGTTTTCAAGTTTTTGGGTAAAGATTTGATGGATTTTGGAACAAGGAGTGGCAAGAGCCTAAGCTTGGGTATTCCCAAGGCACCCCAAGGTAAAATTCAAGGACAACCAAAATTCTAAGCTTGGAGATGCCCCAGAAGGCATTCCCTCTTTCGTCTTCGTCTATCGGTAACTTTACTTGAGGCTATATTTTTATTTACCACATGATATGTGTTTTGCTTGGAGCGTCTTGTATGATTTGAGTCTTTGCTTTTTAGTTTACCACAATCATCCTTGCCGTACAGACCTTTTGAGAGAGACACACATGAATCGGAATTTATTAGAATACTCTATGTGCTTCACTTATATCTTTTGAGCTAGATAATTTTGCTCTAGTGCTTCACTTATATATTTTAGAGCATGGTGGTGGTTATATTTTATAGAAATTATTGATCTCTCATGCTTCACTTATATTATTTTGAGAGTATTTTAGAACAGCATGGTAATTTGCTTTGGCTATAAAATTAGTCCTAATATGATGGACATTCAAGATGGCTATAATAAAAACTTTCATATAGAGTGCATTGAATAGTTTAATACTTGATAATTGTTTTGAGATATAAAGATGGTAATATTAGAGTCGTGCTAGTTGAGTAATTGTGAAATTGAGAAATACTTGAGTTAAGGTTGGCAAGTCCCGTAGCATGCACGTATGGTAACCGTTCTGTGAAAATTTTGAAGCATGAGGTGTTCTTTGAGTGCCTTCCTTATGAGTGGCGGTCGGGGACGAGCGATGGTCTTTTCCTACCAATCTATCCTTCTAGGAGCATGCACGTAGTGCTTGGTTTTGATGACTTGTAGATTTTTGCAATAATTATGTGAGTTCTTTGTGACTAATGTTGAGTTCATGGATTATACGCACTCTCACCCTTCCACCATTGCTAGCCTCTCTTGTGCTGCACAACTTTCGCCGGTACCATAAACCCATCATTACCTTCCTCAAAACAGCCACCGTACCTACATATTATGTCATTTCCATAGCTATTCTAGATAAATTGCCATGCAACTTTCCACCGTTCCGTTTATTATGACACGCTTCATCATAGTCATATTGCTTTGCATGATCATGTAGTTGACATTGTATTTGTGGCATGGCCACCATTCATAATTTTTTATACATGTCACTCTTGATTCATTGCACATCCCGGTTCACCGCCGGAGGCATTCACATTAAGTCATTTTTTGTTCTAAGTATCGAGTTGTAATTCTTGAGTTGTAAGTAAATAAAAGTGTGATCATCTTCATTATTAGAGCATTGTCCCATGTGAGGAAAGGATGATGGAGACTATGATTCCCCCACAAGTCGGGATGAGACTTCGGATGAAAAAAAAGAGGCCATAAAAAAAGAGAAGGCCCAAACAAGAAAAAGAGACAAAAAGAGAGAAGGGGCAATGTTACTATCCTTTTTCCACACTTGTGCTTCAAAGTAGCACCATGATCTTCATGATAGAGAGTCTCTTATGTTGTCACTTTCATATAGTAGTGGGAATTTTACATTATAGAACTTGGCTTGTATATTCCAATGATGGGCTTCCTCAAATTGCCCTAGGTGTTCTTGAGCAAGCAAGTTGGATGCACACCCACTTAGTTTCTTTTGTTGAGCTTTCATACACTTATTGCTCTAGTGCATCCGTTGCATGGCAATCCCTATTCACTCACATTGATATCTATTGATGGGCCTCTCCATAGCCCATTAATACACCTAGTTGATGTGAGACTATCTTCCTCCCTTTTGTCTTCTCCATAACCACCATTCTATTCCACCCATAGTGCTATGTCCATGGCTCGTGCTCATATATTGCGTAGAAGTTGAAAAAGTTCGAAAAGGCTAAGTATGAAACAATTGCTTGGCTTGTCATCGGGGTTGTGCATGATGGGAGCATCTTGTGTGACAGAGATGAAGCATGGCCAAACTATATGATTTTGTAGGGATGAGCTTTCTTTGGCTATGTTATTTTGATAAGACATAATTGCTTGGTTAGTATGCTTGAAGTATTATTATTTTTATGTCAATTTTAAACTTTTGTCTAGCATCTTTCGGAAACATTCATGCCACAATAAAGGAAATTACATTGAAAATTATGTTAGGTAGCATTCCACATCAAAAAATCTGTTTTTATCATTTACCTACTCAAGGACGAGCATGAATTAAGCTTGGGGATGCTTGATATGTCTCCAACGTATCTATAATTTTTGATTGTTCCATGCTATTATATTATATGTTTTGGATATTTAATAGGCTTTAATATGCACTTTTATATTATTTTTGGGACTAACATATTAACCGGAGGCCAAGTGTCGGTTTATGTTTTTTTTCCTATTTTAGTGTTTTGCAGAAAAGGAATATCAAACGGAACGAAACCTTCATGAGGATCTTTCTTGGAACAAACACAAACCAGGAAACTTGGGTTGAAGTCCAGAACTCCGCGAAGCTTCCACGAGGCAAGAGGGCGCGCCCAGGGGGGTAGGTGAAGGAAATATGCCCTAGAGGCAATAATAAAGTTATTATTTATTTTTCCTTATATCATGATAAATGTTTATTATTCATGCTAGAATTGTATTAACCGGAAACATAATACATGTGTGAATACATAGACAAACAGAGTGTCACTAGTATGCCTCTACTTGACTAGCTCGTTAATCAAAGATGGTTATGTTTCCTGACCATGAACAATGAGTTGTTATTTGATTAACGAGGTCACATCATTAGTTGAATGATCTGATTGACATGACCCATTCCATTAGCTTAGCACCCGATCGTTTAGTATGTTGCTATTGCTTTCTTCATGACTTATACATGTTCCTATGACTATGAGATTATGCAACTCCCGTTTGCCGGAGGAACAACGTCACAACGTAACTGGGTGATTATAAAGGAGCATTACAGGTGTCTCCAAAGGTAGATGTTGGGTTGGCGTATTTCGAGATTAGGATTTGTCACTCCGATTGTCGGAGAGGTATCTCTGGGCCCTCTCGGTAATGCACATCACATAAGCCTTGCAAGCATTGCAACTAATGAGTTAGTTGCGAGATGATGTATTACAGAACGAGTAAAGAGGCTTGCCGGTAACGAGATTGAACCAGGTATTGGATACCGACGATCGAATCTCGGGCAAGTAACATACCGATGACAAAGGGAACAACGTATGTTGTTTTGCGGTCTGACCGATAAAGATCTTCATAGAATATGTAGGAGCCAATATGGGCATCCAGGTCCCGCTATTGGTTATTGACCGGAGACATGTCTCGGTCATGTCTACATTGTTCTCGAACCCGTAGGGTCCGCACGCTTAAGGTTACGATGACAGTTATATTATGAGTTTATGCATTTTGATGTACCGAAGGTTGTTCGGAGTCCCGGATGTGATCACGGACATGACGAGGAGTCTCGAAATGGTCGAGACGTAAATATTGATATATTGGAAGCCTATATTTGGATATCGGAAGTGTTCCGGGTGAAATCGGGATTTTACCGGAATACCGGGAGGGTTACCGGAACCCCCCGGGAGCTATATGGGCCATAGTGGGCCTTAGTGGAAAAGAGAAGGGGCTGCCCTAGATGGCTGCGCGCCCCCCTTCCCCTAGTCCTATTAGGACTAGGAGAGGTGGCCGGCCCCCTCCTCCTCTTTTCCCCTCCGAGGAATCCTAGTTGGACTAGGATTGGAGGGGGAATCCTACTCCCAGAGGGAGTAGGACTCTCCTGCGCCTCCTCCCTTGGCCGGCCAGCCTCCCCTCCTCTCCTCCTTTATATACGGAGGCAGGGGGCACCTCTAGACACACAAGTTGATCCACGTGATCTATTCCTTAGCCGTGTGCGGTGCCCCCTGCCACCATATACCTCGATAATACTGTAGCGGAGTTTAGGCGAAGCCCTGCTGCTGTAGTACATCAAGATCGTCACCACGCCATCGTGCTGACGGAACTCTTTCCCGACACTTTGCTGGATCGGAGTCCGGGGATCGTCATCGAGCTGAACGTGTGCTCGAACTCGGAGGTGCCGTAGTTTCGGTGCTTGATCGGTTGGATCGTGAAGACATACGACTACTTCCTCTACGTCGTGTCATCGCTTCCGCAGTCGGTCTGCGTTGGGTACGTAGACAACACTCTCCCCCTCGTTGCTATGCATCACATGATCTTGCGTGTGCGTAGGAAATTTTTTGAAATTACTACGAAACCCAACAGTGGCATCCGAGCCTAGGTTATTTATGTTGATGTTATATGCACGAGTAGAACACAAGTGAGTTGTGGACGATACAAGTCATACTGCCTACCAGCATGTCATACTTTGGTTCGGCGGTATTGTTGGACGAGACGACCCGGACCAACCTTACGCGTACGCTTACGCGAGACCGGTTCCCTTGACGTGCTTTGCACATAGATGGCTTGCGGGCGACTGTCTCTCCAACTTTAGTTGAACCGAGTATGGCTACGCCCGGTCCTTGAGAAGGTTAAAACGGAGTCTATTTGACAAACTATCGTTGTGGTTTTGATGCGTAGGTGAGATTGGTTCTTACTTAAGCCCGTAGCAGCCACGTAAAACATGCAACAACAAAGTAGAGGACGTCTAACTTGTTTTTGCAGGGCATGTTGTGATGTGATATGGTCAAGGCATGATGCTGAATTTTATTGTATGAGATGATCATGTTTTGTAACCGAGTTATCGGCAACTGGCAGGAGCCATATGGTTGTCGCTTTATTGTATGCAATGCAATCGCGATGTAATACTTTACTTTATTACTAAACGGTAGTGATAGTCGTGGAAGCATAAGATTGGTGAGACGACAACGATGCTACGATGGAGATCAAGGTGTCACGCCGGTGACGATGGTGATCATGACGGTGCTTCGGAGATGGAGATCACAAGCACAAGATGATGATGGCCATATCATATCACTTATATTGATTGCATGTGATGTTTATCTGTTTATGCATCTTATCTTGCTTTGATTGACGGTAGCATTATAAGATGATCTCTCACTAAATTATCAAGAAGTGTTCTCCCTGAGTATGCACCGTTGCCAAAGTTCGTCGTGCCCAGACACCACGTGATGATCGGGTGTGATAAGCTCTACGTCCATCTACAACGGGTGCAAGCTAGTTTTTGCACACGCAGAATACTCAGGTTAAACTTGACGAGCCTAGCATATGCAGATATGGCCTCGGAACACGGAGACCGAAAGGTCGAGCGTGAATCATATAGTAGATATGATCAACATAAACGATGTTCACCATTGAAAACTGCTCCATCTCACGTGATGATCGGTTATGGTTTAGTTGATTTGGATCACGTAATCACTTAGAAGATTAGAGGGATGTCTATCTAAGTGGGAGTTCTTAAGTAATATGATTAATTGAACTTAAATTTATCATGAACTTAGTACCTGATAGTATCTTGCTTGTTTATGTTGATTGTAGATAGATGGCTCGTGCTGTTGTTCCGTTGAATTTTAATGCGTTCCTTGAGAAAGCAAAGTTGAAAGATGATGGTAGCAATTACACGGACTGGGTCCGTAACTTGAGGATTATCCTCATTGCTGCACAGAAGAATTACGTCCTGGAAGCACCGCTGGGTGCCAGGCCTGCTGCTGGAGCAACGCCAGATGTTATTAACGTCTGGCAGAGCAAAGCTGATGACTACTCGATAGTTCAGTGTGCCATGCTTTACGGCTTAGAATCGGGACTTCAACGACGTTTTGAACGTCATGGAGCATATGAGATGTTCCAGGAGTTGAAGTTAATATTTCAAGCAAATGCCCGAATTTAGAGATATGAAGTCTCCAATAAGTTCTATAGCTGCAAGATGGAGGAGAACAGTTCTGTCAGTGAGCATATACTCAAAATGTCTGGGTATAATAATCACTTGATTCAATTGGGAGTTAATCTTCCGGATGATTGCGTCATTGACAGAATTCTCCAATCACTGCCACCAAGCTACAAGAGCTTCGTGATGAACTATAATATGCAAGGGATGAACAAGACTATTCCCGAGCTCTTCGCGATGCTGAAAGCTGCGGAGGTAGAAATCAAAAAGGAGCATCAAGTGTTGATGGTTAACAAAACCACTAGTTTCAAGAAAAAGGGCAAAGGGAAGAAGAAGGGGAACTTCAAGAAGAACGGCAAGCAAGTTGCTGCTCAGGAGAAGAAACCCAAGTCTGGACCTAAGCCTGAAACTGAGTGCTTCTACTGCAAGCAGACTGGTCACTGGAAGCGGAACTGCCCCAAGTATTTGGCGGATAAGAAGGATGGCAAGGTGAACAAAGGTATATGTGGTATACATGTTATTGATGTGTACCTTACTAGAGCTCGCAGTAGCACCTGGGTATTTGATACTGGTTCTGTTGCTAATATTTGCAACTCGAAACAGGGACTACGGAATAAGCGAGCACTAGCAAAGGACGAGGTGACGATGCGCGTGGGAAACGGTTCCAAAGTCGATGTGATCGCGGTCGGCACACTACCTCTACATCTACCTTCGGGATTAATATTAGACCTAAATAATTGTTATTTGGTGCCAGCGTTGAGCATGAACATTATATCTGGATCTTTTTTAATGCGAGACGGTTATTCATTTAAATCAGAGAATAATGGTTGTTCTATTTATATGAGTAATATCTTTTATGGTCATGCACCCTTGAAGAGTGGTCTATTCCAATTGAATCTCGATAGTAGTAATACACATATTCATAATGTTGAAGCCAAAAGATGCAGAGTTGATAATGAAAGTGCAACTTATTTGTGGCACTGTCGTTTAGGTCATATCGGTATAAAGCGCATGAAGAAACTCCATACTGATGGACTTTTGGAACCACTTGATTATGAATCACTTGGTACTTGCGAACCGTGCCTCATGGGCAAGATGACTAAAACACCGTTCTCCGATACTATGGAGAGAGCAACAGATTTGTTGGAAATCATACATACCGATGTATGTGGTCCGATGAATATTGAGGCTCGTGGCGGATATCGTTATTTTCTCACCTTCACAGATGATTTAAGCAGATATGGGTATATCTACTTAATGAAACATAAGTCTGAAACATTTGAAAAGTTCAAAGAATTTCAGAGTGAAGTTGAAAATCATCGTAACAAGAAAATAAAGTTTCTGCGATCTGATCGTGGAGGAGAATATTTGAGTTACGAGTTTGGTGTACATTTGAAAAACTGTGGAATAGTTTCGCAACTCACGCCACCCGGAACACCACAGCGTAATGGTGTGTCCGAACGTCGTAATCGTACTTTACTGGATATGGTGCGATCTATGATGTCTCTTACCGATTTACCGCTATCGTTTTGGGGTTATGCTCTAGAGACGGCCGCATTCACGTTAAATAGGGCACCATCAAAATCCGTTGAGACGACGCCTTATGAACTGTGGTTTGGCAAGAAACCAAAGTTGTCGTTTCTTAAAGTTTGGGGCTGCGATGCTTATGTGAAAAAGCTTCAACCTGATAAGCTCGAAACCAAATCGGAGAAATGTGTCTTCATAGGATACCCAAAGGAAACTGTTGGGTATACCTTCTATCACAGATGCGAAGGCAAAACATTCGTTGTCAAGAATGGATCCTTTCTAGAGAAGGAGTTTCTCTCGAAAGAAGTGAGTGGGAGGAAAGTGGAACTTGACGAGGTAACTGTACATGCTCCCTTGTTGGAAAGTAGTACATCACAGAAAATTGTTTCTGCGACACCTACACCAATAAGTGAGGAAGTTAATGATAATGATCATGAAACTTCAGAACAAGATACTACTAAACCTCGTAGATCAACCAGAGTAAGATCTGCACCAGAGTGGTACGGTAATCCAGTTCTGGAAGTCATGCTACTAGATCATGATGAACCTACAAACTATGAAGAAGCGATGGTGAGCCCAGATTCCGCAAAGTGGCTTGAAGCCATGAAATCTGAGATGGGATCCATGTATGAGAGCAAAGTACGGACTTTGGTTGACTTGCCCGATGATCGGCAAGCAATTGAAAATAAATGAATCTTTAAGAAGAAGACTGACGCTGATGGTAATGTTACTGTCTACAAAGCTCGACTTGTCACAAAAGGTTTTCGGCAAGTTCAAGGGATTGACTACGATGAGACCTTCTCACCCGTAGCGATGCTTAAGTCCGTCCGAATCATGTTAGCAATTGCCGCATTTTATAATTATGAAATTTGGCAGATGGATGTCAAAACTGCATTCCTAAATGGATTTCTGGAAGAAGAGTTGTATATGATGCAACCGGAAGGTTTTGTCGACCCAAAGGGAGCTAACAAAGTGTGCAAGCTCCAGCGATCCATTTATGGACTGGTGCAAGCCTCTCGGAGTTGGAATAAACGTTTTGATAGTGTGATCAAAGCATTTGGTTTTATACAGACATTCAGAGAAGCCTGTATTTACAAGAAAGTGAGTGGGAGCTCTGTAGCATTTCTGATATTATATGTGGATGACATATTGCTAATTGGAAATGATATAGAATTTCTGGAGCGATACTTGAATAAAAGTTTTTCAATGAAAGACCTCGGTGAAGCTGCTTACATATTAGGCATTAAGATCTATAGAGATAGATCAAGACGCTTAATTGGACTTTCACAAAGCACATACCTTGACAAAATTTTGAAGAAGTTCAAAATGGATCAAGCAAAGAAAGGGTTCTTGCCTGTGTTACAAGGTGCGAAATTGAGTAAGACTCAATGCCCGACCACTGCAGAAGGTAGAGAGAATATGAAAGATGTTCCCTATGCATCAGCCATAGGATCTATCATGTATGCAATGCTGTGTACCAGACCTGATGTGTGCCTTGCTATAAGTTTAGCAGGGAGGTACCAAAGTAATCCAGGAATGGATCACTGGACAGCGGTCAAGAACATCCTGAAATACCTGAAAAGGACTAAGGATATGTTTCTCGTATATGGAGGTGACAAAGAGCTCACCGTAAAAGGTTACGTTGATGCAAGCTTTGACACTGATCCGGACGATTCTAAATCGCAAACCGGATACGTGTTTACATTAAACAGTGGAGCTGTCAGTTGGTGCAGTTCTAAACAAAGCGTCGTAGCGGGATCTACATGTGAAGCGGAGTACATAGCTGCTTCGGAAGCAGCGAACGAAGGAGTCTGGATGAAGGAGTTCATATCCGATCTAGGTGTCATACCTAATGCATCGGGTCCAATGAAAATCTTTTGTGACAATACTGGTGCAATTGCCTTGGCAAAGGAATCCAGATTTCACAAAAGGACCAAACACATCAAGAGACGCTTCAACTCCATCCGGGATCTAGTCCAGGTGGGAGACATAGAGATTTGCAAGATACATACGGATCTGAATGTTGCAGCCGTTGACTAAGCCTCTTCCATGAGCAAAACATGATCAGCACCAAAGCTCCATGGGTGTTAGAATCATTACAGTGTAATCTAGATTATTGACTCTAGTGCAAGTGGGAGACTGAAGGAAATATGCCCTAGAGGCAATAATAAAGTTATTATTTATTTCCTTATAATCATGATAAATGTTTATTATTCATGCTAGAATTGTATTAACCGGAAACATAATACATGTGTGAATACATAGACAAACAAAGTGTCACTAGTATGCCTCTACTTGACTAGCTCGTTAATCAAAGATGGTTATGTTTCCTAACCATGAACAATGAGTTGTTATTTGATTAACGAGGTCACATCATTAGTTGAATGATCTGATTGACATGACCCATTCCATTAGCTTAGCACCCGATCGTTTAGTATGTTGCTATTGCTTTCTTCATGACTTATACATGTTCCTATGACTATGAGATTATGCAACTCCCGTTTACCGGAGGAACACTTTGGGTGCTACCAAACGTCACAACGTAACTGGGTGATTATAAAGGAGCATTACAGGTGTCTCCAAAGGTAGATGTTGGGTTGGCGTATTTCGAGATTAGGATTTGTCACTCCGATTGTCGGAGAGGTATCTCTGGGCCCTCTCGGTAATGCACATCACATAAGCCTTGCAAGCATTGCAACTAATGAGTTAGTTGCGAGATGATGTATTACGGAACGAGTAAAGAGACTTGCCGGTAACGAGATTGAACCAGGTATTGGATACCGATGATCGAATCTCGGGCAAGTAACATACCGATGACAAAGGGAACAACGTATGTTGTTATGCGGTCTGACCGATAAAGATCTTCGTAGAATATGTAGGAGCCAATATGGGCATCCAGGTCCCGCTATTGGTTATTGACCGGAGACATGTCTCGGTCATGTCTACATTGTTCTCGAACCCGTAGGGTCCGCACGCTTAAGGTCACGATGACAGTTATATTATGAGTTTATGCATTTTGATGTACCGAAGGTTGTTCGGAGTCCCGGATGTGATCACGAAATGGTCGAGACGTAAAGATTGATATATTGGAAGCCTATATTTGGATATCGGAAGTGTTCCGGGTGAAATCGGGATTTTACCAGAATACCGGGTGGGTTACCAGAACCCCCCGGGAGCTATATGGGCCATAGTGGGCCTTAGTGGAAAAGAGAAGGGGCTGCCCTAGATGGGCTGCGCGCCCCCCTTCCCCTAGTCCTATTAGGACTAGGAGAGGTGGCCGGCCCCCTCCTCCTCTTTTCCCCTCCGAGGAATCCTAGTTGGACTAGGATTGGAGGGGGAATCCTACTCCCAGAGGGAGTAGGACTCTCCTGCGCCTCCTCCCTTGGCCGGCCAGCCTCCCCTCGTCTCCTCCTTTATATACGGAGGCAGGGGGAACCTCTAGACACACAAGTTGATCCACGTGATCTATTCCTTAGCCGTGTGCGGTGCCCCCTGCCACCATATACCTCGATAATACTGTAGCGGAGTTTAGGCGAAGCCCTGCTGCTGTAGTACATCAAGATCGTCACCACGCCGTCGTGCTGACGGAACTCTTCCCCGACACTTTGCTAGATCGGAGTCCGGGGATCGTCATCGAGCTGAACGTGTGCTCGAACTCGGAGGTGCCGTAGTTTCGGTGCTTGATTGGTTGGATCGTGAAGACATACGACTACTTCCTCTACGTCGTGTCATCGCTTCCGCAGTCGGTCTGTGTTGGGTACGTAGACAACACTCTCCCCCTCGTTGCTATGCATCACATGATCTTGCGTGTGCATAGGAATTTTTTGAAATTACTACGAAACCCAACAGTAGGCACGCCTCCACCCTCATGGGCCCCAAGGAGCTCCACCGACGTACTTCCTTCACCTATATATACTCTTATACCCTAAAAACATCAGGGGGAGCCACGAAACCACTTTTTCACCGCCGCAACCTTCTGTACCCATGAGATCCCATCTAGGGCCTTTTTCGGCGATCTGCTGGAGGGGGATTCGATCACAGAGGGCTTCTACATCAACACCATAGCCTCTCCGATGATGTGTGAGTAGTTTACCACCGACCTTCAGGTCCATAGTTATTAGCTAGATGGCTTCTTCTCTCTCTTTGGTTCTCAATACAAAGTTCTCCTTGATGTTCTTGGAGATCTATTCGTTGTAATACTTTTTGTGGTGCGTTTGCCGAGATCCGATGAATTGTGGATTTATGATCAAGTTTATCTATGAACAATATTTGGTTCTTCTCTGAATTCTTATATGCATGACTTGATACCTTTGCAAGTCTCTTCGAACTATCGGTTTAGTTTGGCCTACTAGATTGATCTTTCTTGCAATTGGAGAAGTGCTTAGCTTTGGGTTCAATCTTGCGGTGTCCTTTCCCAGTGACAGTAGGGGCGGCAAGGCACGTATTGTATTGTTGCCATCGAGGATAAAAAGATGGGGTTTATATCATATTGCTTGAGTTTATCCCTCAACATCATGTCATCTTGCCTAAAGCATTACTCTGTTCTTATGAACTTAATACTCTAGATGCATGATGGATAGCGGTCAATGTGTGGAGTAATAGTAGTAGATGCAGAATCATTTCGGTCTACTTAACACGGACATGATGCCTGTCGGATTTCGGGTTCCGGCAGACCCTTGAGGTTCGAATACTTGGGTGCACGCGGAGATTTCGCCTCCTACCTACCTGCACCCCTCCGCCTCACTAAGATCTAAGCTATGGAAAGAACAACACGAGAGACACAGGGTTTATACTGGTTCGGGCCACCGTTGTGGTGCAATACCCTACTCTAGTGTGTGGCGTGGTGGATTGCCTCTTGGGCTGATGATGATGAACAATACAAGGAAGAACAGCCTCGGGAGGGTCTGCTCTTGGCTGGGGCGATGAACTACTGGGAGGAGTCCAGTCACCCTTCTCTCTCTCTCTATGATTCTGATTCTCTCTTCTGATTCTCTCTGATCTCTCCTTCTCTCCTGTGGGGGGCTGGTCCTATTTATAGAGACCCTGGTCCTCTTCCCAAATATCGAGCGGGAAGGGAGCCAACAATGGCGGGCTAATTTGAAGGGGGACAGCTAGTACCAGCTATCCTGACAAAATTAGTCTTCGCCTGCACAAAGCTCTGGTGGTGACGCCGTCTTGGGCTCCACAATGACCTTCGTCTTGCAGTCCTCCTGGTCCTGGTCTTATTGCACCGAAATGGCAACCTTTGCCTGATGCCTCGGTACTCCGCGACTGCGCTTGCCCCCTTTGCACCGAAGAGGAAAGGAGGACACTGCGCGGGCTGGCACCCGCCTGGCGCCTTTGGTCGTCATGGCTTGCGTCACAGGCACTTCGTGAGGTACCCCGCATTGATCTCTCCGCCTCCTTGCGAGCCAGCCTGGTGAGGCTGTGCCTGAGGAAGCTCCGTGTCGTCCGCCCCACGAGGCTTGGCCCCTCGCGAGGGTCTTGGGTCTGTGTTGGTGAAGATGGGCCGTGCTGGGCCCCCCTTTGAGCCACGCCGCAAGCCGCAAGCAGGCAAGTCTGGGGACCCCCGTTCCCAGAACGTCGACAGTAGCCCCCGGGCTCAAGGCGCACCCGGACTTGGCCGTGCAGGGAGGCGGAAGGGCAAGAGCGAAGCGCCGCGGGCCCTAACAGCCCGCGGCCTTGGGCGCCGCGTGGCGGTTGATTGGACGTGGGCGTCTCCACTTCTCCATGGCGCCTCGACAACTGCACGGACTGGACAAGTCCCTGCATGCAAAGTGGGTCATGATTACCTGCGATCGTGGAGGTCGGCGGTTGGCCTCCGCCGGCCATAAGTACGGAACGGCGTGCGCCCTTCCAGTCCATCCCTCCTTGCTTCTCCTTCTTCCCGGTCCTTGCTCCATCTTGCTGCGATGGCTCCGATCCGCCGGTTCTCAACGGCAGAGAAGGGAAAGGCTCCCCGAGAGGAACCTGACCCGCTCCCGCCGAAGAAACGGCTCGTCCTCCGTGGCCCGGACGAGGGGGGCCATCAGGTGGTGTCGAGGCCTTGGTGCGAGCGGGCACCGCCGGGGTTCCCGCTTCCCTTGTACGCCCACATCGAGGGCCCTGAAGGAGCTGATGCTGATCGCCACGGGCGGCGCCTCCGTCGGTGCTGACAGGTCATGAAGGTGTGGGTCGTCCCCCCTGGGGTCCACACTGAGGGCTCCTCCCGAGAGCTCGTGCTCCATGTCGCCATGCCTCCTCAGTCTTGGATTCGCCTTCCTCCCTTCTTTGCCTCCATCGTCCTGCAGGGAGAGCCCCTGGAGCTTTGGCTGCAGCACGCCGGCTGCAGCACCCTCGCGACCGGGGCAGAGGTTGCGATCATTGCCCCGGGCGAGGTCTTCATGACTCGAGGCTGGAGCGAAATCGCCCAGGTTTGCCGGACAAGAGGCGCCTTCGTGATCCACTTGGAGTACGACGGTGCTTCGGTGATGTTCTTCAAGGTCTTCGATGCGAACGGGCGCCGGCTGGAGTGCTGCCCCGGGAGAGGTGTGTAACACCCTCGATGCCACTATAGCTCCCACATGTCGAGGCACGACTTAGAGACATAATCGCATTGAAGGCATATGTCGCAAGTTAGGCAATCTTCACAACATCCCATGTAATAATAATAAAAGGGGAGATAACATAGTTGGCTTACACTCGCCACGTCAATCAAGTACATAAATAACATTACATCATCCAAACACTCATGGCCCAACTACGGCGCCAAAATAAAAGAGAACCCAACAAGCGACACGGTCCCAATCACCCCCAACTGGGCACCACTACTGATCTTCGGGAAAGGAAACGTAGTATCGTTGAGAGTCTTCGTCAAACTCCCACTTGAGCTCATACGCGTCTCTTGGAGCGGAATCATCAGGCCCTGCATCTGGTGTAATAGTGATCTGTGAGCCACAGGGACTCAACAATCTCGCACCCTCGCGATCAAGACTATTTAAGCTTATAGGAATGACAAGGGGTTAAATATGAGTGGAGCTGCAGCAAGCGACTAGCAAATATGGTGGCTAACTTATTCGCAAAAGAGAGCGAGAAGAGGAGACAAAGCACGAGCGAGAAACTAGAGAACAACCTACACAAACATTACTCCAACACCGTGTCCACTTCCCGGACTCCGCCGAGAAGAGGCCATCACGGTAACACACTCAGTTGATTCATTTTAATTAAGTTAAGGTTCAAGTTATCTATAACCGGACATTAACAAATTCCCATCTGCCCATAACCGCGGGCACGGCTTTCGAAAGTTCAATCCCTGCAGGGGAGTCCCAACTTAGCCCATGACAAGCTCTCACGGTCAACGAAGGAATAGACCTCCTCCCAAGATGTTCCGATCAGACTCGGTATCTCGGTAACTCAAGACACTTCGACAGGTTAAAACAAGACCAGCAACATCGCCCGAATGTGCCGACAAATCCTGATAGGAGCTGCACATATCTCTTTCTCAGGGCACACTCAGATGAGCGCTCCATACAACTAAAACCAAACCTCGAGTTTCCCCGAGGGGGCGCTGCACAGGACTCTAGTTTGGACCAACACTCAGAGGAGCACTGGCCCGGGGGGGGGGGGTTAAAATAAGATGACCCGCGGGCTCCGGAAACCCGAGGGAAAAAGAGGCTAGGTGGAAAATGGTAAGACCAAGGTTGGGCATTGCTGGAAAAGCTTTAATCAAGGCGAACTATCAAGGGGTTCCCATTATAACCCAACCGCGTAAGGAACGCAAAAATCCGGGAACATAACACCGATATGACGGAAACTAGGGCGGCAAGAGTGGAACAAAACACTAGGCGAGAGGCCGAGCCTTCCACCCTTTACCAAGTATATAGATGCATTAAGATAACATATAAATATAATGATATCCCAACAAGTAAATAAAAGATGTTCCAACAAGGAACGGCCTCCGATCTTCACCTGCAACTAGCAACGCTATAAGAGGGGCTGAGCAAAGTGGTAACATAGCCAATCAACGGTTTTCTAGGACAATGGTGGGTTAGAGGTTTGACATGGCAATTTGGGAGGCTTGCAAGCAAGTGGTTGGCATCGTAGCAATGGCATAGCAAAAGAGCGAGCAAACTAGCATAGCAAAGATAGTAGTGATTTCGAGGGCATGATCATCTTGCCTGCACAGTTGTCAGAGTTGACTGGATCCTCAAGAGCAAACTCAACGGGCTCCTCATTAGAGAACTCGTCTCTCGGCTCTACCCAAACAAGACAAACAAGCAATAAGGATACAATCAACCACGTGCAAACTCAAACAACACGATGCAAAGATGATATGCTATGCGGGATGCGATGTGGGATGCAAAATGCAAGATGTGACAGGAAATGCATGAACCTGGCCTCAAATTGGAATTCCAAGGGTGCCACTGGAAAGATGAGATGAAATCGCTTGAAAACGATATAAAGAACGCCGGAATCGGAGTTACGGTTTGGAAATGGCAAGCGATTCAAAAATGACACCGGTCTGCGATTTACAGCAAGTAGGCATCTAAATGCAATGAGATGAACATCCTACAGCATCCAAACATGACAACAAAATACATGGCAGGGATGCACACAAGATGCTTAACAAAAGCCTAGCACTGAGCTACGGCCAATTCATCCATTAGGAGGTTCAAACAAGCATGGCAAAAACGCAAATGGTAAACAGATCTCAGACTTAGTGAAATTAACACTTGTCTAGAATTTCAGATCATATAGCCCTCTTCGGAGCAATAAAACAACATGATATAGGACCTGAACATGACAAAGAAAGACATGGCATGGAGCTACTCAACAAGCTTAACAAAACTCCCTTAGTGACCTTGAGCCAAAAGGGATCACAAAATATACTAACAAGCACACGAACATAGCAAAAACATAATCAGTTTTCAGACTTAGTGAAAACTGGGACATGCTGAAACATAACTCACGAAGGCATGTTTACGAGCTCGATGCACTCACTACGGTGCAAGTCATGGCAATACAAACATACATCCCTTAATAAGGCACAAAATACAAGCTATACATGGTAAGAACAATGGCATATCATGCATGGATCAACTACAATAACATCGGCAAAATCGCAAACAAGTTGGCGATCTGCCCAGATTCGCAACGAAGCAAAAGTAGGGCTCGATTGACTCAAGCTAGGTTGCTCCATAATTACAAACAAAGACATGGATGGATAGAGAATAACAAGATTAACAAAACTCCTTTACTGATCATCCTCAAAAGAGGCATGGATCACTAGGAAATAGCATGAACATATGGCATCATGAACTAAATAATCCCAGACTTAGTGAAAACTACTAAGTCCCAGAAAACAGATTTACCGGGTGCCTCACTTTGCAAGCTTGCACAAATCACCACACACATCACAAAAATGCATGGGTTGCACCTCTGGAAAGATAACAAAATTCTTAACAAAACATCTATAGGACTCATGGGCATATCATGCACACAACAATCATGGCAAAAATGACAAAAGTCTTAAGATGAACTAGCAGATCTGACAATTTACTCACGAAGCCTCCTTCTAACAGCATTTCGGGCATCAAGATGCACTCAAATGAAAATGATGCAATGGAACGAAATGATGTACTCATTGAGACGAACATTTTGATATACTATATGTCCAAATCGGAGCTACGGATGCGGAGATATCACAGGTCAAAGTATGCATAAAAATTAGGGTTCGGGGGACAAAAGTCAACCGGGAGATCCTCAGATCCAGATCTGGACGGTGCGGAAATCGAGGTCGCCAGATTTCCTGTTCGCCGGAGTTCTTGCCGGAGTAGAGGAGGAGGCCGGCCGGGGAGAGGAAGGGGCCGGGGCGGCGCCGGTGGAGCTCGCCGGAGCGGGGCGGTGGCGGCGCGGCCTTGCCGGCGCGGTGGCGGAGGCGGCTGGCGCCGGCCGGCGTCGGGACGGCGTCGGGAAGAGGAGGCGGTGGCCGGCGGCGATGGAGGCAGCGGTGCAGTGGTCTGGCGACGAGGAAGGAGGCGGGGCTGGTGCGAGGCGGCGGCGGGCAGCGATGCGGGCCGCGAGGGCCGGCCTCGGGCTCCCGGGCCGCGGCGGCGGCGGGGACAGGCGAGCGCCACATGGCGGGCGGTGGTAGGCGGCGGCGGATCCGGACACGTCCGGCTCGGCGCGGACATTGTCCGGCGGCGGCGGAGATCTCTTTTTTTTAGGGTTTCGGGGGAGGAGACGATCCGAAAAACGGGGGGGCCTTTAAATAGGCATAGAGGGAGCTAGGAGAGTCCAAATGAGGTGCGGTTTTCGGCCACGCGATCGTGATCGAACGATCTAGATGATGGAGCAGAGTTTGGTGGGTTTTGGGCCAAATTGAAGGGGTGTTGGGATGCAACACACACGAGGCCTTTTCAGTCCCTCGGTTAACCGTTGGAGTATCAAACGAAGTCCAAATGGTACGAAATTTGACAGGCGGTCTACCGGTAGTAAACCAAGGCCGCTTGGTAAGTCTCGGTCCAATCCGGAAATGTTTAATCCCCACACACGAAAGAGAGCTAGAAATGACCACCGGAGGAGAACGAAGCGCCGGAATGCAAAACGGACAACGGGAAAAATGCTCGAATGCATGAGACGAACACATATGCAAATGCAATGCACATGATGACATGATATGAGATGCACGACAAAAACAACAACACACGGAGACAAAGACCCGAACCCGAGAAATAAATATAACTTAACACCGGAAACGGCAAGAGTCGGAGTACAAATTGGGAAAGTTACATCCGGGGTGTTACAAGGTGGCTGGGACCCTGCTACGACGAGGACTGGGCCCGCCGACCGCTCCCTTGGCAGCTCCTCAGGCGGCGGAGGCGTCGGAGGTTCCAGCGACTCCAGCAAGCTCTTCGCGACTCCGGAGACGAGTGACGACAGCTACGAGCCCCCGAGCCGGCGCCGCTCCTGGAGCAGGGCGGGCTCGTCAAGCCGCCGCCGACTCTGATCTGGATGGGGTTGGCGCCGATGCTTGACGGTGCACTATTGATGATGGCTTCTTCTGCAGGGGCGCGCGTAGTTAGTGTCCCTTTAGGATCAGTTCCCTGCGAGGAATCAAAGACGCGTCCCGTGGGGGCTTGTAAGGTGCCTGTGATCTTGTTTTGTTAATATAACCCTTGTCGTAGAATTGTGCGAGTTGCTCATTCCGTCTTAGCTCAGTCCTCCCTTTCGAACCTCACGAGGGCTTGGTGCTCTGCGCCGACAGGTCCCAGTCCCAAGGCGGCTTCAGCCGTCGCTGGTATGCCAGGTCGCGATGCCATGGTCAAGGCCAGGAGGTGAGCGACCCGGAGTCCGGTAAGAGCCCCTGAGTCACGATGCTCAGGAGGTCCCCTTTGTCGCTCAAGCAGCCGTCGTTCGGTGAGAAAGGAGAGCGGCGTCGCTAACACGGGATTGCATTAGGTGCGGGGGTGGTGCCACGGTAGCTGGCGCTTCTGGGTGGTGACTTATCTCGAGAATCAGGGGCCGCTCTCTGGTGTGTCGCCGGGTCCGTGCATCGGCAGGCGCGAGGTTGCTCGGCGAGGTCATCCTGTGTCCCTCCCCTCTCGCCTTTGCTCCCCTTTCTGCTCTATGTCCTCGGGTCCCGGCCCTCGAGCGAGTCTCAGCCGTCGCTGGTATGCCAGGTCGCGATGCCGTGGACAAGGCCAGAGGGTGAGGGCTGGAGAGCCAGTAGGAGCCCTGAGTCACGATGCTCAGGCACCCCCCCTTTAACGTGCAAGCGGTTCGCGCGGATGAGAGTGAAGGAGACACTGCAAGGGCCTCGCCTGATGCAGCTCCTTTAAGAGATCCTGTAGACTCATCAGAGAAAGAACGAGGGGCTGCCACGACAATTGACAGTCAGTCGTTGGTTGCTTCCGAGGGGTAATGTGGCACTGAAGGCTTGACGAGGTGGCGCCATGCGGGGCTGCCGCGGCCAGAGCTCAGCCATCCAGGTTTGTCGGCGTTGCAGGGATGGACCCATGCGCAAGCGTCGTGCCGTTTGGGAGCAGTTCCGTCAGTTGGCGTCAGTTGAGCGGGCAGCTAGGTCAAACACATTAGCCGCGAAGGAGTGGATTCATTCAAATAGATGCTGGGAAGGCGGACATCACTGGGTCAGGCCCGAGCGACTTGGGGATCATGCAGCCCGAGGGGCGCCCCCAACAAGGTAAGCTAACAACATGAAATAAAAGGGATACACACCGCAGGGACGGACCCACGCGGCCTGGGAATAATGCAGCCCTGGGGGGCGCTCCCAGCTGGAAGTGAAACTTGAAAGATGTCACCTGATGACGTTGAGGTCGAAGGGGTGTTGGTGTAGCAGACTCGGTGGGCTGCGGAAGCCGATCCTCACGAGCCCCCAGGCCCGGGGCCTCGGGAGGCTCCGGAGGTGCTGGCGGCTCCCCGCGGACCATCTCCATCTCCGCCAGGGCTGCGGAACGCCTGGCCTCTTGTGCCTCCATGATGCCCCTCATGAGGCGCTGGTACGTGGCAGCCGCGTTCGGCAAGCCGTAAGGCATGCGAACGTAGCTGTGGGGTGGACCTCCGCAGCGCCCCACTCGCGAGGGCCAGAGGCGCTCCAGAGAGGTGACTCGGTTGAGCCCTGGTATGTCGATGCAGACACGCAGCCCACCATCCTTGCCTGGATGGGGAGCCACTGCTGGTGGGCGGCGGCCGCCTTTCATGACTCTTGACTCCTGTAGCTCCTGAATGGCCTTTCTGACGAACTCCTGAGGGTCTGGCTCTCCTTGCCTTACTCCTTCTTGAGGGAAACGTGCTTCGAAACACGCCTCCATGTGGTGCCCAAGCGCCTCCCTCGTGACCCTGGCCAGGTCGGTGGCCCTCCAGGGGAGAGCCCTCGAGCCCTCCCTGAGGAGGGCGCCGGGCGCACTTCCCTATGGGATGGAAGGAGGTTCCCCCTGGGCAGGCACGGGCCCAGAGGGGCCTGCCTCCTGAGGGGCCGGGCCGGACAATGTCTTCTTCTTCTTGGGGCGGTCTCGGGAAGCCTCCTGCTTCCGCGATCCGGGTCTTCCAGTGACGCGGCCTGAAAGGCTCGTTCCAGGGAACATACCGCGTCCTTCTCTTCACAGGGCACCGTGATGACTCCGCCACTTCCTGGCATCTTGAGGACGTTGTAGCCGTGGCGAGTTACGGCCATGAACTTGGCCAGCGCTGGGTACCCAAGTATGGCATTGTATGGTAGGCGAATGTGAGCGACGTCGAAGTTGATGAGCTCGGTGCGGTAGTTGTCGCGTGCCCCAAAGGTGACAGGAGGCGTACCTGCCCAATCGGGACCGTGGAGCCGTCGGTGATTCCGGAGAAGGGCTTGGTTGGCTGAAGCTGGCTGTAGGGCACTTGGAGATTGTTGAATGTTTCCACGGACAGGACGTTGAGCCCTGCCCCGCCATCGATGAGGGTCCTGGTGATCACCACGTTGCTGATGATTGGGGAACAAAGCATTGGGAGGACTCCGGCTGTAGCCGCACACTTGAGCTGATCTGCTGAGCTGAACGTGATGGCGCATGCCGACCACCTGAGAGGGCGCGTGGCTTCAAGCCTGGGGAGGACTGCATTCACTTCACAGGCGAACTGCTTGAAGATGTGTTGAGAGGCCGGGGCCTGAGCCCCGCCCAGGATGCAGGCGATCGCGCGCGGCTCCTGGAAGCCCCCAACCCCCTCGTCTTGGTGGCGGTCCTCGTTTCTCCTTGGCTGCGGCGGCAGCGGAGGGAGGCCTGCGTTGCCATGCGGGCTATCCTCGCGAGGCTGATCCCTCCAGTCTCCCTCGCGAGGCGGGTCTTGCCAGCGATCCTCGCGAGGTTGATCGCGCCACCCTTGGCGCGGGCCACGGTCTTCCAAGCGTCCTACGTTCCTTCCTCCTCCTCGACCGTAGCCCCGATCACCGCGGTCGGGGCGACCGCCGATCCTTCCTTCTCGCACGGCTCGGAGCTCTTGACATTCGTTGGTGTTGTGGGTGTGGAGGTCGTGGTACACACAGTACCGGCTGCCCTTGGAAGGTTCGGGCTGATCCCTGCCCCGCTTGGTGTCTGGTTCTGCCGCGAGCACGGCAGCCCCCTTGCGCTTCACATCCTTGGCCTTGGGCTTCTTCTCTTCTGGGTCTGCGGCAGGCAGCTCGAGGAGGGAGAGACGCCCTTCCTAAGCCCTGGCGCACTTGGTTGCCAAGTTGAACAGCTCCAAGGAAGTGCACAGGTCTTCATGCATCGCCAGCTCCTCCTTCATCTTGACATCGCGCACGCCGTCGGAGAAGGCTGAGATGATGGCCTCCTCAGTCACCTTGGGAATCTTGAGGCGTGCGTTGTTGAAGCGCTGGATGTACTTCTGCAGGGTCTCCCCGGGTTGTTGCTTGATGTGGCGCATGTCGCTCACGGCGGGAGGCCGGTCGCGAGTACCCTGGAAGTTGGCGATGAAGCGGGTGTGCATCTCGTCCTAGGAGGAGATCGTGCCTGGAGCCAGGTTCAGGAGCCAGGTGCGGGCCCCGTCCTTGAGCGCCATGGGAAACCAGTTCGCCATGACCTTCTCATCTCCGTTGGCAGCTTCGATGCCCAGCTCGTAGAGCTGGAGGAACTCCGCAGGGTTAGCCGTGCCGTCGTAACGAGTAGGCAGGTCTGGCTTGAACTTGCCGGGCCACGCGACGCTGCGTAGCTCGGTGGTGAAGGCACGGCAGCCTGCTGTGGCCACGGGAGGCCTTGGGTGACGGAGAGCTTGGTCTTGCATGTCCCCACGCGCTGCAGCTGGGTCTTGACGTGCGGGAGCAGGAGCATGGTCGCGACGTGCTGGAGCAGGGAGCGCTCGGGCAGCTTCTTGCGGGCGAGGGACTTCCTGGTAGCTCTGCTCTTGCTGCGCTGGCACCTAACGGAGCGGGTTCCGCCCAGGGGCCACGCGCCTTGGAGCCATGGCGCCTTCTTGTGGAGGAGGCGACCGGGGCGCCGCCGGAGGTTCGTCGCCCACGCGGGGCGGGGTGCGGTGCAGCGGAACGAACGGCGCAGGAGAGCCCCCTTGTAGGATCTAGAAGTAGATGTGTCTAGAGGGGGAGGGTGATTAGACACTTAGTGCTAAAGTTTCAATTTTTAAGCTTTTACGGTTTAAGTGGAGTTTAGGCACAATTTCAACACACACAATACATATCAAGCAAGCATGCAAAGAGTATATGAGCAGCGGAATGTAAAGCATGCAACTTGCAAGAATGTAAAGGGAAGGGTTTGGAAAGATCAAACGCAATTGGAGACACGGATGTTTTTCCCGTGGTTCGGATAGGTGGTGCTATCCTACATCCACGTTGATGGAGACTTCAACCCACGAAGGGTAACGGTTGCGCGAGTCCACACAGGGCTCCACCCAAGGGCAACGGTTGCGCGAGTCCACGAAGGGCTCCACCCACGAAGGGTCCACGAAGAAGCAACCACCCACAAAGGGTCCACGAAGAAGCAACCTTGTCTATCCCACCATGGCCATCGCCCACGAAGTAGGCGATCTCCTTGCCCTTACAAACTCCTTGGTTCAACTCCACAATCTTGTCGGAGGCTCCCAAGTGACACCTAGCCAATCTAGGAGACACCACTCTCCAAGAAGTAACAAATGGTGTGTAGGTAATGAACTCCTTGCTCTTGTGCTTCAAATGATAGTCTCCCCGACACTCAACTCTCTCTCATAGGATTTGGATTTGGTGGAAAGAAGATTTGAGTGGAAAGCAACTTGGGAAGGCTAGAGATCAAGATTCATATGGTAGGAATGGAATGTCTTGGTCTCAACACATGAGTAGGTGGTTCTCTCTCAGAACAAATGAGTTGGAATGATGTCTGTGTTCTGATGGCTCTTTCATTGAATGAGAAGGAGGTGGAGGGGTATATATAGCCTCCACACAAAATCCAACCGTTACATAGTTTTCCAATCTCGGTGGGACCGAATCAATAAACTCGGTCGGACCGAAAATGTAAACCTAGTGACCGTTAGGAATTTCAGTGGGACCGACTGGATCAACTCGGTGGGACCGATATGGTTAGGGTTTGGGCATAACGTAATCTCGGTGAGACCGATTACACAAACTCGGTGAGACCGAATTTGGTAATTAGCTAACCAGAGAGTTGGTCAGGCAAACTCGGTGGGACCGATTTGCTCTTTTGGTGAGACCGAGTGGAACTCGGTGAGACCGAAAAGTTACAAAGGGGAAACACTGAGTTTACATTGCAATCTCGGTGTGACCGATTGCATATCTCGGTGGGACCGAGAATATTGCAATAGGTAACAGAGAGTTTGCAATCCCATCTCGGTGAGACCGAGATCCCTATCGGTGAGACCGAACTGATTAGGGTTTGGCAGTGGCTTATGACAAGTGAAACTCAGTGGCGTCGGATAGAAAGAATCGGTAGTACCGAGTTTGGCTTAGGGTTTAGGTCATATGTGGAAGTGGGAAAGTGGTTGAGGATTTTGGAGCATATCATTAAGCACATGAAGCAAGAGGCTCATTAAGCAACACCTCATCCCTCCTTGATAGTATTGGCTTTTCCTATGGACTCAATGTGATCTTGGATCACTAAAATGTAAAAGTGAAGAGTCTTGAACTTGAAGCTTTAGCCAATCCCTTGTCCTTAGCATCTTGAAGGAGTTCCCACAACCTTTAGTCTATGCCACTCCATTGTTGAACTTATCTGAAACATGCTAGATAGAAGTGTTAGTCCAACAAGAGATATGTTGTCATCAATTATCAAAACCACCTAGGGAGCACTTGTGCTTTCACCCCTGCGGCGCAGACGAGCTCGGCGACGCGGTCGAGCCATTCTTCGTAGACGTCGTCGACGGGACGGTAGCGCAGGAGCTCGTTTGCCGCGATGAGCGCAGCTCGAGCCTCCATGGGTGCGCGGAGCGCGCGGGATGAAGAACCAACTGGGGAGAGCGAGGGAGTTACGGTGCGGCCGTCTTGCCGCACGGACGGATGCTGAGACGATGCTTGCTGCTCGTCCCCCGCCGGGCCGGTGGCGGCGTTGATGGCAGGTGACGGGGAACGGCGAGGACGCCCGCCGACAGGAGCCGTCTGGGCGACGCGGGAAGCGAGAGCGGCCCGGCGCTCGGCGCGGGCCCGACGAGCGTCAGACATGGGCGCGATGGTCGGAGGAGAACGGGGCGGTGGAAGATGAATTCCGGCGTACCCCTACCTGGCGCGCCAAATGTCGGATTTCGGGTTCCGGCAGACCCTTGAGGTTCGAACACTGGGGTGCGCGTGGAGATTTTGCCTCCTACCTACCTGCACCCCTCCGCCTCGCTAAGATCTAAGTTATGGAAAGAACAACACGAGAGACACATGGTTTATACTGGTTCGGGCCACCGTTGTGGTGCAATACCCTACTCCAGTGTGTGGCGTGCTGGATTGCCTCTTGGGCTGATGATGATGAACAATACAAGGAAGAACAGCCTCGCGAGGGTCTGCTCTTGGCTGGGGCAATGAACTGCTGGGAGGAGTTCAGTCACCCTTCTCTCTCTCTAATTCTGATTCTCTCTTTTGATTCTCTTATCTCTCCTCTGATTCTCTCTGATCTCTCCTTCTCTCCTGTGGGGGGCTGGTCCTATTTATAGAGACCCTGGTCCTCTTCCCAAATATCGAGCGGGAAGGGAGCCAACAATGGCGGGCTAATTTGAAGGGGGACAGCTAGTACCAGCTATCCTGACAAAATTAGTCTTCGCATGCACAAAGCTCTGGTGGTGACGCCGTCTTGGGCTCCACAATGACCTCCGCCTTGCAGTCCTCCTGGTCCTGGACTTGTTGCACCGAAATGGCAACCTTTGCCTGATGCCTTGGTACTCCGCGGCTGCGCTTGCCCCCTTTGCACCGAAGAGGAAAGGAGGACACTGCGCGGGCTAGCACCCGCCTGGCGCCTTTGGTCGTCATGGCTTGCGTCACGGGCACTTCGTGAGGTACCCCGCCTTGATCTCTCCGCCTCCTCGCGAGCCAGCCTGGTGAGGCCGTGCCTGAGGCAGCTCCGTGTCGTCCGCCCCGCGAGGTTTGGCCCCTCGCGAGGGTCTTGGGTCTGTGTTGGTGAAGATGGGCCGTGCTGGGGCCCCCTTTGAGCCACGCCGCAGGCAGGCAAGTCTGGGGACCCCCGTTCCCAGAACACCGACAATGCCTGTGTTCATAATCATTGCCTAGATATTCTCATAACTATGCGCTCTTCTATCAATTACTCGACAGTAATTTGTTCAACCACCGTAGTACTTGCTATCATGAGAGAAGCCACTAGTGAAACCTATGGCCCCCGGGTCTCTTTCTTATTATATTGCATCTCTTTTATTTACATCGCATCTCGTTTACTATTTTCCAATCTATATAACAAAAATACCAAAAATACTTACCTTACTGTCTTTATTAGATCTCACTTTCGCAAGTGACCGTGAAGGGATTGACCACCCCTTTATCATGTTGGTTGCGAGGTTCTTGATTGTTTGTGCAGGTACTAGGTGACACTACAAAAAAATACACTTCCGTGATGATACGTGTTTGTCACAGTAGGTCGCATTTTTTGTCATGCATGTACATCCATGTCGATTTTATGATAGAATCAAGATAGTCATACCTGTGCTGTCATAGAAGTGTTCCATGACATTACCAAAATTATCATCACGGAAGTGTCCACTTCCATGACGATAAATCGCGTGTCACAGAAGTGCTTTCGTCAAGGGTGACCGACATGTGGCATCCACCTTAACGGAACGCCGTTAAGCTATCGGGTCGGGTTTTGGATCCGATAACCCATTAACAGCCCCGACCAATGGGGATTTTCCACATGTAAAATCATCATTGGCTGGAGGAGACACGTGTCAGGTCCGCGTTGGCACAGGTGTCACTCATCCAATGGGCGAGACACGTCTATGATATGTTGACACATGGACCGGCCCACCAAGTTTAAATGGGCCGGCCCAACTGAAGGCCCACAAGATTTTGCGGACCATAATGGGCCAGCCCAGCTAAAGGCCCATGAGATTTTGCGGACCATAATGGGCTGGCCCAGCTAAAGGCCCATAAGATTTTACGGGCCATAATGGGCCGGCCCAGGTAAAGGCCCACAAGATTTTTGTGTGCCATAATGGGCCGGCCCAGGTAAAGGCCCACAAGATTCTTGTGGATCATAATGGGCCGGCCCACCTAAAGGCCCATGAGATTTCGCCGACATTAATGGGCCGGCCCAGCTGTAGGCCCACAAGATTTTGAGGACCCTAGTAGGTCGGCCCATTAACTAGCTGCCATGTTTTGGGCCAAATGACGGCCCATATTTGATCCGGTCCATTAATGTCCTGCCACGCTCCAGGCCTAATAGTGGCCCATATGAAATCCGGCCCGTTAAAAGCCTACCACGTTCTGGGCCAAATTACGGCCCAGATCAGGTCTGGCCCTTTAAGAGGCTTTGGGCTTAATTATGGCCCATATCAGATTCGGCCCGTCAACTAGACACTATGATTTTGGGCCCACTTGCTAAAGGCCCACTTAGTAATTCGGCCTGATATTAGTTTTGGCCTGTTAAGTCCTGTTTAACATTTCGGCCCTATATTAATTTTGGCCTGTTAAAGGCCCGTCATATAGTTGGTCCTAGCTACGGCCCGGTTTGCATCCGGCCTGCTCGCAGCCGATATCTGATTGGGCCAAACAAGGACCGAGACAATTTTGGCATGTTAAAAGCCTGTGATTTGCTTCGCACAATCATGGGCCGGGGTTCATTTCGGGCTGCTGCCAGCCCGTGAGCTGTTCGTCACATTTCAGGCCCAACCTACATCGTGATTGCATGACGGCCCGATTATGTACCGTAATTTTACGGTTTGGCTGGTTTACTGCGAAGACATGATATATATACAGTAAAATAACTGCAGCATCGTGAATAAGAAAAAACCTAGACTATACAATAAATAAATTACAGCATATTACATCCACTGGGCATCAAAGTTCACCACTATGATAATAAAGCACAAGCAGACAGCAGATTACATACACTGGGCATCAAAGATCGCCACGAGTGCAAATAAACACGCCGACAAAATAATATACAAAACCGACAACACTTCAATAGAGTTCAAGAAAGGTTAGCCCTGCTGGGGAGCTGCAGCGCAAGCAGCTGAGCAAGATGATGAGACTGCGCTTGTTCAACACTTATATCTTCCTCACTCTGAAAGATAAACAAGCAGACAGATGACAGGTTTTGCACATAAAAGTATCAGTGCTGACAATTCATCACATTTCTTACTGACGAATAAAGTGACACAGTTTAAAATTGCATTAACACAATATGTTATTGTTCAGGTCAAGACATGGCAGGAAATGACATTGTGAAGGAGTTGGCAGCTTCACGACACCACTGGATTACATATCAAGAACTCATAACTATCAATGGTTAGTGTGCTGTCAATTTATACCATTTCAGATTGGTAAATAAAGAGATGGTTTAAATAATAGTAGAATGATATGACATTGTTCATAGTTAAGACATTGTAGAATATGACATTATGCTGTAGTGGGTAGGTTCACCACACCATTGGATTACAGATGAAGAACAGAAGCATACATGAAGTGCAAAAGAAGATCACTTGCTCTGTATAGTTTAATTTACATGGTATGAAGAAGGAACTTGGTTGTACAACTGAAAACTTAAATTGAGAAAGGACAAACTTTTGTTTATGAACTACATAATAAACTTTAAACAAGCAATTTGTTGCAAACACCAAAAATAAACAGCTGTTGCAGTCATGCCTAAACAAATATATACAACAAATTTTGAAGGCTTGAGATGGACAAACTTACATTATTGGTAAAGACAGGATCTATAAAGGCCTTGTCCATGCTGATGGGGGGGGGGCAATTCAAGAAGTTTACCACATAATCTTCTTCAAAAGCATTGCCTTTATTCTACATTTTGTTAAGAGTAAATATAGATGTGATAATATACGAAAAAATGGAGAATATTTAAGATAAGATGAAGAGTGATGCTACATAAGCAAGTAGCTATAAATGTAAGTGCAGCGATACAGGCAAAAGGTACAGCCAAGAGCAATGCACAGCTAAACTTCTTCAGTACCAACCTTATGGTAAGAGTAAATATAGATATGATGTGTAGAAAATGGAGGGTAAAGGAAAATAAGCTGCAGAGTGATGGTACATGAACAACTACTTGTCATTATAAGTACACTGATAAAGGACAGCATGTACTTACAAGAACAATGCAGAGCTAAAAAACATTGGCATTGGATATATTCTACACTAATGTAACCATTCATACAGATCAGATAATTTGGAGCGAACAATTGATAAGCAAGCTATCATGCATACTGTTGTCACATAATGAACTAGGTATGTATGCAAGTACAGTGATACAGGACAACAGGTACTAACAAGAGAAAAGCAGCGGGCAGCATATTTGCGATATCCTGTCGTTCTTGTAAAACCGGAATTCTTCTTCGAGCAGATTTCCTGCAAAAAAGATCTGTAAGGCACATGCGGAAAAGTAGAAGTTCAAATTGTCATGTGATTTCATAGACAGTATCTCATCCTGGGAACGAGACCAGTGCATAATGAGGTTTTTCCATTCAATGTCTTCTAAATTTAGCACATGAGACTTCACCCGAAATTCGTTTATAGACTTGCCATCAAAGTGTGATTTCCTTAGGTAACACCGATACTGCTGCAATGCTTCCTTGAAAAGCACAAGCAAGCTTTGCTCGTCATGACTATCCAGATTGACCCTCGCCTAGTTACAACAATGTAATATAAATCATTGATGTGTTCAATCAGCAGAAAATAGGAAAATAATAACCATGAATAATAGCACTTACACGTAAGTTGGACAGGAAGATGTGAAAATGGTGTTTGTCTTCACAATAATCTTCCCATGATGGGAATATATGCACGTAGTCCCTAACAACATTGAAAGCATTGTCTTTCAAACTGGGAATAAATGGAATGGGGTTCCAATCTGCAGGAATTGGCCGTCTCTGCAGTTGGGATAGGTCTTCGGCCGGTGGACTTGCTGTACTTTTTGCCGGAGTGGGATTTTTCTGTGGTACAACTAGTGCTATGGTAAATGAAATCGGTATACCTTTTGCTGGAGTGCAGGTCCTGTGTGGTGGGGCTAGTGGTGTGGCCAGTGAAGTATGGGTACAGTCTGCTGGAGTCGGTCCTACGTTTTGTGTCACTGGTTGTACAGCCAATATAAGTGGGGTGCTGTCCGATTTCTCCGGCACCACCACGTTTTCAAGGACTTTGCTGGTGCTCCTTCAGGTTCGGCAATCACCCTCTTCCATTTTGATGTCTGATACACAAGAACAACATTTGAGTGGAAAAACATGGTATGATGACAGATGGAATATGTATTGATAATGGATGGGCATGGCATCTCGACATATATGATGAGTAAACTAAGCAGATGGTGGTGCAACAAAGTAGAAGAAATGCAAGACAACATATGCAAGATACCCCCAATCAATAAAACATTGCCAAATTAGAACAGGCACCTTGATGGGTGAACAGGACAGGCCATCTGCCTTTGACTCCTTGAGGTTAGAATAGTCATACAGGTGGGGAGCGTATGAGTTTCATTGCATCTAGAATGGCACTCAATGCCTTGGTGCCATAAGTCATTCCAGTGTTTAGCTTCATGAGTGGACTGCTGCTAGTGTGACACAAAGCAGCTACACAGATCATAGTGTAGATATAACGGGAAAACCTTAAGCATCAGAGTAAAATCAGCAAAGTGGAACTTGCTGGAATATATGTGCTAGTATTGCCGGTACGACTAGAAAGGCTTCGGATACCAGCTCTCTTCAAGTGAAGGTGCGGTACTGTTCATATCAGTGTAACTCTCAAAGGCGACACAGCTCCCCGCATTTCCTTGCTATTCTTATAGGATTCAAGTGGGCATGCCACTACAAATCCTATTCCTATGTTTACAAGATCCTACAAATCAAAGAGGCTCAAAGTGTCCATCACAACCGACCGTATAGACCTCTACACTGAAAATGTCCCTGCTCATCTTCAGAACAAGGAACATACGGTACTACTATCATACTCCCTCCGTTCCAAAATATAAGTCTTGGTAGAGATTTCCACTATGGATCACATACAGATGTATCCAGATACATTTTAGAGTGTAGATTCACTCATTTTGCTCCATATGTAGTCCATGGTGGAATCTATACAAAGACTTGTATATAGGAACGGAGAGAGTACATATTAAAGAAGAACGGAAGAGGAACATGGTAAAGAAGAGCAAGCAGATTTTGGATAATAAAATGTTGGTTGCGCAGTGCCCACACATGATGAACCAGAGCGCATTAAGAATGCAACTCCCAGCTATCTCTCGACCATTTCAGGCAGTTGGATGAAGATCCTACGTCTCCTAACCCTTCTTCTTCCTCGTCTCTGATTCTTCCCATACAGAACACCGCACGGGCCGCCGGCCGGACCACCGACCCCCACCGTTTGTGTTCCTCCGCCACCCCACCCCCGCCCCAACCCCCACCCGCGTCGAGTTTTCTTCGTTCGGCGAGGCCCCACAACCACCCGAGCCCCTTCGATCGCACCGGCGAACTCCGGCGAGCTCTGAAAAATCGACTGACCCAATTTTGAAATTTAGTCTACTGTGATTTAACTAGTGTGGAATATAAAAGGGGAAAACCATAAGCATTGGGAGTATAGTGTTGAGCGTGCCATGGAGGATCTGAAGGTGCAAACCGGACAAAGGCAACTTCACAACCAAGACAAGAAATCAGAGTAAAGCAGTGGCGATCTATTTTCTTGCTGCGATAAATAAGTTGAGCAGATACGAAAGAGTACCGCCTCTGGTGCGGCGCCGTGTACGCATCTGCTGAGAATTTGACAGTGCTACGGTAGCGATGGTTGTCGGCGGCGTGGAAGCAGATCTAGGAGGGTAGACGGTGGCGGAGGGGTGTGATGGACGAGACGGTCATAGGAGCGGCGCCGGCAAGGTGGACGATAGCGGGGATGAAGCGAGAGGACGGGATGCAAGGATCCCGTTCCGAAGCCGTGGATGAGAGAGGTCGATCTCTTGTAATGGACGGCGACATTGGGGTATTAGCTCCGGCATGGTGGAGGAGGACGGCGGTGGATGGGGTGGCGGACGGCGGCGGACGGAAGAGGGTGGGGTGGAGAGGGTGTTTTGGTGCCCACGGAGTACGAATGGGGAAAAGGGAGGTAGAGAGGAAGGGGGGAACCATGTATTCAGGGCGCGCTTGTCTCAAATGCGAGGAAATTTACAAACTTAGCCCCCGTTTCAAATTTCTACTACATCACAACAACATTAGTCGGTTGGGGATAGGACGGTAATCTCGCATACACCAAATATTTGCCGTTGAGAGTTTGTTTTTGGCGCCCATCGTGTATGAATATGAACCGGGAAGGGAGTAAATTTTGGCTGAGGACACACTGTGTTTTGGCGCCCACCGTGTATGAATCCGGGTGAGAGGCGGTTACCTCACGTTTGGGTGAAATTACAAACCTACCCCTATCGAAACCTATAGAAATCCAGCAGATAGGCTTTCCGTGGCAGGGATAGGTAGTAGTGATTTCCATCTCGCAGATTTTGGTTTCAGGCGGTTACTGCGACTTTCCCCGCCTCGTTGAAATTTTGCAGAGTGCACGTTTACTGTGCCACCTCAATTCGAATCCCGTTTGTATTCTATTTTTTTCGGGTGGGATCCATTTTCAATTGGAATTACATTCTATATACATCATTTTTTATATATACTTTCAAAAGCACAACAAAGAATTCTGCTCCTTTATATGTATAATATGATTTACAAATACAACGATCTCGAAATCTTAAGGTTGAATTCGAAAAAATTTAACCAAATTATGTTCTACTAAAATGTATGGGTCAGTAATATTACATATTAAATAACATAGATGTGCGTGAATTCATATGAGTATGCATGTTTCATAGATCAATTTTGGTTCGAGTATGGATTACATGTATCATCATCTCGAATTCAAATATTTGAATCCCTTTTTTGTTCACTCCTTTCACGCCCATCTCTCTCCATGCATGCTCCTTCAGGTAGCTATCACTCTCTTTTCTCCAGCTCATTCGCACGCTCACTTCATGTTTCTCCTATCCTCGCAAACATGGTCTCTCGACGTCTCCCTTGAGAAGTGTCACACTCTCCCTATCATTATACATTACACGGTTTTCATTATCTCTCACGTCTCTACTGTTCTCTGGTATCACTCGGCACCTAAGCTTTCTTTTTCACCGCCACACGCACACACTCTCCACTCGTCTTTCACTTTGTCTTCCTCTCTATGGGATTCTCTCACACACCCTATATGTCTCTACATATGACTCATACCACTAAAATTACTCTCTCTCTCTCCTATAGACACAACATTTTTTGCGGTCTCCTTTTCGTCTCCATCCCAGACTGACATTATTCATTTGTTTACCGATCAGACAACCCCGACTACTGTCTCCTCTCTCTCTCTCACAGACACACACACGACTCCTGCTTCCACTCCCCTTCCCGACTACCGTCTCTCTCTCTCTCACACAAAACTCTCGCTTTCGCACCCCGACTTGTATTTCTCTCACAAACATTTATCGACTTGCTAGCCTCTAGATAGGTTTATACACCCGCACACTCGTGCTTCCACCATCGCATACATGTCTCTCTCTCGCTCCTTAGATCTATGTAGATTTTTCTTCCCTTCTTGAGACACACCCTCTCGATCGTGCACACACACACTATCGCCTCATTTTAAGCTGATACCTATCGCACACACACTCCTTGTGTCTTTGTCACACATGCACTCCGTCCTCCTCCACTCTCCCTCTCTCTCACACACACATGGGCTTTTTGCAACAACTAGCAAGATTCCCATGCGTTGCACGGAACATCAAGATGCATTTGTATGAGTAGTTTATCTTGTGGGGGAACAGGATAAATGAGGGAAGGCCTTATTTGCAAATGTGGAGAGGGGTGTGGGTATCTTTTTGCAAAATTGCCATAGTTTCCTTCCTATCCGTCAGATATAGATCGGACGGCCTATATTGCAGGATGGCAGGCACACGATCATCACCGACAATGCTTTTTATAAGAGTAGGGATAAAAAATAGAGTTGGTGATGATGGTGGGCCTGCCATCCTGCAATGTATGTCGTCCGATATATATCTGACGGATAGGAAGGAAAATATGGCAATTTACCCGCACTCTTCACCACATTTGCAGATAAGGCCTTCCCTCGTTCATCCTTTTCTCCCACAAGATCTTGATGTTCCGTGCAACGCACGGGAATCTTGCTAGTAAGATGTGACGCCCTGAGACCGTTGCGCCAGATGTCTTCCAGTTATTCGCTGATGTTGTCATGTCATTTGCTTGCGTGTTGCGTCTTGTCATGTCATCATGTGCATTGCATCATCATGTTTTTCAAAACCTGCATCCGTCCGAGTTCCCCCAGTTCCTTCTGTTGTCCGTTCTGAGCCCACTCACACTTGCACGCGCCCGCGGCATGTCCGAAATATTATTTTATAAGTGGCCGGAAAATGTTCTCGGAATGGGATGAAAGTTGGCGCGTAGTCTTATTATAGTGTAGATAGACCGCCTGTCAAGTTTCATCGCATTCGGAGTTCGTTTGATAGCCCAACCATTAAACTATAGCGGCATTATAGTCGGTCAAAACGTCGGACGTTTTCGGTCTCTGGAAACAGTCGCCGGGCCACCCTCTCTTCTCTTCTCTCAGCTCGAGACCATCTACACAGCTCACTACCTACCGCCAGGCCTAACCTAACCTCTCTCGTCAGCCCGCGGCCCTCCTCGCGCGCGCGTCCTAAAGTTGTCCCGAACCCGACCCGGACTGTCGCCACCGTTGTGTCCGGATCATCCCCAAACACCTACAAAACGTCTCCGTTTTCTTATTTGGACCCCCCAATTATTTTATTCGCGATCGTCCGATTACAATCGAAAGGACCGGATTAGACCCTAACCTAACCGACCTACTATATAAATCAGCAAACCCTAAAATCTAGGGACTTGTCCCTTCAGCCGCTGCCGCATCTTCCTCGGGATCCCCGATCCAATCCTTCCACTCCACCCGGCCGACCTAACCCACCTTCTCGATTTGCATCCCCGACCAACCACTATAGTCCCCACGCGCCCGTGGATCCCCTCTACCTCGCCTGAGCTCGCCGAGGAGCAGATCACCGCGACACCCGATCTCCCGCGCCTCCCCTCATCCAGGAGCATCTGCTCCTCTGCCCGACCACCCCTGCCTCGGCCTCGTGACCCCGCGACTCCCTCCTACAGCCCATGCAAGCCGTCAGGAGGAGGGATCCCATGCTGAAAGTAGCTACTCGCCGCCCGGATTTTCCCCAGGTCGCCGGACCTCCCTCCAAGCGTCGTCGCCGGCGGCCACATGTCCAGCATGCCTTCCTCACCGCCGCTTGCCTCTCCCTTCGCCTCACTCTCCTCTCCTGTTTCTCTTTGTCAGGGACCGAAGCCATGGCCGCCCGACCTGAAGCCGCCTCCAGCGCTTGCGTTGACCCAGCGACGTGCCGCCCGGAGCTCCTCGATGCCGGCCGGATCCGTCGTCAGGGAGATCCGCCTTCCCGCCACCCTCTCGTCCGCCTCCAGCCGTCCCTGTCGCCAAGCGTCGCCGGCGACCTTTCCTGCTTCGCGCTGAGAGCCGCGCCCCTGTTTTGCCCAAAGGGAACGAGCAGGACGACGAGCGCGTTGACCATTCGTTCGCTGCTTCCTGATCGAGCGTCTGGGCCAACCTTGCTTCGTGCCTCATCGCGCCCTGCCCGCGGCCCAGCAAGTCGATCTGGCCTAGCCGCTCCCGTCCACCGCGGCCTGCCAGCTGCAGCCCACAGGCCGAGGCCCAGATCTGCCGCGCCCCTGTAGGCCCAATGTGAGCAGCGCTCCAGATTCGGCCCATCCCTATATTTTTTCTGCCTGATCGTTTTTCCTTTTATCCTGTGAATGCCAAATTTGCAGAAAAACCCTTGCATTTCATGCATTTAATAACTCACAAATGGTGCATCGGAGTAAAATGATTTATATACGAAACTTGTTTAGAATTTTGTCTAGATTCATAATATCCAACTTTCATCTATGTTTGAAATGTTTAAAATGATGTTTGCATTATTTTGCTCCTATGCCATGTTAAAATGCTTTAATTCATAATTAATTAACCGTAGCTCCAAATTTAATAAACTTTATATGTAAATGGGGTAGAATTTTGCCTAGTTTAACATGGTGGCATCATCTTGCATGTTTAATAACTATAACATATGGTTTAGGGAGAACAGTACCAAACCTAATATATGCATATGGGGATTTACCGGAATTGTTGTTCGTTGCTTCCGGCCTCATTTAAACTTGACTAGATAGGTAGTTTTACTTTGCTTCACCCTCTTTCCATGTTTAACAACATTTAATATTGTTGGGTACATAAATGAGATCGAACTAAATAACTTGACGTGGTGTTTCGTCAATATGCACCGTTGCATATTGAGCTCCACTTAATTTGTAGGATTGCTTGTGCTCTTTTGCCATGCCATGCTTCATTAAACCGGACATGCATCATACTTGGTTGTGCATCATGCCATGCTTATGTCGTGGTTGTTTACTATGTTGTGTGCTTCTTCCCGGTGTTGCTTCTTCGGGTTGGTTCTGATAACGTCGCGTTTGTGAGGACCCGTTCGTCTACGTCCGTTTGTCTTCTTCATGGACTCATTCTTCTTCCTTGCGGGATTTCAGGCAAGATGACCATACCCTCGAAATCACTTCTATCTTTGCTTGCTAGTTGCTTGCTCTTTTGCTATGCCTATGTTGCGATACCTACCACTTGCTTATCATGCCTCCCATATTGTTAAGCCAAGCCTCTAACCCACCTTGTCCTAGCAAACCGTTGTTTGGCTATGTTACCACTTTGCTCAGCCCCTCTTATAGCGTTGTTAGTTGCAGGTGAAGATTGGAGTTTGTTCCTTGTTGGAACATGGATATTTTGTTGGGATATCACAATATCTCTTATTTAATTAATGCATCTATATACTTGGTAAAGGGTGGAAGGCTCATCCTTATGCCTGGTGTTTTGTTCCACTCTTGCCGCCCTAGTTTCCGTCATATCGGTGTTATGTTCCCGGATTTTGCGTTCCTTACGCGGTTGGGTTATAATGGGAACCCCTTGACAGTTCGCCTTGAATAAAACTCCTCCAGCAAGGCCCAACATTGGTTTTACCATTTGCCACCTAGCCTTTTTCTTTCCCTTGAGTCGGCCGGCTCAAGGGTCATCTTTATTTAACCCCCCCGGGCCAGTGCTTCTCTAAGTGTTGGTCCAACTGAGCGATGTCCGAGGCTACCAGGGGCAACTCTGGGCTGGCTTACCCGACGTCTTGCTCATCCGGTGTGCCCTGAGAACGAGATATGTGCAGCTCCTATCGGGATTTGTCGGCACATCTGGGTGGCTTTGCTGGTCTTGTTTTACTATTGTTGAAATGTCTTGTAACCGGGATTTCGAGTCTGATCGGGTCTTCCCGCTAGAAGGAATATCCTTCGTTGACTGTGAGAGCTTGTGATGGGCTAAGTTGGGACACCCCTGCAGGGTTTTGAACTTTCAAAATCCGTGCCTGAGGTTATGGGCAAATGGGAATTTGTTAATGTCCGGTTATAGAAAACCTGAAGTTGACCTTAATTAAAATACATCAACCGCGTGTGTAACCATGATGGTATCTTCTCGGCGGAGTCCGGGAAGTGAACATGGTGTTGGAGTTATGCTTAACGTAGGTTGTTCTAGGATCACTTCTTGATCATAGTTGTTCGACCGTGCTTTTGCCTTCTCTTCTCGCTCTCTTTTGCGAATAGGTTAGCCACCATATATGCTAGTCGCTTGCTGCAGCTCCACATCATACCTTTACCTTACCCATGAGCTTAAATAGTCTTGATCGCGAGGGTGTGAGATTGCTGAGTCCCCGTGACTCACAGATACTTTCAAAACCAGTTTGCAGGTGCCGATGTTACCAAGCAGGTGATGCAAACAAGCTCAAGGAGGAGCTCAATGAAGATCTTGTCCTTTGTATTGCTTCGTTCTAGTTGATCAGTAGTGGAGCCCAGTCGGGACGATCGGGGATGTGTGTAGCTTTTGGGGTAGTCTTCTTTATTTTGGTTCCGTAGTCGGACCTTGAGTGTATTTGGATGATGTAAAGCTTTATTCATGTAATTGTGTGAAGTGGCGATTGTAAGCCAACTATGTATCTCTTTCCCTTTATGTATTACATGGGTTGTTTGCGAAGATTACCTCACTTGCGACATTGCTTTCAATGCGGTTATTCCTCTAAGTCGTGCTTCGACACGTGGGAGATATAGCCGCATCGAGGGCGTTACAAGTTGGTATCAGAGCCTTCCCCGACCTTAGGAGCCCCCCTGCTTGATCGAATCGCTGGCGTTATTGAGTCTAGAAATGTTTTGAGTCATTTAGGAATTATATATATCGGAGAGTAGGATTCTTTTTACTCCTTAGTCCCTTCGTTGCTCTGGTGAGGCATCCTGACGTAGAGTTGTGACTCTTCTCTTCTCAAATTTCACAAAAAAAAATTAGGATCACGCGGGTATCTTGGAATCGTTCCGATGGTTTTGTGACGAGAACATTGTTCTTGGTGCCTCCTGTCATTTAGGGGTTGTGGCAGTGTCCCGGGGAGTTGAGCTCCGAGGTGTTGTCGTCACAATTTTATCATTGCAGTTCTAGAATACCTGAGTTTAGTTTCGCCGACATCGAAAATCTCTTTTATGCAGTTGTTGGTGAGATAACCTCGACGCCACCCAGTACTGGGGCGGGAGTTCAGGAGTATTCCCATAACTCGTATAACGGATGTTTTTCGAAGGTTGAGGTAAACGATTTTCGAAAGTTTCTTGGTTATGTGTTGAAGGATGGATACAGCTGGATGTAGGAATTGCTAGTTTGGGTGAGATATTATGCTTCCCCTGTATCCCCAACACCTGATTGCATAACCGGAAAATTTCGGGAGTTTATAAGTGGGAATTCAAGTAGCTCTTAGGATATCTTTCCGACAGATGTATGATATGAAATTGGGGTTCGACGTCTAGTGGTCTGCCTATCCACGGTTGGTTTTAAAGTGGTCTCGTTATGTCTTAAAGAGTCCTTGGCTATGCCAACTCGGGGACGCTTCGTATGTCATGTGCACTACCTTGTACATGATGGTGTTGTACGATCGAGCCCATGTAGGCCCCACCACGAAAACTTCAGACGAAATCTCGATCATATGTTTGTTCCGGCTTATTCCGCAAGCCAATCCTTTGTTTTGTTTTGAGTTGTGGTATTCGAGTTGCTTCGAAGTCAAATGTTGATTCCATACCTTTTCCTAAGCGGTGTTCTCATGTTCCTATGTGAATACAAATCCTTCATGATAATCGACATTGTCATGTCAATCCTTTTTAACCGGTGTGCTTCTCTTCAAATGGATCTGATCATTGCAACATCCGCAAGATCAAGTATCAGTTCTTCTCAACGGTGTTTGTTTCATCCGTCCCCAAGTTGCCTTTGTTTTCCCGCCCACCCACCCTTTTTCTTCAAGGAATCCGATGTCTTAATCAAGTATCCTTTTATTCTTGTGAAGTCTCTCCATTCCTTTTCCGTCAATGTTCTTATCTGGTGATTCTCATGAAGATTCTAATGGAGCTTCAAGTTCATCATTCTTCATTCTTTTCATCTCCGGTGGTTTCAAGTCAAGCTTTGTTGATCATATCCTTTCCTCATTTCAATGCTTTCTCATGCCGGTGCAATTCTAAATCATTCACCTCTCGCTATTCAATTGTTCCGGAGTGCTCAAGATATCTCGAAGATTCGTGTTTCCATTCTGCAGTCGTTCAAGATCTTTCGAGGATGTTATCTCATTCAAGTCATTTAATTCAACCAGCGCAATCTATCTTTTAAATCATTCAACGGTGTTTCTTTTGAGTGGGCCCTAACCCAGAGGTCTTTTCCCAGGATCTTACCTGACTCTTCTTATTTTCCCGGCGTTACTCTCAAATTCTTTTCCAAGTTTGACGTAAGAATGAGTTATCATCAGTCAAATGCTTTTCTCCTTGATCTTTCAAATTCTTTCATCGTTGGTTCAACCTTTCCATTTTCATGCCGGAGTATCTCAACAATTTGGTGGTGTTTCTCATCGTCATTCTGAGATATTGAAGACCGAAGAAGAGTTTCTCTTTAATCTTGCTCCATTCTCTTCAAGATTCATGGTGCTAGCTTGTTGCCATCCTCTCATAATTATTTTCGATTGTGAGAATCCTTTTCACCCATCAGGAGATATTCAAGGGTATTTTCAGTTCGATTATCCGGACCCACCATTTCAGAAGACTTGTTCATTCTCAGCTTTCAGTTATCATTCTCCAATCTTACCGGTGCTTCGTTCAAGTGATCTCTAATCGGCTCATGATCTCTTCGTTCTCATGTATCTAAATCCCCTCAAGTATCATCATTCGTTCTCTAATTCTTCCGGTGTTTCTTTATCTTTTCTTCAATCGTTTTCAATTCTTACGGTGGTTCGTTCAAGATTTCTATTCCTTCATTATCATATCAATTTTTTTTCGTTGTTTCAACCCTTCCGGTGGATCGTTGAAGACCTTCTCAAGTTTATGTTATATCTCTCTTAATCTTTTTCTACGAGAATAAGTAGTGTGCCAAATCCGTTGTTTGTCATCAATTTAATTGGTGAAGGTTAAGCATAATATAATTCTTATTCTTGTTTCATCCATATGTTAATATTTTCTTCTGGAGTTTGTTCACGATGATTAAATTCTTGGTTTCAAGTGCTCGTCTTTCTTTCCCAGAGTTCCAAGCTCTAATTATCACGGAGATCCATCTAAATCATTACAAGGTTTCACTTTATGTTTTCAACTTCTCTTTCCTTCTGTTTGATCATTCTTTTGTTTAACGGAATTCTTCATGGAGGTTCTACATGATAGTTCATCAAGGATTTAATCCGTTCTCGAAACGTTCATCAAGATTATTTTTAGAGGAGTTCAAGCTTTCTTCTTCTTGCAATCCGGAGTGCAATTCCTTCTACCGTATCATTTGAGGTGGTGATATGTCATTCTTCATAATTTGAGTTCATGGTTCATGAGTCACATGTTGTAAGAATGAGGTATTTTTAAATCCATCAAATCTCTTCGTTGGAGTTATCTTGTGTCATGTTTCACCTAAAGTTTTCCCTAAGGATTGTTGCTATTAATGGTGATAATATATGATCCTAGTGCTTCATCTACCCTCTCGGTGAAATAACTTTCTCGTCTCCTTGTCCATATCAATTCAATTCTTCTTCCCGTGAGTGGCAGGTTGTCACCTCATAATCTGAGATGTATTCCATAAGACCATATCAAGATTATTCTTTCCGTTGTTGGTTTTCCAACAATTCCGTTCTAGCATTTGTTGTAAGCGTGCTCTCTCAAGATCGTGTTTCCCTTCGTTCACTCCATTCCATTCTTACTTTTGTTCCGGAGGCATTGTGATGTTGCTATCTTCAACCTTTCTTCTTGTTCTTGTCAGGACCTTGTTCTTTTCTTGCTTGTACATTTAACCGGAGAGTTGTGCCCTCTGCTCAAGTTCTTTTCATCTTATCAAGTCTTGCATCACTTTTCAACAGGAGTGCTGACCGAAGTTCTTCTTCTTTGTTCCTCTTTTCTAACGGAGTGTTTTCAACTTCGTTCATCTCCGTTGTATTCTTTTCTCGAAATGACTTAACTTTTCAAGGTTCTTTGGTCTCACTCGTTTGTCAAAGAAGCAACTTAGTTTTACCTCTTCTCTTTCTCTTCCGTTTTCCCCTCCGGTGCCATTCTAGATCTCGGGACGAGATCCTCTCGTAGTGGTGGAGTGTTGTGATGCCCCAAGACCGTTGCGCCAGATGTCTTCCAGTTATTCGCTGACGTTGTCATGTCATTTGCTCGCGTGTTGCGTCTTGTCATGTCATCATGTGCATTGCATCATCATGTTTTTCAAAACCTGCATCCGTCCGGGTTCCCCCAGTTCCTTCTGTTGTCCGTTCTAAGCCCAGTCAAACTTGCACGCGCCCGCGGCATGTCCGAAATATTATTTTATAAGTGGCCGGAAAATTTTCTCGGAATGGGATGAAAGTTGGCGTGTGGTCTTATTATAGTGTAGATAGACCGCCTGTCAAGTTTCATCGCATTCGGAGTTCGTTTGATAGCCCAACCGTTAAACTATAGCGGCATTATAGTCGGTCAAAACGTCGGACGTTTTTGGTCTCCGGAAACAGTCGCCGGGCCTCCCTCTCTTCTATTCTCTCAGCTCGAGACCGTCTACACAGCTCACTACCTACCGCCAGGCCTAACCTAACCTCTCTTGTCAGCCCGCGGCCCTCCTCGCGCGCGCGTCCGAAAGTTGTCCCGAACCCGACCCGGACTGTCGCCACCGTTGTGTCCGGATCATCCCCAAACACCTACAAAACATCTCCAGTTTCTTATTTGGACCCCCTAATTATTTTATTCGCGATCATCCAATTACAATCAAAAGGACCGGATTAGACCCTAACCTAACCCACCTACTATATAAATCAGCAAACCCTAAAATCTAGGGACTTGTCCCTTCAGCCGCTGCCGCATCTTCCTCGGGATCCCCGATCCAATCCATCCACTCCACCCGGCCGACCTAACCCACCTTCTCGATTTGCATCCCTGACCAACCACTGCAGTCCCCACGCGCCCGTGGATCCCCTCTACCTCGCCTGAGCTCGCCGGGGAGAAGATCACCGCGACACCCGATCTCCTACGCCTCCCCACGTCCAGGAGCATTTGCTCCTCTACCCGAGCACCCGTGCCTCGGCCTCGTGACCCCGTGACTCCCTCCTGCAGCCCGTGCAAGCCGTCAGGAGGCGGGATCCCATGCTGCAAGGAGCTCCTCGCCGCCCGGATTTTCCCCAGGTCGTCGGACCTCCCTCCAAGCATCGCCGCCGGCGGCCACATGTCCAGCATGCCTTCCTCACCGCCGCTTTCCTCTCCCTTCGCCTCACTCCCCTCTCCCGTTTCTCTCTGTCAAGGACCGAAGCCAAGGCCGCCCGACCTGAAGCCGCCTCCAGCGCTTGTGTTGACCCAACCACGTGCCGCCCGGAGCTCCTCGACGCCGGCCGGATCCGTCGTCAGGGAGATCCGCCTTCCCGCTGCCCTCTCGTCCGCCTCTAGCCGTCCCTGTCGCCAAGCGTCGCCGGCGACCTTTCCTGCTTCGCGCTAAGACTCGCGCCCCTGTTTTGCCCGAAGGGAACAAGCAGGACGACGAGCGCGTTGACTAGTCGTTCGCTGCTTCCCGATAGAGCGTCTGGGCCAACCTCACTTCGTGCCTCATCACGCCCTGCCCGTGGCCCAGCAAGTCGATCTGGCCCAGCCGCTCCCCTCCGCCGCGGCCTACCAGCTACAGCCCACAGGCCGAGGCCCAGATCTGCCGCGCCCCTTGTAACGCCCCGAGACCGATGTGCCAGGTGTCGTTCAGTTATTCACCGTTGTTGCCTTGTCATTGCTTGCGTGTCATGCATTGCATATCATGTCATCATGCGCATTTCATTTGCATACGTGTTTGTCTCATGCATCCGAGCATTTTTCCCGTTGTCCGTTTTGCATTCCGGCGCTTCGTTCTCCTCCGGTGTCCCTTTCTACCTTCTTCTTATGTGTGGGGATTAAACATTTCTGGATTGGACCGAGACTTGCCAAGCGGCCTTGGTTTACTACCGGTAGACCGCCTGTCAAGTTTCGTATCATTTGGACTTCGTTTGATACTCCAACGGTTAACCGAGGGACCGAGAAGGCCTCGTGTGTGTTGCAGCCCAACACCCTTCCAATTTGGCCCAAAACCCACCTAACTCTACTCCATCATGTCGGTCGTTCGATCACGATTGCGTGGCCGAAAACCACACCTCATTTGGACTCTCCTAGCTCCCTCTACCTATAAATAGGTGTCTCCCTCCGAAATTTCCGTGCAGATCAAACCCTAGATCCAACTTCCTCCGCGCCGCTGGACGTTTCTTCCCGCGCCGGACATGTCCGCTGCCTCCGCCACCTCACTTCGCCCAATAGGGTCGCGCCACGTCACCCAACTGCCGCCGCCAGCCTATCCCGAGCCGCCACCTCACCTCCCCTGCGCCCACTTCGCCGCCATCCTCCCGGGGCCCTAGATCCAACTTCCTCCGCGCCGCTGGACGTTTCTTCCCGCGCCGGACATGTCCGCTGCCTCCGCCACCTCACTTCGCCCAATAGCTCCAGCCGGCCCAACGCAGCCCCCTGCCGGCCTCATCTCTCCACCGATCGGGCCGAAGCCCATGGGTAAGCCGCCCCAGCGCCCACCTGTTTTTTTCTCCGGCTGTTGGGCTTGCCTCAGATTCGGCCCGCATCGTTTTTTTCCAGATCTGGATGTTTTATCTAATTTCCAGGAGATTACAGTTTTGCAGAATAACCCCTAAGCTCGTTGCATATTGTAACTCTCAAACCGTGCATCACATGTAAATGATTTATACATGAAACTTGCTTAAAATTATGTGTAGATTAATAATATGTCATTTTCATCCATGTTTAAAATATTTAAAATGGTGTTTTCAATTATTTTGCTCTATGTCATGTTAAAATGCTTTAATTCATAACTAAATAACCGTAACTCCGATTTTAATAATCTTTATATGTAAATGGGGTAGAAAAATTCCTAGTTTAACATGGTGGCCTCACTTTGCATGTTTATCAACTCTAAAACATGGTTTAGGGCAGAACAGTACCAAATCCTTAAATTGCACATGGGGATTTTTCCGGACTTGTTGTTCGTTGTTTCCGGCCTCATTTAAACTTGCCTAGATTAGATAGTTTCATCATGTTTCACTTCTTGCCATGCTAACAACATTTAATATTGTTGGGTACATAAACGGGATCAAACTAAATAACTTATCGTGGTGTTTCGTCAATATGCAACTCGTTGCATATTGAGCTCCACTTAATTTGTAGGATTGCTTGTGCATTTTGCCATGCCATGCATACTTAAACCGGACATGCATCATACTTGATTGTGCATCATGCCATGATTATGTGGTGGTTGTTTACTATGTTGTTTGCTCTTTTCTGGTGCTGCTTCTTCGGGTTGGTTCCGATAACGTTGCATTGTGAGGATCCGTTCCTCTACGTCCATTTGTCATCTTCATGGACTCGTTCTTCTTCCTTGCGGGATTTCAGGCAAGATGATCATACCCTCGAAATCACTTCTATCTTTGCATGCTAGATGCTCGCTCTTTTGCTATGCCTATGCTGCGATACCTACCACTTGCTTGTCATGCCTCCCACATTGTTGAACCAAGCCTCTAACCCACCTTGTCCTAGCAAACCGTTGATTGGCTATGTTACCGCTTTGCTCAGCCCCTCTTATAGCGTTGCTAGTTGCAGGTGAAGAATGGAGATGCCGTTCCTTGTTGGAACCTTTATTTACTTGTTGGGATATCACAATATATCTTATTTAATTAATGCATCTATATACTTGGTAAAAGGTGGAAGGCTCGGCCTTATGCCTGGTGTTTTGTTCCACTCTTGCCGCCCTAGTTTCCGTCATATCGGTGTTATGTTCCTGGATTTTGCGTTCCTTACGCGGTTGGGCTATTATGGGAACCCCTTGACAGTTCGCCTTAAGTAAAGCTCTTCCAGCAATGGCCAACATTGGTTTTACCATTCGCCACCTAGCCTCTTTTTCCCTTGGGTTTCGCGGACTCAAGGGTCATCATTATTTTAACCCCCCCGGGCCAGTGCTCCTCTGACTGTTGGTCCAACTGTCAGCTACCGGTGACCACCAGGGGCAACTCTGGGCTGGCCTACCCGTACCTAGGACAATCTGAGTGTGCCCTGAGAAAGAGATATGTGCAGCTCCTATCGGGATTTGTTGGCACATTCGGGCGGTGTTGCTGGTTTCGTTTTACCCTGTCGAAATGTCTTGTTGTACCGGGATACCGAGTCTGATCGGAACGTCTCGGGAGGAGGTCTATTCCTTCCTTGACCGTGAGAGCTTGTGATGGGCTAAGTTGGGACACCCCTGCAGGGATTTGAACTTTCGAAAGCCGTGCCCGCGGTTATGGGCAGATGGGAATTTGTTAACGTCCGGTTGTAGAAAACCTGAAGTTCGACCTTAATTAAAATGAATCAACCACGTGTGTAACCGTGATGGTCTATTTCCGGCGGGGTCCGGGAAGTGAACACGGTTGTTGGAGTTATGCTTGACGTAGGTTGTTATAGGATCACTTCTTGATCATACTTTTATCGACCGTGCTTTGACTTCTCTTCTCGCTCTCATATTTGCATATGTTAGCCACCATATATGCTAGTGCTTGCTGCAGCTCCACCTCACATACCTTTTCCTACCTAAGCTTAAATAGTCTTGATCGCGAGGGTGTGAGATTGCTGAGTCCCCGTGACTCACAGATACTTCCAAAACAGTTTGCAGGTGCCGATGATACCGTGCAGGTGACGCAACCGAGCTCAAGGAGGAGCTCGATGAAGATCTTGTTCATTGTGTTGTTTCGTTTCAGTTGATCAGTAGTGGAGCCCAGTTGGGACGATCGGGGATCTGTGTAGCATTTGGGGTAGTCTTCTTTTATTTTGGTTCCGTAGTCAGACCTTGAGTAATCTGGATGATGTAATGCTTTATTCATGTATTGTGTGAAGTGGCGATTGTAAGCCAACTATGTACCTCTTTTCTTATTCATTACATGGGTTGTTGTGAAGATTACCTCACTTGCGACATTGCTTTCAATGCGGTTATGCCTCTAAGTCGTGCTTCGACACGTGGGAGATATAGCCGCATCGAGGGGTGTTACAAGTTGGTATCAGAGCCTTCCCCGACCTTAGGAGCCCATTGCTTGATCGGTTTTAGAGGCCGAGTTGTGTCTAGAAAAAATGTTTTGAGTCTTTAGGAATTATATATTGGAGAGTTTAGGAATTCTTTTTACTTCCCAGTCTCCTCATCGCTCTGGTAAGGCATCCTGACGTAGAGTTTTGACACTTCTCTTCTCAAATTTCACTAAAAAAAAATTTAGGATCACGCGGGTATCTTGGAATCGTTTCGATGGTTTTATGATGAGAACATTGTCTTGGTGCCTCCTGTCAGGGGTTTTGTGGAAGTGTCCCGGGGAGTTGAGCTTTGAGGTGTTGTCATCATAATTTTATCGTTGCAGTTCTGGAATACCTGAGTTTAGTACGCCGACATCGAAAATCTCTTTTATGCAGTTCGTTGGTGAGATAACCTCGACGCCACCCAGTACTGGGGCGGGAGTTCGGGAGTATCACCATAACTTGTATAACAGATGCTTTTCGGAGGTTGAGGTAGATGATTTCCGAAGGTTTCTTGGTTATGTGTTGAAGGATGGATACAGCTGGATGTAGGATTTGTTAGTTTGGGTGAGATATTATGCTTCCCCTGTATCCCCAACACCTGATTGCATAACCGGAAAGGTTCGGGAGTTTCATAGGTGGGAATTCAAGTAGCTCTTAGGATATCTTTCCGACAGATGTATGATATGAAATTGGGGTTCGACGTCTAGTGGTCCGCTTATCCACGGTCAGTTTTACAGTGGTCTCATTGTGTCTTAAAGAGTCCTTGGCTATGCCGACTCGGGGACGCTTCGTATGTCATGTGCACTGCCTTGTACATGACGGTGCTGTACGATCGAGCCCGTGTAGGCCCCACCACGAAAACTTTGGACAAAATCTCTATCATATGTTTGTTCTGGCTTATTTTGCAAGCCAATCCTTGTTTTGTTTTGAGTTGTGGTATTCGAGTTGCTTCGAAGTCAAGTGTTGATTCCATACCTTTTTGAAACGGTGTTCTCATAGTTCGATGTGAATACTAATCCTTCTTGATCATCGAGATTGTGCTGTCAATCCTTTTTAACCAGTGTGCTTCTCTTCAAGTGGATCCGTTCATTTTTCAACATCCGCAAGATTCAATCTCAGTTTTCTCAACGGTGTTCATTTCTTCCGTCTCCAAGTTGCCTTTGTTTTTCCCACCCTCCCTCCCTTTGTTTTCTTCAAGGACTCAGATTTCTTAATCAAGTACCATCTTATTGGTGTGAAGTCTCTCCATTCTTTTCCTTCTTGTTCTTATTCGGTGATTCTCATGAAGATACTAATGGAGCTTCTAGTTCATCATTATTCTTTCTCTTTCTTCTCCGGAGGAACAAATTCAAGCTTTGTTGATCATACCCTTCTCTCTTTTCAAATGCCTTCTCATACCGGTGCACCTCATAATCATTCACCTCTCGATATTCAATTGTTCTGGAGTGCTGAAGATATCTCGAAGATTCGTGTATCCACTCTTCTTTCATTCAAGCTATTTGGAGGATGTTATATCATTCGAGCCTTTTTATTCAACTGGTGCATTCTCTCTTTTAAATCCTTCAACGGTGTTTCTTTTGAGTGGGCCCTAACCCACAGGTCTTTTCCCAGGATCTTACCTGACTCTTCTTATTTTTCCGGAGCTACCCTCAAATTCATCTTAAAGTTGACGTAAGAATGATTTATCATCAGTCACATATATTTCTCCAAGATCTTTCAAATTATTTTCATTGTTGTCTCAACCTCTTCGTTTGATTCTTCCGGAGTACCTAAATAATTCATGGCGGTGTTTCTCGTCGTAATTCTCAGATATTGAAGACCGAAGAAGAGTTTCTCTTTAATCTTGCTCCATTCTCTTCAAGATTCATGGTGCTAGCTTGTTGCCATCCTCTCATAATTATTTTCGATTGTG